>NW_005370488.1:458086-508432 GCF_000412655.1 Myotis brandtii | reverse complement strand
TAAGGATGTCCGACTGCAGCTTAGGCCTGCTCCCCACTGGCAAGTGGTCATCCTCCAAGGGGTCCCAGACTCTGAGAGGACACAGGCCAGGCTGAGGGACCCTCCCTCCCCCGCCCCGAGGGCACAAATTTTTGTGCACCGGGCCTCTAGAACTTCTATAATTGAGGATGGAAACAATGATTCCTAGAGTAGAAAGTAATAGGATATCTTCAGTTTTCTGGCAAAAAAATTGCTTTTCAATGCTAGGATAAACTGCTTATTAAAATCATTTAACATCTTTATAGAGAGCCTAAAGTTATTTGTAATTTTAATTTTGTTATATTTTATGTTATAAACTGTTAAAATCATTTAATCACTAGGAGTAAATGAAAATATATACTAAATACACACAAACTAGACACTGCAATTTTGCAGTGTGAGACATTAAACATGCAAATTTATTTGGCAAAATGTTTTACATGATAATAAAAAGTTATATATTAATGAACATGAGACAATGGAGTAAAAGAACTCATGCTGTAGATATAATAATTGTTCCATGTATACGGTGACCTGTGTGAAAAGTGTTGCAGTCCCAGGTGTTCACTTGAAATGAAGTGGGCACATGGTTTCTGTATGAAACACTTCTGTATGAACTGACTTACACTTTTGTCTCCCAACCTGTTCCTGACCTTCCCAACTTCTGACTTGTGAGTAATGTTTGTATCTGTGATCTTAATCTACCCAGGATTCCTTTATCATCATGGTTTGGTATTGAGGGCTTTGGATCCTACTATCACCATATTTCAGATTTTGCAATGCCATGAGCAAGTATCACATTCAACTTGGTTGTTGCCAGGATGTAATATTTGATCAAACCCTTGTCATAGGAAAAAGGTGATGGGGTGGGGGGAACAAGCCTTGTAAGAGAAATCTAGTCCTGTGACTTGTTCCTGGGCAATCATTGCATTAATCCATTATCCAAGGCACATCAATGATTCCTGGTCCATGAATGGCCAGAAGTTAAAAGCATTAAAAAAATGTCTGAAAAAAAGTAACCTAGAGATCTGTTTTTTTCCAGCCACAATGCCGATTATAACAAAGCAAACACTGATGATTTTCAGCTATTTCAAGAAATATTTGTGGCTTAACATGAACAGATTGTAGTTTAGCTTTCTTCATGTGTTTACTCCATAAATGCTGATGGGATGTATATTATGAAGGTGCTATGGTGGCTGGCAAATAATATACCAGACTTCAGATCAAGACAACATGACCTAGGTATGGCTTTCCTGGCTCTTGCCCATAAAGTATAAACATAATCCCTGGAAACAATGTAAGAGCCAACGAAATGAGATCTATGAATTTCATAAAGAGGAATGTGGGAATGGTTAGATATCCGAGACTGGAGGAACAACAGAGCAGCAAAACATCTTCCAATCCGACAGGATAAGGGGACCTAAGCCAGGATTTTCCTGAGTTTCAATCTAGCAAGTGTTGGCAACCCAGATAGGCTCATTTCTTCCCCAAATCCATGGGGCGTATTGTCAACAACAACACTGGAAAGGGCCATCACCTCAGGGCCCTGCTGACAAGCGGTCAGGGAGAATCTCTTCTTCTTCACTAAGATGGGCCCTCCCTTTCCTCACTGAGATCAACCAGATGGCTGGACAGCATCAGCTGGGCACATTCCACCACAGTAAGCCTCAAACTCAACCAGTCTCCTACCCTGTGGGCCTGGGAACCCCTTCCTTCACTTTGGCAACTTGTGACAATAGGAAGGGGGAATCCAGTCACAAAAGTGATCTAGCATGGAAAGTCTCTTTAGCACCATGGAATGGTAACTTGCTTCCCTACTTAGAGGTGGTATGGCCTGGGGAAGTTCTTACTACCCTCTTGAGCGGCATTAGAGGCGCTAATAAGATTCCTAATAGCACAAGTAAACCAAAGGACCACCACTGAGGCTCAGAAAATTACGTTGGCATTGGAAGCCCGCTGGTGAGAATGTAAAATTTTACTCTGTTCATAGCTTTTATTTTTCAGTCCACTAGTTATTATGAGGAAAAATTGTTTCTACCCAAAATACAATTAATGTGTTCTGAGTTTATATTATTTGGGCTGTCATAGGTTTGAAGTATCTACATATTTAGAGTTATAGAATATGAATACATTTAAAAAGAAAAAGGATATATAAACATTCAACACTTCAAAGCTTTAATAATAAAGGGATAATACTATCATAAGATTTCCATGAATACAGTGAAATTTATAAAATCTCTTAAAATAAATGCTGGCACTTTTAAATTATTGAATTTGGAAACATTTTTCTGGAGACAAAAGATGGCATATCCTTTCATAGCCTCATGGGATTCTGTTCATCTGTGAAACAATAGAGTGAACAACTCCACAACAAAAGAAGATCTCCCCTTTTTTTGTAGAACTAAGTTCCCCTTCAGAATTACATGGTGTAAATTAGTATATTAGCAGCTTTGAGATTCTTACAATAAAGAAATGTGTTTAACTTTGTTCAACTGAACATGAATTCTTTCCATACAACTCTTGAGATTCTGATGCAGTAATACTTATTTTTTAAACATATTGTCTTGGTATCTAGTTTTATGTTATTCCTCTCTTCTCTCTTTACATAGAAAGTGTTGCCCCTTATGATGCTGTGCAATTAGCGAATGCTCCATCAGTGTTACTAATGGGCTTCATGAGAACTGAAAGCAATTAACAAATGCACTTCCCATTTTGTATTTTAATGTATTTGTTTATATTTTATCAGTAGACCATGAAATTTTTCACAGCACTCATCACTTATTCACCATTTTTTACACTACCCCACCACAAATATGCATGCGGTATTATTAACACAAAAATATGTTTACAGTTGCCATGTGGTATCCAAAAAGCACCTCCAACTCACCACGAAAAAAGGTGAAGGTCTTTTCATTTTTTTTTCAGTAAATTAGAAGACTGTTAGATTAAAGACTAACAATGCAAAAATAAAATATTAGTTAATGGTTGTGAATATAACACAAAAGTGTGTGTGGGTGTGTGCACACATGTGTGTATGTGTTTTTTTGTTTTGTTTTTCTTTTTTGGTGCTGTTATTCAACATATTACTCAGTCAGTCTATCCTGGCTGACATTATTATCATTTTTACTGTTATTATAAATGTTATTGTTGTTTACCACTGATCGCATATAGGGATGTAAAACACCTACCAAAAAAATCTTAGAAACCGAAGTTATCTACTATGATAGAGTTTTAGGCCTAGGTTCTCAAGACTAAAGAAAATGAAACATTTTAACTTTACTAGAGTCATTTGGAATTTCAATCCTAAAAAAGAAGATTATGACCACTCCTATAGTCTTTATTCCAAAAGAGAAAAATCTCCTTTGAAACACTTAGATGTATAAATAGGAAGTCATCTTATTCACTTTTTTTTATTCAATGGAATATTCACTTCAACAACAATGCAAAATGGTCATATAGAAAAAAAAACAATCAGTATATTAACTGGTAAGAGACTTAGAAATTAATAAACATATAACAACAATGGTATCGATAAACATGTATACATTTGCAATGAGGTTATGAACTGTATGTAACATCTAAAGCTAATACTAAGAGTAATTATTTTAGAACACAGACTTTTGTATTTGTCAGAATCATGTTTTTGCATTTGCAGTTTTCATATTACTTTAGTTGCAGTTTCATGTTTATTTCTATAAACACATATTTCAAGTAGTGGGTGGAAATTAAGGCAGCCAGATGGCACAATGAACCAAGTGAGAGAATGAAATCTCAGAGACACAAGCCTCCCTGCTTTGCTTCTCTCCCACACAACCTCAGGTCTGGGAGGATGGTCTCAGTGCCATTGGTTCCTGTTAGGTAACTGTTCTAAATTCAGGATTTCTCTGCAACATCATTGCAGCTAGTGAATAAATACCATAGGCCAGCGGTTCTCAACCTCTGGGTCGTGACCCCTTTGATGGTCGAACGACCCTTTCACAGGGGTTGCCTAAGACTATCCTGCATATCAGATATTTACATTATGATTCATAACAGTAGCAACATTACAGTTATGAAGTAGCAACGAAAATAATTTTATGGTTGGGTCACAACATGAGGAACTGTATTTAAAGGGCCAGAAGGTTGAGAACCACTGCCAGAGACAAACATTGTGTCCTTCTATCCTATATAATAAAAGGGTAATATGCAAATTGACCCTAATGGTGGAACAACCAGAACGACCGCTGGACCAGTCACTATGAGGCACACTGACCACCTCGTGGTCCCTTAACCCGGCCAGCAGGCTCCGATTGCCTGATGGTGAACAGGGAACCGGGGGTGGGTGGCGGGGGATGCAGGCGAAGTCAGGCCAAGGCCCCTGCCCTACCAGTTGCCCTACACACAGAGGGTGACTTGTGGAGGGGGTGGAGCCGGCTAGCAGACAGGATTGGCTGACCTCTTGGTCCCTTCCCCTGGCCTTCAGGCACCGATCACCTAATGGTGAAAGGGGAACTGGGGGTGGGTGGTGGTGAGGGCAGGGGGCGGGGCCGGGGAAGATGGCCCTGATCGCAGGCCAGGCCTAGGGACCGTACCCTAGCACAAATTTTGTGTGCTGGGCCTCTAGTATTTTAATAAAGAGAGTAGGTATGAATCAAAGAGTTGTATATAAATGGCCCAGCACCATCACAACATCATTTAAATGCCTCCATATGATTTCATATCTTCCATTCAGCTTGAGGGAGGGGCAGAGGGGTAAACCTGCAAAGGTGCCAAAGTAGTTGGTAGTACCAGGTTGGGAAATTAGCAGAGCAAAAAAGGCAGGACCAAAAAAGTATAAACATGGGTTTTTTAGAAAGCAGTTTCCATCCAGAAGCAACAAGAAGAGATGCAGAAAGAGGCACTTTTCATGGAAAATTCCTTAGAAAACCATAAAAGACTGTCATGACCCTCAAGACATGTAAGATGTCTTTAAAGTTCACGTCCAGGGCTCTAATCCTACTCCACTATATAATTATGAGCAAGACTATTATAGTTTCTGGGCTTCTTTTTTTTCTCCTTCATAAGAGTTGAAAGAATTCATGGTTAGAGGACTAGTGTGAGTTTAATGAGATAATACACTAGACCAGCAGTTCTCAACCTGTAGGTTTCAACCCCTTTGGCGGTCGAACGACCTTTTCACAGGGGTCACCTAAGACCATCCTGCATATCAGATATTTACATTACGATTCCTAACAGTAGCGACATTACAGTTATGAAGTAGCAACGAAAATAATTTTATGGTTGGGTCACAACGTGAGGAACTGTATTTAAAGGGCCAGAAGGTTGAGAACCACTGCACTAGATGATAAAGTCACACAATATCAAATCAATGGATGTCTTTATTGCTAGGTGCTGTGCTAGATGATGGGACACAGTGTCTAATATCTTTTTCTCCTTATTCTTTAGTAAATAATTCCTGGGTTTTCACTGGGCTTTTAGCTCCCAGAGAGAAATACAGCCTATCTTTGTCTCTTGCTACTTCTGCTAACTGGAATGTGGACATGATAACTAAAATTCAAGTAGCTATATTAAAGCAGTGAGTGTCTTTAATGGACAGGCATACCTCAGAGATATTGTGGGTTTGGTTGCAGGCCATTGTAATAAGCAAATATCACAATAAAGCAAGTGACACAAATTTATTGATTTGCCAGTACATATAAGTGTTATGTTTATACTATATTGAAGTCTATTAAGTGTACAGTAAATACTTGTCAGTATAACAATCTTCATAGCATCTTCACCAGGAGTAGGTTTTTTCTCAGGAAACCACTTCCTTTGCTCATCCTTAAGGAGCAACTCCTCATCTGTTAAAACTTTAATAAAAGATTGGAACAATTCAGGCATATCCTCAGGCTCCACTTCTAATTCTGGTTCTCTTGCTATTTCCATCACATCTGCAGTTACTGCCTCCACTGAAGTCTTTAACTCCTCACAGTCACCCATGAGCACTGGAAGCAACTTCTCCTAAATCTTGTTAATATTGATATTTCGACCTCTTCCCATTAATCATGATTGTTCTTGGTAGCATCTACAATGGTGAACCCTTTCCAGAAAGTTTTCAATTTACTTTGCGCAGCTCCACGTGAGGAATCACTGCTTATGGCAGCTAGAGCCTTATGAAATGTACTTTTTTAAAAAAAATAATAAGACTTGATAGTTGAAATTACTCCTTGTTCCATGGGCTACAGAATGGATGTTAGGTTAACGGGCATGAAACAACATGAATCATGTTGTAATCTCCATCCATGCTCTTGGGTGACCAGGTGCAATGTCAGTGAGCAGTAACATTTTGAAAGAAAAAAGTTTTGAGTGGTGCTATGAACAATGAGATTACACTATTCAATAAGCCATGTTGTAAACATATGTGCTGTCATCCAGGCTTTGTTGTTCTACTTCTAGAGCACAGGCAGAGTAGATTTACCATAATTCTTAAGAACCCTACGATGATTTTGAGAACAGTAAATGGGCATTGGTTTCAACTTAAAGTCACCAGATACCCTAACAAGAGAGTCAGCCTGTACTTTAAATCTTTTGAAGCCAGACATTGACTTCTCTTTAAATATAAAAGTGCTAGATGGCATTTCCATCTAATACAAAGTTGTTTGGTCTACATTGAAAATCTGTTGTTTAATGTAGCCACCTTCATGAATAATTTTAGCTAGTTCTTCTGGATAACTTGCTGTAGCTTCTACATTAGCACTTGCTGCTTCATTTTGTACTTTTATGTTATGAATATGGCTTCTTTCTTTAAATCTCATGAACCAACCTCAGCTAGTTTCAAACTTTTCTTTGCAGCTTCCTCATCTCTCTCAGCCCTCATAGAATTGAAGAAAGTTAGGGCTTTTCTCTGGATTAAGCTTTGGCTTAAGGGAATGTTGTGGCTGATTTGATCTTCTCTCCAGACCCCTAAAATTTTCTTCATATCAGCAATAAAACTGTTTTGCTTTCTTATGATTTGTTTGTTCACTAGAGCAGCACTTTTAATTTCTTAAAAACATTTTTCTTGCATTCACAATTGGGCTAACTTTTTGGTACAAGAAGCCTACCTTTTGTTTATCTCAACTTTCAACATGCCTTACTCACTAAGTTTAATCATTTTTAGCTTTTGATTTAAAGTAAGAGATGTGTGACTATTCCTTTTGTTTGAACACTTGGAGTCTGTTGTAGGGTTATTCATTGGCTTACTTTAAAGATTGTTTTGTCTCAGGGAATAGGGAGCCCTGAGCAGAGGGAGAGAGATGGGGGAGAGGCCGGTTGGTGGAGCAATCAGAACACACACAAAACATTTGTCCATTAATTCACTGTCTTTTATGGGCATGGTTCCTGACACCCCAGAACAATTACCATGTGACATCAAGGATAATTGATCACAGATCATCATTACAAATATAATAATAATGATAACGTTTGGAAATGTGTGAGGATTACCAAAATGGGACACAAGACATAAAGTGAACAAATGCTGTTGGAGAAATGGCTCTGATAGAATCGCTAGGCACAGGGTTGCCACAACCTTCAATTTGTAAAAAAAACCCCACCACCAACAACAACAACAAAAAAAACAATATCTGAGAAGCACAATAAAAGAAAGCAAAATAAATTGTGATGTGTGTGTACTGAGAATGGCAAAGCAAGATCAAAAGAGCTTTGGTGTCTGCAATCTGTGTGAAGCCACTTTGCCAAGTCGTAGACTAATATAGTATGTAAGTGTTCTATAACTAAAAGAAAAATGCACAATCATTTATAAGTATTCTGCATTTTCTTTCACTGCTTGTAAACCCATCTTACCTGATGCTTTAAACCAGACAGAAGCACTCCCTGTCTTGATATAGCACATCTAGTGTTAACAAAGAAAATAGGATAATTCAGCTTGCCTATGTCTAGAACCTGCACTCTTGTATGGTCAGAAGACCTGTATTAGATTCTGTACTAATGGCTGATAAAGCATTTTACAGAGCTCATTTAAGACTTATTTAATAAGATTTCAGACTTGAATCTCTGAAATAATTTTTAATTTTTCAATTACAGTTTACTTTCAATATTATTTTGTCTTGGTTTCAGGTATAAAGCACATTGGTTAGACCCTCATATGCTTAACTAAGTGTTTCCCCTGATATTTCCAGTACCCCACTGACATTTAAAATTTTCACAAGAGTCCAGTCTTAGGAACCACACAACATGACTTTGTTGCCTCCGGGATTCTGAGTGAATGGACTTTTGCAGTTCATCCTACAAAATGCCATAAGACTGTCTATTCAATGTGATGATGGTGCACAGAATGCAAAGGCCGGTGGCATTTGAAGCTTTAGGAAGTACAGTGGGGCCTTGACTTACGAGTTTAATTCATTCTGTGAGGGAACTCATAACTCAAATTACTCGTATGTCAAATCATAATGTGAACGAGTGAGACACATGATGCTGGGCTGATGTTGTGGTGTTCACTGTGACGTTCGCTGCGCCAACTAGCGGTGGGGTATCTGAAGCTGGCTCATAACCCAAATTTTAGCTCGCAACTCAAAGCAAAAAATTGGCCAAGAGACGGCTCATATCTCGAAAAACTCGTTAGTTGGGACACTCATAAGTCAAGGCCCCACTGTAGTTTTGGATCAGACTGTGAAGTACTGTGTATTCTTTTAAGAAGACTTACGAGAAAGCAAAAATTAGGATGTTGATAAGTAATGTAGCCAGGATGTTTTATTAACTGAGCACAGATACTATGACATGGGAAGGGAGTGTAGTTGCAGGAAGCAAATAAAAGGACAGTGATAGTGTCTTCTTAGTGCCACAATAGGTGGATGTCCTTCCCTTTATATCGTATAGGTCAAGTCTCCAAATTAAGTTTTAGAATGAAATAATCATGTGAAAAGTAATAATTGACTTTACAGATAGTCATTACAGTTAATTCCCAGAAAGAAAACAGCACCTAATTTTTCTTGGACAGGTTGTTCTAACAAAACATACAAACATGTAAACAGACAAAAATCAGTAATTTTTTAATATGGAAAGAATAATGATAACAGCAATTAAAATACTAGAAAACTAAGAAGGAGAAAGCAATAACCAAAGAAATGTCTAGTTCAGAGCTTATATTGAAAGCTTTAAAAAGGGCATAGTCTTTGTATGATATGGGCTAAGTATTGATTTATTCAAATTTTAAACACTCAACTTGGTGATAGAGATGATAGATTCCTGAGCCCAGTCATCCAAGAACTACATGGTTTTCTTTAGAAAAGAACAAATTGCTCACAAAGTCTTTCTGAACCTTCATTATATACTCTGAGAACCTAGAAAGGATGTTATCAATAAGTCTTTTTTATTTATAAAATGATGATGGAGGTAGGTACCCATATAATAAAAATACAACCACCACCACCACAAATGACTATTGAATTTAAGATTTCTAGTACACTTGCTTCTCCAACCTGATTGTGTACTTCTTTCCCTCTCACATACTCTTCATCCTGGCCTTCTTTCAGTTCTTCAATATGCAAAGTCTTTTTCAACCTTGAGCCTCACACCAGCTGTTCACTCTGCCCGGAATGGTTCTTTCTTTGACTCTTTACTTAGTTGCTTCATCTCATCATTGAAACTTTAAGTCACCTCCTTCCCTCTAGCTCCCTCTCTCTCTCTTTTTTTCCTTTAATGAACACGGTTGGTTTTTTTTTTCTCCTCCTAGGACATAATATTCTGTTTTTCTGTCTTTTCTAAATTTAATATTTTTATTTTTTCTTTGCACTGCATGCTCAGGGTCTAGCAGTGTCCAGCAGATAGTGGTCTTCTAATGATATTGGTTTGATAAGTGAAAAAATGAAATATTATTGCATTTCCCCTTAGTGTAGCTTGTCATAAAACATAGTTCCTAAACTAAATAAAGCTTTATAGAGATTTATTTAGTTTAGGATATAGTGATAAAAATACTTTTTCTAAAACAGAATATCAATTGTATTGGGAGGCTTTATAATGACCATAGAGTATATGCAGCAGTCAGTATCATTGTGAGGAAATTAATACAATAGATATTTTTTCTTAAAACAATGTAAATAAAAAAAATTTTTCTAAAAGAAAGTATTCTCTTTAAGGAATACCTACAAATCAAGCTGTTTATAATTTGACACTAGCACAGTTAAACTGTATACAGATAGGTAAAATAATATTCTAAAATAATATTCAATCAAAATAAAGTTGGCATGTTCAATGTCTAGATCAGCAACTTTGAACTGGTGTGCCACAAGAGGCACATTCGTGTGCTGCAATAATTTTTAAAACATGCAATACCTGCCTATTTAGTCAGAAATACTGAATTCATTTCCTTTAGATTATCAAATTAAAAAATGACAACAGCCAATACAACAAGAGCCATTTGATCTGAATGAATCAAAATTATGCCTATTTTTGTCAGATGGGTAAAAAATATAATTTTTTGCTGTGCAACAAAATTTTAGTAAGTAGTTTATATGGTCCAATAGATAAAAAAGGTGGAAAATCCCTGCTTCTAGATCAAGTAGTAACCATGCAAGTGAATTAAACATTTCTAGTAATTGAGTAAAAAAGAAGTCAGATTCAATGAAAGCGGAGGTGGTTGACAAATGTTATTAGAGAAATTAAAATAAATTATAACATTCAAAAATTGTCTTTAGTGTTCATATCTAGAAATTTAAAAAAATGGTTATGTCAATAATTTTAAAGCTGTTAGAAACTAGTATTTAATAAAATAAATTGAATGTAATCTGTGTACATTAGACAATGGCTTGGGTGTCATATTAACTTCTAGTCATTCTACAGCATGGCTTTTACAATTATTAAAAATAAGACAAATTTTGGGAGTCAGGAAGCACTGAAATACAAATTTAATGTTTAATTCCCAATAAAATATTTTATTTACCTTAAATAGAAAGTGATATTGGCATACATATTCTTTAACTAGGCTATAGCCTATACTGGGTAAATATACTATAGATAAAGATGATAAATCTTTAAACTGTAGAATTAGTGGATTATGTGTTTGGCAAATAGAAAATTATTCATAAACAACCAGAACAATTATACATTGTTTTTCTCCAAATATCTACCTAAAAGGCATGCCCCAAAAAGCCTTAGTATTAGAAACTACTAACTTTTCTAAGAATGAATTGGCTACAGCATTTGATTTTACATCTCAAGAAAGCCTTTATAAATGCAAATAACATCATTAAAATCTTCAGTGTAGTTCTGAAATGAAAATTGGAATAGATGAAAATTTATTTTAAAAATTAAATACATGGAGATAAATGTAACATAGTCAAGTTAAGAAAGTATTCAAAGACATTTCTTTGGGAGATAATTATTTCATCTAACATTCCACAAAATTCTTTAAATTAGGATAATGGAATCATCTAGAGAATTAGATGTTTCAAGAAATTACTGCATTACCAGAAATGTCCCAGTAATGCCCTTTCATGTTTCTTTGTCTTTAAAGGTGGTGACTCATGCTAACTGCATGATTGAAAGAGGAAAATTTTGTACCACAAAGTCTCGGAAAGCAGGGAGTCCTCCGGCATACTTAAAAACAGGCTTTGTTTTGAGGATAATGAGGACATTACAAGCTGTTTTGGTCTTTTGTCTAAAAATTCCCACCAGAGGCTCTTTTAAGCCACTGTGGTTGCCAGTGCCTGGTCCCTGCAGAGCCGAAGTCTGGTTTTGCTGCAGCGTCAGCTGTTACTCATGCTTGTTGGGGCCTGTGTGCCATTCGTGGGAACATACTCAATGTTGTGAGAAATCTGCTCACTCTGGGTGTCCTCCCTTGGGGGCATCATTTTGATAAGCTTTTCAAACTTAGATTCTTCTCTTTGAAGTTCTGAGCACAATGACATATGTTAAGTTGCCTTGCCCTGACCTGAAGTGAAACAGAACTAATACCTGGCATATGGTAATTTATGAAAGACCACAATACATGAGTAGTACAACATATCAGTACACATTTAAAATTTTCAGAAGATGAATAATTTTCCATCAGAAAAATTACCTTAAGCATTTTGATTAATGTGACAAAGTTTTAGTGTTAAATAATGAATCATAAATGGACAACTAGACTGAACAAGGAATTCCTTTCTCCTAAAACATGTCATTGCCCTGCAATTAGAACAAGGTGATATATCAAAGGGAAACATTTCAGTAACATTGCCTTATCAATTGTAAAATTGTCCAGCAACATTTATGGCGTGAAAAGCCCAGAGAAGAGCCAACAGAATTTTGTCAAGAACATGGAAGAAAATTATCTAAACTCTGAGCCCAAAGTCTTAAAAATAATAATAATAATAAAACTACACTATGGTTACAAAAATAGAAATTTTGGTTTGGAATGTAGGAATGGCATAGTCCATTAAATATTATATAGGGTTTTTTTAAAAACAGATAAAAATAAGTGAGGAAGTTTTTTTTTCTATGTATGTTGCCTTGCCCTGACCTGAAGTGAAACAGAACTAATACCTGGCATATGGTAATTTATGAAAGACCACAATACATGAGTAGTACAACATATCAGTACACATTTAAAATTTTCAGAAGATGAATAATTTTCCATCAGAAAAATTACCTTAAGCATTTTGATTACTGTGACAAAGTTTTAGTGTTAAATAATGAATCATAAATGGACAACTAGACTGAACAAGGAATTCCTTTCTCCTAAAACATGTCATTGCCCTGCAATTAGAACAAGGTGATATATCAAAGGGAAACATTTCAGTAACATTGCCTTATCAATTGTAAAATTGTCCACCAACATTTATGGCGTGAAAAGCCCAGAGAAGAGCCAACAGAATTTTGTCAAGAACATGGAAGAAAATTATCTAAACTCTGAGCCCAAAGTCTTAATAATAATAATAATAATAATAATAAAACTACACTATGGTTACAAAAATAGAAATTTTGGTTTGGAATGTAGGAATGGCATAGTCCATTAAATATTATATAGGGTTTTTTTAAAAACAGATAAAAATAAGTGAGAAAGTTTTTTTTTCTATGTATGTGTATATAAAATTCAACTAAAATAAAAGACTGAAGGAATTAACTGAACATCTTCTAGGAGGCTCAAATCATTAAATATACATTGAAGAAAGTATATGGGATCATTTTGGCAATATAGGTTTAATTTTTTATTATATAAACTAAATGTACAAAGTGAAAGGAATAATATAGTAAATTTCCTTGTACCATCATGTAAGACCAAAAAATATTAACATTTGGCCAATTTTGTTTTCTTTGTACCCCTTCTGACATAACCCTACTTGTCCCCATACACTTTTTGACTTTTTTATCAAAATAATATGACTCTAATGACTACATTTGGTGATTTTTTTCTAGTAAATGCAAAAAAACAACAACAAACAAAAAAACCCACACCAAAACCCTACAGATATGCATTATTATGCATTCAATAATCTCAGAAAAAGGTTTGGATTGGAAAAAATCCAGTCTCAAAAAAAAAAAGATTTTTGAATGACTTTAAATAAACAGTAATAAATAATTATGCTTTTAAAATAACTTACTGTTCTATCTTATGCTTTGTGAAATTTGTGGACTTTTCTATTCTTATTTGAAGCTTAAAAGTTGGATAGCTTGTATTCATACAAGCAATCTGATGAATTCTTAATGAAATTACTTGGGTATATTTTAAGTCAAGAGATAAGAAATTACTCAATTTCAAATCCCAACTTCAAATCTCAAATTACACAGAAGATTTCTGATATTTCAAGATACTAAGTTGGACTAAAGATAAGGAGAAATTTTAAAGGTCAGGAAGGGGGCTACAAACAAAAACATTATTGACTGATTTAAATAAGTTAATAAATTAACGATGGTTCCCCAACTCCATTATTTCCTGTGATCCATACATGAATGCAAAATGTATATGCTGAAGACTGTCAGGAAAAGGAAAACGAAAACACGTGTGAAGTCAATGGCCAGTCACTTTGGTTTAGTTTATTAACATGATAATAGTTTCTGAACAGGAAAAAAAAATTGAAGATGCTGGTTTATTTAAGATATTACTTGTTTCTCTGTCAGAGGCTCTAGAACTATCTATAGAAATCATTCTTTGTTCTATTTGCCTTGAATTAATTTTGTAACAAATTTTATGCTGCATTCAGTTATTCTCTTTAATATAGAAAGAGAAGAGAAAATATTGGCCTGAACTCTATAGTGTTGGAGAATGTTTTACTTAAGTAGCTTAATAGGTAAGAATTTACTTGTGAAAGCACAGATCCTCAGTGTGATGAATAGTTTGGTAATACAAATGAAAGGCATATTAGTGTGATCTTATTCGATGACAAGCAATGTGTAAACGTTATACTTAAGTCTCCATATAAAGCATTATAACCACCTTGCTGTTTCACAAGGAATCTTACAAATATAATGCAATCATTTATTTCATAATCTATAATAATAAAAGTGTAATATGCAAATCGACTGAACGACCAAACAGCAGAATGACCATCCAGATGACCTTCCGGACAACCACGCTATGACACACACTGGTGCCAGGCCAGCCAAGGCGGGTGCGCTGTGATTGGTCGGGGGGCCCCACTATTGCCCAACTATCGCCCTGCAGAGGGAGGCCCAGGCCACCCACTGTGGGGTGATCAATGGTGGGGCTCCGCAATCGATCACCTGAAAGAGGGAGGCCTAGGCCACCAGCCAGCAGGGCGATCGATCAGGGGTGAGGGTTTTGCAATCGTGGAACCCCGAAAAAAAATTGAAGATGCTGGTTTATTTAAGATATTACTTGTTTCTCTGTCAGAGGCTCTAGAACTATCTATAGAAATCATTCTTTGTTCTATTTGCCTTGAATTACTTTTGTAACAAATTTTATGCTGCATTCAGTTATTCTCTTTAATATAGAAAGAGAAGAGAAAATATTGGCCTGAACTCTATAGTGTTGGAGAATGTTTTACTTAAGTAGCTTAATAGGTAAGAATTTACTTGTGAAAGCACAGATCTTCAGTGTGATGGATAGTTTGGTAATACAAATGAAAGGCATATTAGTGTGATCTTATTCGATGACAAGCAATGTGTAAACATACTTAAGTCGCCATATAAAGCATTATAACCACCTTGCTGTTTCACAAGGAATCTTACAAAAATAATGCAGTCATTTATTTCATAATCTATAATAATAAAAGTGTAATATGCAAATCGACTGAACGACCAAACAGCAGAATGACCATCCAGATGATCTTCCGGACAACCACACTATGACACGCACTGGTGCCAGGCCAGCCAAGGCGGATGTGATGTGATTGGTCGGGGGGGCCCCACTATCACCCAATCATCGCCATGCAGATGGAGGCCCAGGCCACCCACTGTGGGGTGATCAATGCTGGGGCTCCAAAATCGATCACCTGAAAGAGGGAGGCCTAGGTCACCAGCCAGCAGGGCGATCGATCAGGGGTGAGGGTTTTGCAATCGTGGAACCCCCGGCAGAGTGGGCAGGGCCCCCCTCTGCTGGGCGATGGATTGCGGAGTCCCACGATTGATCGCCCCACAGAGGGAGGCCCAGGCCACCCAGCTGGCAGCACTGACGTGAGTGGGCAGGGCCTCCCTATGCAGGGCGATCATCTGGGGGCCCCACAGAGGGAGTTCCAGGCCAGCCAAGCAATCACACCCCATGCCTGTTGCCCACAGAGAGAGGCGACCCATGGCAGGAGAGGGGGGGCCAGTGCTGCACACATGGCAAGCAGTGGCAACGGCGGGGGCAGGGCCAGCTGCAGGCAGCCAGGGGAAGGAGAGCCCTGATAGGCCCTCTAGTTAATAATAAATATTAGACCTGCATTGCCTTTAATCCCTTAAAATAAAATATTAATAGTGTTTATAGTGGTTTCAAAACCAAAGCATTATTCCTTTTCTATAGTAATCATAAAATAATGTAAGAGGCCTTGGAAAGAAAAAGAATGCCTGAGATGAAGGACAGCCAAGAACAACTTGCACTTGGTTGAGGCTCCAGGTACTGATTGCATTGGGATTTATCCTGGAGAAACCAGAGGGACACATCTCTGACGGCCTTGGGCAGAAGCATTTACCCTTTCCTGCACGTGGCATTGCCTGTAGTCCTAGGCTTTTAGAGAAAATAAAATCTTGGTTTACTTTCAACAGTATGCTAAGGAGAAATATATGAAAGTGCAGAAGAAAGGAGAAAATTGGGAGAAGATGAGACTGTTAGAGCTGGGAAGAGAGAAATGAGTGAATACAAAGAAGGATAGAAGGAAAGGAGCTGGTACTAGTATAAGGACTTCTGTCTTTGGCACTAACCTGCTATGTGATTTTCAATGCATTATTCATCAGCACCAATCTTTGTTTCCAAAAAAGGAGTCAAATAATTTCCTCCCATCAGTTCTATAATTAACTAGAGGCCCAGTGCACAAATTCATGCACTGGTGGGGTCCAGCTGCCTGCCCCCAATAGGGGCTATCGGGGGTAGGCTGGCTGCGGCGAGGGGCTGCGGCGAGGGGCCGCGGGTGTTCCGGTAGTTCCACCGTTTGGTCGATTTGCATATTACCCTTTTATTATATAGGATTAGACTTTTTGTGTGAAGTACCTGTACACAGTAGGTACCCCCAAAATAGTAACCAGTCCTTGGAAATAAAAAGAATGCCTGAGATGAAGGGCAGCCAAGAACAACTTGCACTTGGTTGAGGCTCCAGGTACTGATTGCATTGGGATTTATCCTGGAGAAACCAGAGGGACACATCTCTGACGGCCTTGGGCAGAAGCATTTACCCTTTCCTGCACGTGGCATTGCCTGTAGTCCTAGGCTTTTGGAGAAAATAAAATCTTGGTTTACTTTCAACAGTATGCTAAGGAGAAATATATAAAAGTGCAGAAGAAAGGAGAAAATTGGGAGAAGATGAGACTGTTAGAGCTGGGAAGAGAGAAATGAGTGAATACAAAGAAGGATAGAAGAAAAGGAGCTGGTACTAGTATAAGGACTTCTGTCTTTGGCACTAACCTGCTATGTGATTTTCAATGCATTATTCATCAGCACCAATCTTTATTTCCAAAAAAGGAGTCAAATAATTGCCTCCCATCAGTTTTATAATTAACTAGAAGCCCAGTGCACGAATTCATGCACTGGTGGGGTCCAGCCGCCTGCCCCTGATGGGGGCTATCAGGGGTGGGCTGGCTGCGGCGAGGGGCCGCGGACATTCTGGTAGTTCTGCCATTTGGTCAATTTGCATATTACCCTTTTATTATATAGGATTAGACTTTTTGTGTGAAGTACCTCTACACAGTAGGTACCCCCAAAATAGTAACCAGTTATTATATACATATTCCAATGTTTAAAAACTTTTGCATTTTTAAACAGTTATTTTAGAGTTAACTTATGAGCCATAGGAGAAATCAGTTTTATTCATTTATAATAATTCACCATTATGAATTGTTTTTATGAAATAAAGAAACTTCATGATTTTAAACTTTTGATTATAGAACTGTTTCATGTTATGATTATATTAATAGCACTCTAAAATTGTTTTGCCTCAGATTATTTAGATATTTATTCTTCATTTTAATTCATTGAGAATTTATATATGCTCCTTAGACAGTATTCATTAGATAAGGAACTTTCTTGCCACAAGCATGAGTCCCTAAGTCATTGGTGTACTACTAGTGAGTGACATAAAACATTTCCTTTTTCACAAGTTGATGCTGAATCTCCAAATGTCATGATCCATATAGTTTCCTAACATTGTCATTATAGCTTCACATCATCCTGACATGAAGATGAGGGAAATGTTCTCTTCCCCTTATCACCTGCATTCAGGTAATACAATTGGAGTGCTCAGTTGCTATGGTGAATATCACTCTGGAAGTACTCTTATAGGAAATACAATATAAGATCCTGGCCTCTCAGAATTATAAAAATTTCTAACAAGTACACCACTGGTCAGGCAGTGAGAAAAATGCTTATAGTAAATATATATTTAGGATTTTGCTTGGTGAATCTCTGGATTCATTGCAGTTTTGAATTCTGCAAAAGGGAAGAGTCATTTAAACAATGGCTCTACTCTTTAGTTCATAGTCTCAGGTGTTTTGTTTTCTTATTTTCTTACTGTGCTTTAGAGGTTTATTGGAGCAAACAGCATAGTACATGGAGGAAATGACCTTTAGCTAGCTTAGTTTTAATAATTTTGCTCTCTCAAGTGCTTGAGCCATTGGGACTGGCTCTTGTGAGTTCTTGGCAATGATTAGGTTTGCATTTTGAGTCTTCAGCACTAAGACTGCATGTGGTAGGGGTGGGGGACGCTGCATGGCTGATTTGGGTTACTCTTACCTGGCAGTATTGCCACTTGGAAGGAAGAAAATATACTTACAGGGCCTGAAGTTGCCCACTCAGCCTGCATTTCTCTTGACATCTATTTCAAACAAGAAATACACTAAAGATAGCAAAGTGCATGTGAGGTGGGCAGCAGGTGTGTGTATGGAAAATCATAAGGGTGGTGTCACTAAATTACCTCCAAATAAGTGATCTCTTTTTCAACTTAAACTGGAAGATATGCTATGATTTGTTTATTAAGAAGTTCATGCTGAGGCATATTTTTGCTTTGAAGATCATAAAGAGCTCTACTGGGAATTGCAAAACAGATAATATGAGGATTTTAAGAGGTTATATAATAAAATCTGGGAAAGTGTCCTAAACATTGCCTTAATGACTCACCATATTCAGCCGCTCCCTTCCATTCTCATTGCTGCTAATGCTCATTTTATGTAAAAACCTCAACTGGAACTAACTAGGACATCTTTAGGGTAATGTTCGTTTCTAGGCAATAGTAATTTTCAATTAAAATAGCACAGGGTACCAGTGAATTGAAAGTCAGATACAAGGATGCTATATTATGGATTTTTCTGGTTTTTCTAATCAGCCTCACATCCCATGCCTTGCTCAAAACTGCCAACAAGTTTCTGGTTTATTTTCAGTTTTATGCCACGGGGCTTATCTGGTCTCCATTCGTCTCTGTAGAGAGGAGGCAAAAATCAAAAATCTTCCTAAGACTTAGGCTCCTGCTTCCTCGGGCTACCATGAGGCCTGCAGAGCTCAAGATAGCAGAAGAAAGCACTTCAAACGGCTAGGAATTAATCAGCCAGTCCAGCTTCAAGCTCGGTGTTATAACTGAGCAATTTCATTTCGGAAGCTCACTTACATTAACTGGAATTAAATGAGACAGGCTCATTTAATCCTTGTGTATAAAAGGCTCTTGAAGCACAGTTTAAACCAGGAACTTTGTGATGTCATGGAGCAAAGGGGCTAATTGAGCTCATTGGAAAGCGAAGGGCCCCTGGGTTTGTATCAAAGAGGAATTGGACTGGCCTTTGAAACAATTTCCTTATATCTTATTCATACCTTCATAGCATTACATTTTGTACCATCCATTATCATTTAACCAGAACGTTCAACCCCTCCTCTTGTGTCAGTGTTATTTGTAATAGAGGAAGCTCTTTAGGGAATACATATGATAGTTTGTTCTGTGGACCAGTGTAACTTAAGGCCTTTAGCATTGTCCCTCTGAACATTTCTACTTTTGAGCAATAGGATTAATGAATATTTTACAGTTCTAGAAAACAGACATTTGTTATACTGATGGGTTTTAATAAAGACTTCAAATACAAAATAAACATAATAAACCAAAGTATTTCTGTGACTGTTGTCAAATTTTCTAATCAGATACTTTAATTAATAACACAATGCATGTACATATATTGCCTTTTCATATTCCTATTATTAAATTTATTAGGGTGACACTGGTTAATAAGATTATATAGGTTTCAAATATACATTTCTAAGATACATGATCTGTATATTGCATTGTGTGCCCACACAATGTGGAATTATTTTAATAACTTTCATATAAAGCAATATTAAAGCTCATTTTCAGGTTTCTAGAACATATTTACACAAAATAGGACTACTAGTTCTCTCCCAAACTTTGAGAACTCTCTCAAATTAGTTCATTAACAAATGTTATCTATTTCCTAATTAAATGATAGCCAATCAGACTAATCAATTTATATTAATAAAGCTAAAAGTAAAGTCCCAAATGGGTTTAAATCTATAACTCTAGACTCACAATCATCTGCTCTAATGAATAAATGATTTGCTCTCTATATATCAGATACTACCCATTAGCTTAATCAAAAATATTGAAAGCTTTTTTCTTCTATAGGCTGTTAGTAAAGCAAATAAACCATTTCTCCATGTTATTGACAAGTTCTTAATAGATTTATTTATTAGATATAGTGACCCTTCATCTAAATGTGAGCCATGCAGATACAAACATTTAGGAGCATGTGAATGTTTCCAGTGTTGATTAAAAGATGGTCCTTTTTGAAGGTTAAAATTATTTAATACATTCAAAATAAATTTTGTGTCTGGCTAACTCAATAGTAACACTGTAACTGTGTTTAGTTTTTTTAAATAGAAATAAAACTGGTTTTAATAAAAAGCAAATTGAAAATCCATAACTCTTTGCAAAGTGGTGGGAAGGTTTTTCTTAAATATTGATTTATATTGAGACAGGCTTCTTAATAGGAAACTGATATAGAAGGATTTTAATATGGAAGGTAACTGTCATTCAATAATTTATTAGTGTTGCACATTAATTAAGAGGATATTGATCATATTCACCACTCCACTGGAATACATTCTGTATAGACATTGACCTTAAATGACTTGAGCCCAGTTCTAAATTCCAAAGGTAATGCTCTGAATTATTATTCTCATGAATTGGGGGTTTTATTTATTTACTTTGTTTCTAATGAAAATGTTCAAACATATAATGATATTGGAAGAGTTTTACAATAAACACCTATTATATCAGCTCAGGCTGCCATAACAAAATACCACAGACTAATGGCTTACATATAAAAATTTGGAAATTGCCTATTTATCAACAAGAAAATGAATAATAAAATAGTCATATATTCATAGCGTAGAATATTATATGACAATAAAAAATAAAAAACCATGCTATTACATACTATATTGGAAGAATCTCAAAAAATGTTGTTGAAAGATAAAAACAAGATACACATTAATGCACAAAGTATAATCCCATACCTACAAATGTCAAAACCAAACAACATTAGGGATATGTCATATAGAGATTTATATAAACATGTGAAACTAAGTAGCAAAAAAAGATAATAGTAAATAGTATATTTATTGATAGATGATTGAATATTGAATAATATTAAAGAGAAAAAGTAAAAGGATTCATATTAACCTATTGCTTAGTATATACTCTACATATTTTTTCTCATTTTTTTCAAGATAGTAGTAAAAATCTGCCTGGTAATATTAAAATCTGCAAGATAATAGTATAGTAAAAATATGTGATTAGCAGCAAATTTTAATGGTCTGGTTAGTGTGTTTGCAATGTGTTTGCCTAAGACATCTTCTTTGTTCAAATCCTTTCCCAGGTGTGCCCAAAGTAGCGAGAATAAGTTATAGACCAGCTGCTATTCCTTTCTCCACTGCACGATTGAAGTGAACTATTGGTACTAAGAAGACCTGAAAATTGATTCAAATTATGGAAATATAATGGAGATAAAATCAGAAATTACAAGAGTAAATATAACAAGACCATTGAGGATACTTAAGTGGGTGAAATCTGGACACAGATCTGAAGTCATAGCTTTAAGTTGGAGAAAACTTATTTTTCATCTCAGACAGGCCACAGTAAGAGAGGGGAGTTTAAATATAAAGGGATGATTTGGCATGGAAAAAATGTGAAAAAGGTATACTCATACTGAAGAACCTTAATTTGAGGAGTAACAGTGGACACTGAGTATCTCTTACAGATGAAGAGGGAGAAATGAATAGGAGGGCACTAGAGGATGAACCACTGTGAGGGACATTAAGAGTCTAAACAATTTAGCAGCTGTAGTTATTTTATTATAGTAAGCAATGAATAATAATTGCCTAATGTGATTGAATGCCATTAATATGTGAGAAGTTGTGGACAAGGCAACTTACAAACACTATTGTAGAATGCAACTCAATTGTATCATTCCAAATTGTTAGGTTCTAAAATCAGCCAGTAATGTGAATATTTCATATAGTCAAATATATTCTTTGAGAATTTCCATGGGAGGATAGATGAACAGCTCTTTCTTAAATCTAATCCAGCCAGCTTTTCCTTTAACACTGAAACAGATTGCTATTTCTGTTTGAAATTTTGTAGCTTACCTTTTGGAATTGTGTTGCATAAAAAAAAATTTAACTTTGACTAAGAGATTAACACATTTATACCCCAATGTTATGCTTTCTTAGGTAGAGGCTAATTTGGTAGATGGATGATGGGATCATCCATGCCATTTACATTATTCCCCTCCCAAGCAAAATTATTTCACTTTGAGTTAAATGTCCAAGTAGGGTGTGACTCCATGAGTCTCACAATGACTCCAAAACAGAAGGTAATATCCTGATTTTATAGGTGAGAAAACTGAGGCTTAGATAATTTAAGCAACTTAAGGAAAGTCAAAAACAACTAGCAGAAGCAGGATTTGAGCTCAAATCTCCCTGAATCTAAAGCATGTTGTATGATGTCAGCACAGAGTTGTGTATTTTTTTAATTTCTTTATTGATTAAGGTATTACATATGTGTCCTCAGCCCCCCATTACCCCTCCTAATGCCCCCACTCATGCCCTCACCCGCCTGTTGTCCGTGTCCATAATTTCTTTATTGATTAAGGTACTACATATGTGTCCTCAGCCCCCCATTACCCCGTCTAACCCCCCCCCACTCATGCCCTCACCCGTCTGTTGTCTGTGTCCATTGGTTAGACCTATATGCATGCATATAAGTCCTTTGGTTGATCTCTCCCCCTTACCCCCACCCTCCCCTACTTTCCCTCTGAGGTTTGACAGTCTGACCAATGCTTCTCTGTCTCTGGATCTGTTTTTGTTCCAGAGATTATGTTGTTCACAAATGAGTGAGATCATGTGATATTTATCTTTCTCTGACTGGCTTATTTCACTTAGTATAATGCTCTGTATTTTTTGTTTTGTTTTGTTTTTATTATCCCTGGTGATTATTCCACAGCTTTAAAATAAAAGAAAAGAAAGTAGGCATAGATGGTTATAACTAGTGATTGATGAAAAGACTATAGAAACGCAAAGTGACATTGGTTTTTGGGTTTTAAATTGTTCAATATATTGATTAAATAGCTTATCTTAGCCTTTTGATTAGTAGGGGGAAAAGGAAAGGCAAAATTGAACACATTAGGGCAATTAGAAAAGGCAAGATAATTATGTTCAATACAATACAAATAAATACAGAGAAATTTAACCCCCATTGCCTTTTAATGGGAAATTAACAATGATGATGGCATGGTGGTTGAACTAAAAATATCATGTAAGAGAGAGTCACTTTCTGTGAGATAGAGTTTGGTGAATGAAGTTCAGCATAGCTACAACAGTACATGAAAAGCTGGATTTATCAATGAGGACAATTAGAGTCATAAATTACAGATGCTATGGAAATGAGTCGTCATTTGGTGGCAAAGGACAGGAAAAAAACACACCCTAAAACAAGTTTATGAGAACTACAGTTTTAGTAAAAGGGTTAAGAGGAACATCATAGCCTCCTTTTACAGAAATTACAGCAAGGGCTCGTGGTGACTAGAACTTCTAAAATATTCATCAGTAATCTCACCACATAAATGTCTACATATTTGACATTTTGTATATGTGTTCTCTTACAAGGTAGTCTCCTTATTGGATACTATTTACATTAAAATTTATTTCTCTGGGATAGAATTAGTTTTCTGATTGGTAGGATTTTGCAAATTGTTCCTAATAAAAAATGATTAAACAACTTGTCACCCATATAACTGATTATAAAACACCTTCAAAGTGTTTTTCACTGACAGTTGTGTGGTAAAGGACTGTAATGCTGAAAAACATAGCAACTGTTGCAATTTAAAGAAGCAGAGATTATTGCTCTCTATTCAGAATGTGTGTGATACCAAAATACACTGTGGGTTTAGCACAGTCTTCAAAAAGACTCTGAGCTTCTACATTGAGAAATAGTTAAGAAAGAAAACTTAAATGCATATCTATATACTGTATATACTGGTAAAAGCCCAGCGACCGGAACAATGGAATGACCAGAACAACCAGTGGCTATGACGTTCACTGCAGCAGCCAACCAGCCTGATCTGGGCCCTGAAAGCCTGCCCCCCTCCCAGCCGGTCTGGCCCCTGATCAGCCCCCAACACCGGGATCAGGGGTGGCGCCGGCTGGCCAAATGCTTGTGACCTTTCCCCCTGCTGGCCCTGCCCACAGCCCCATCCCCCTCCAGCCCAGCCCAATGGGCCCCCATCAGGGCAGGCTGGCCAGATCCCACCCATGCATGAATTCGTGCACCAGGCCTCTAGTATTTAATATTAATAACCTGTTGAAATGCTTTATTTTAGGCAGGCTATACAAAAAAATAGAGATTATAGGGATGGTCAAGAGTAAATGTGTCTTTTTTTAGTGCATCCCCTACTTCAAAACCATTCTAAGACAGCAGGAAATATATTTCTAGATACAGTTGAGTATATTTTTAGGAATGATTTTCAAAACTTGAAAGGAACTTGAAAGAAATGTAAATATCATGCTCTGTGCTCTCCCATTCCCCCTAAGGTCAGTTTCTTGGCAATGTTCTTTTCAGATAAGACAGTTGCCTTTGCCAGTACCAATCTACCGGAAACAGCTGTGTGTTGGGCAGCTGTCTTTTCAATGAGAGGTGGGTGTATTTTTCCTGCAATTTTTTTTTTCAGAAATTAGTCATCTTGCTACTCCATATTCTATGCCATGTGCTAATTTGACAGGAAGCTGCACTGCAGACAAGTTCCTTTCTCTAGGACATTACTCCAGGAGAGTTGTCAGGACAGTTGGGGACCACCTCAACAAGCAGTCGGGTTCCATACCTATGAAATGAGGCCATTGGCTATTCACACATCCTCATAGGGACTGAGATGATTTGGGGATGGTCAATGAGAATCTTGTCTCAAGTGTGATTTCTAAAAGCAAACCATATGCTCGTGATAGATGCAATATTCACGTTCACAAAAATTCTTTGTTCCAATGTCTAATTTTGAAAGAAAGAATCCTCTGATAAGACTGGCTAAGCCATTTATAGCTTTTAGATTTGATAGTGACTTCATCCAAACTCTGCTCGTTAGGTAAAATTGAGTGCACTGTGGAATTGTTCTTTTTCCAAAAAAATTTTTAAAAAATGTTTTTAATGGAAATGCATTTCAAAAATATTTTGAAAAATTGTATTGTTTTATCTTTACCAAACTACCTGTGGTGGTGTAGCCACACTTAGAGAAGCAAATAGGAGGGAAACCAAATGCATATGTTTCCTCTTTAGTGTCCCAAAGAGTCATTAAAACAACTGAAAGAAGAATGGAGTTTCAAGAAGAGGGACTAGTGGAGAGCTCATAGCCCAGGCTCTAAAGTGATTGTCTCCAAGGAAACAAAACAGCTTTCATTGTCTTATTCCCTGGAGTGAGCTTGAGACAAATTGGCCTATAATGTTAGAAACAAAAGAAAATCATTTCTAGCTTTTCTGTTTCACTGTGGGAATCTGAAACAGTGGGGTACATTTGATTTAATAGGATAATAATAGGATGGTGAAAATTGTGGCCATCTCTTCTACATTATACCTTAATTCCTTTGAAAGAATGTCTGTTGCAATATGTGTTCTTGAGCACCTAACTTCAAATATATCCCTGCTTGTTCACCGTGCCAATCAGGCATTTGGTTATAGGAGCTTGGCATGAAAAATCGTGTGTGTGGTACACATATTAGAGGTACTGGTGTGATTATGTGTGTGATTTTCTTAAGTTGATTATCTTTGTGATTTCCTTAAGTTGGAAGAGGAGAGAAAAGGGACCATGGGTCTTGTCGTATATGTTTCTACTTCAAGGACTACTCAGCCTTACAAATTTTGAAATTCAATATTTCTGAGCTCCGTCAGGGCTTATAGGCTCAGTGGATTCAATGCTGACTAAACTCTCAAGGGACTAGTGATAAACGGCAGTGTCAATTTATTTACGGTGGAATATCTGTCTGGCCTGCAGTGGCTCCTCCAGTTTGTCCCGTGGGAATAATAGCAATCCTCACTGGGAAAATGTTTATCAGAATTAAACTAGACTGCTCAGTAATTTGGCCACCTAAGAGGGAGAAATTGCAGTCTCAATACTTTTAACCCACTAAACCAAGTCAGTGTCGACATCATGAATAGCATAGTTAAAAACCTTTAAAGTAAAATTCTGGGAAACAGAAGCATTTGGCTTTAGAAGTTCTCCTATGTTTCTTATTGTCATCAGTCCTTCTCAGCTCCTTTTGACCCATTTGTTCCTCTACTACCCGATAAAGCCTTGCTCTTCAAAAGGGCCCCTTCCTTAGCCCGTCTTGTGGTTTGTAGCACCTGCCACCTCCACACGACTCCACTCAGAGTCTGTATCTAAGTATCAGAAGAGAAGGAGAGCGCTGGCTTAGTAAATCCTGAGGCATTCCCTACTAGTAACAGCTCAATCTGTTTCAGATTATACTTGAAGAGAGGACTGCATCCAAAGGATGAAATTTAAGGTCCTTCATGTGCAACGTGGCATGTTTAGGGAATGGGAGATTTTGTTCAGCAAAATCACACAGTAACGTCGTAAATATATAATTTCTGGAAAAATGGAATTAATAACTCTTCTACTCAGTATGGGACAAATATTGTATGAGTACTTTGCTTGTTTCTAGCAGCCCCACTCATTCATTCATTTATTCACGCAGCATTAAGGATGCAGTGTATTCTAGTCAAAGCATCAGCTTTAGGTGATGGAAAAATTTTAAAAATTGTTTTTCAAAAATCTCAACTGTTATGAGGGAATAACAGAAAAATGATATTAACAATTACAGTAATCATGATAATGATATCTACTACTTATTACTGGTACCACATTTGTGTCATGAACTGTCTCCATTCATTCTATAACTCATTTCAGCCTCATAACACCATATACAACTCTTACTATCATATAATATTAGGTATTATTGTCTTCATTTTGAAAGTGAATCAGAGAAGTTAAGGAAACTACCCAAGGTCACACAACCTTTAAGGGACAAAGCTTGGATGTCAATGCTTGCCTATCTGAATGCAAAACCTGTACTCTTACTCACAATGTTAGACTTTTAGAGAAAATTCTAATACAGTGCTATGTAAAAAAATATTTAAAAAGATGCTTTGCAAGATAAAAGGGAGGTGGTAAGAGGTTCTGTTCAGGGAACTTTTCAAACAGGAGGCATGCTAGGAATTGAGGCTTTGAAGTGCCCTGGGCCAGAAGATAACACGGGGCAGAAAACAGGGCAGAGTCCAACCCTCGAGAACCACAAATAGTTCCGTATGCTGCACTTTAAGGAAAAGTCAAACATAAAAAACTGGAGAGGTAGGCAAAAACCAGATTTCAGAAGCCTTCTTATGTTTTTATAAGAGGCTTAAACTGTTAGCCGTGAGGAGCCACTAAAGAATTTTAAAGCAGGAGAGACATACATTGTGTGTCTAAATCTAAGTCATCATGTAAAATAAGATTATCCTCCACTTACCCAGTTGGAAGATACATAAACACACAAAATTTTTTTAAATTATGTTTTTCCCATTTGTGCTGAAGAAGGTATATATTTATTCATTTTGGTACACATGTATGCACCATAATATTATATTAAATAACAAATTAATTTTAAAATATTGCTCTATTCCACTCTATCATTTCACAAGTCTCTATTCAGTCTCTGTGCATTCATATCACTTGGCTCACTTGAAGTGCTTTTTGAGTGGGCTACCTTACTTTTCTAGAGCACTTTTCACTTCTGTAAAAGTTGTTTGAGATATAACACATCATGAATCCACATTTCAAGCTGTCATTGAAAATTATATTCCAACCTGCAAGAACCTCATTTCTTTTTTAAAAAAATTATCTTTATTGTTGAAAGAATTACAGATATCCATTCTTCCCCAGTGACCCCTTCTAGTCTGCACCCAACCCCTGCCCCAGGGTTTCACCACACTATTGTCTGTGAGCTTCATTTATTTCTTTTTTTAAAATATATTTTTATTTATTTCAGAGAGGAAGGGATAGGGAGAGAGAGATAGAAACATCAATGATGAGAGAGAACCATTGATAGACTGCCTCCTACTTGCCCCCTAATGGGGATTGAGCTCACAACCTGGGCATGTGCCCTTGACCAGAATCAAACCTGGGACCCTTCAGTCCACAGGCCGACGCTCTATCCCCTGAGCCAAACCAGCCAGGGCTGAACTTCATTTCTTAAAATAAATTGTCTTATAGAATAGGATTATAAGTAGAACTCAGTGTTTCTCCAGAATGTACACACTTACTTATTATATTATTTTATAAATGATTATAAACTGGCTTGTGTACAATGTTATAGTTCCCTTGCATCTGTAAGCTCAAAACCTCAGGAAATATTATTAAATCTACTTTTTATTGGTTACCTATTGTGTGCTCCACACTTTAAAGATTTCTGTGTGCATACATATTTTCTTATAATTAAAGCCAAGTCATATTAAATTTAGGATATGTTTACGATGGATTCTGTCATACAACATGTACTCAATATATTTTTTACAATTGAATACATGATTATAACAGATGAAGCTACTAATAAGAGCTATTTCTTAAAATATTAATTTATTTTAAATTGCATTCTTTTATACTCACTTGTCATTATGTAATATTTGCAGCTAGTCGGAAGCAGTATATGAGACTCCCACATTTTGCAGCTCTGGAAAAACTTAGTTTTGTTAAGTTTTATCAGAGTTTAGAACTTGGATCAGTTAGTGGGCATGAGATGCTATTGCATTATTGCTTTAAAACATTGTTCCCTGCATCTAGTAATACTGGACATATTTTTTCTGTGTTTATTGGCAATTTGACTTTTTTTCTGTGGATTTCTTGTTCATATTGTATATTCATTTGTTTCTTAGTTTATTCTTCTATCACTTCTTTGGAGTAATATTTTATATGGTTTTAATTTATATTTGTTGCCAGTTATGTGTTTTGAAATATCTCATTCCAGGCTGAGGCTTCTCTGTTATCTCTGTCCACCATGTCTTGTGATGAAGAGGCATTTTCCACTTCACTGCAGCCAAATATGTAGAATGGTCTTTGTTGATCCATCAACATTTCAATTAAATGGCCAATATAGCTATGTGTGGATAGACAACAGAGTGAAAAAAGAACTATCAAGTGCATTATAAATTGAATCATGAAGAATCTATACATATAAAACCCTAAGCTACTGGTGGGAGAGGCAGCAGCAGGCACAATAGGACTGGGATGTGCAGGAGCAGTGCCCAGCCCAGGCTCAGGCTCCTCCCCAGCTGCCTTCTGCTTCGTGCACTACTACACCCCTTGGGGGATGTCAGACTGCAGGTTTCGGCCCAATCCCCGCAAGGATCCTGGGTTATGAGAAGGCGCAGGCCAAGCTGAGGGACCCCACTGAAGCATGGATCATGCACTGGGCCTCTGGTTCCATATAAAGATGAAAAACACATGGAGAAAAAAATCTACTTTAATAGGAATCATGAGGTGATTTAAATGTCTTTAAGGAAACAAGCTAAGTGCAAGGTATTATTAAACAGAAGGATAAAAATGTAACTATAGTTCAGAGAGCACACATTAGTATATCTTTTTCATTTTATATAATGGGCATGAGAGTTTGGGGTTGTTTAAATGTCAGGTATTTTCTTTGATGTTCTTTGACATTTTCTATAAACCTAGAATCCATTTTTTTTTTCTTTTTTAGCAGAACAAGCTCAGATTGTGAAATGTCACTTGCTATTACTTTCTTGAAATACATGAGTGGATATAGAGTGTATCACCGATGTAATACCGAAATGGATATGTGCAAAATATCTTGTATCACAAGCTAATTAGTTTTCCTGGTTCCTAGGTAAAAATGGTGGCCTTTATTAAAATTATTTTATTTAATGCTCTGTCTTGAACCATAAATATATAGGCCATATAATATAGTTGCAACATTTTTTTTTACTTTTATTATTAAAATAATTTTAATTTTATTTATTTTCCATCACTATTAATCCCCCATATACTCTATTTCCCCTCCAGCCACCCTCACTAGACTATTGTTCATGTCCACGAGTACTCTCTTTCTCTCTCTCTCTTTCTCTCTCTCTCTTTCTCTCTCTCTCTTTCTCTCTCTCTCTTTCTCTCTCTCTCTTTCTCTCTCTCTCTTTCTCTCTCTCTCTCTCTCTCTCTCTCTCTCTCTCTCTCTCTCTCTCCTTTTGGTTCATGGAATAAGCCAGTCAGAGAAAGACAAGTACCATATGATTTCACTCATATGTGGAATTCAATGAACAAACTGAACTAACAAGCAAAATAGAGACAGACTCATAGATAGAGAGCAGGCCAACAGCTCTGGTCAGGGGGTGTTGTGGGGGTAGGGAGGTTGAGCAAAATTTATTTCTTATACAGATAAAAATATCAAAGAACAAAGAGTCTGTACTGTCAGCAGGTTAAAACAAATCTGACAAAGAGAATGGTTACTATTGTTAAGTCAAATGAAGGTGGCTTTGCTCATCTACCCACACTCTGATATCAGAGCCTTATTACTCCGTTAATAGAGCCAATAACATATTACAGAATTCATAATGCCTTTACATGATTTACTTCTGATTTTATAGCTTTGCACAATTGACTGTACATTAATCATTATTCCCATTTTAAAATGGGAACACTGAGGCTCAAAAGTTATGTGACTTGGTCATAGTTAAGTCTGCTAGCTTTTTTCTGGTCACATCCAGATATAGTAATTAGGTTTTTGAAATTCTGATCTAGGTTTGTTTTTTTGTTTTTGTTTTGTTTTGTTTTACCATTTACCTTAACTAGCTCCCTAATCTGTATATTGAGTCCCTGATGCTTTCATTGGGGTCATCTGTATAGTCAACACACCAGCTTGGTATAGACAGTGATGTTGATTGGTGGAGGAATTCATCGTGATTTTTGTGTGCAAATTATTTGACACTATTCTTATCAAAATACGAAGTCTAATTCACCTCTAATTGCATATATGCCAGTATTCGTTAATCAATTCTGACTAACAGAACGTGGCAGAAGGCGTGCTGCCTAATTTCCAGGCTAGATCACGATGCACTTGTTCTCAAAACTGGTCCACCATGCTGAGACGAAGCCAAGCAGTCGCGTGCAGTGCCTTTGTGTGGGAGTTCTGGCCCTGTCCCCAGCAGAGGTCCAAGCCAACAGCAAGCATCAAATGCCAGGCAGGTGTGGTAAGGGAATCTTCCAATGATTTCAGCCTCTCACCCTTCACAGATGCTTGAACACAGACAAGCTGTCCATCCCAAGCTCAGTTCAGATTATAGATCTGTGGGCTGAAAGTTGTCATGTATTAAACTTTGGGTACACTGAATGTAATAAGCAGGTTTGCTTGTGTTCATCCACTTAACCCCTATGTACTGACCCAGTGATTGGTAATAGGATGAAAGGAGGAAGCTGAGAAGGAAGGGAGCCGGCATTTAAGGAAATCTATAATCTAGGTGCTGGGTTTTATGGGATTTAAGGGATAGTATTCCAAATAATTCTGAAAATAACTCATAAAGGGGGGTATAGTTATTATCTTCATTTGGCAGAAGAGAAACAAAGTTAAGAGATTTGCTTTGGATTGGAGAACTGGTAAAAATAGTAGATTTAAGATATAAACCTAGTACTTAGAACTCAGAGTTCACACTTGTTCTTTTTCTCTGTCAAAAGGAGATTAGGATGTGCTTGTTGAATGTGAGGATCCTAGATTTGGGATAAGTTTATAACTATATTAAGCCATTAATAAATACTACAAAAGAGTATACACACAGTGCTTCAGGAGCATGTATTTTAGAATGATTCTATAGTCTGACCTCTCTTCCAGAATGAATGACAATCTTCTCATGCTTTTGCAGGAGTTAATAGTCACTTGGGTCTTAAAAGAGGTTTGAGAGGAGGAGAAGGATTAAGGAGAGCACTTAGATCAGAGAGCAAAATATGGTCATCATAGAGATGCAAAGGGTCAGGGGACAGGTGGGGAAACACAAGAGTTTAGGATGGTGTGCACACAAGGAACAGGGAAGGAGTGGTGAGAGGCAAAACTGGATGAGAGAAAGGAGCCAGTGAAAGAGTTGGGAAAGATCTTACTTCCCAAACCAATGAGTTTGCATCTTATTATAGAATCCACAGGAAGATGGGAATGATTAAAACAAGGGGTTATTTGACTAGCTCATTAGTCTAAAAAGACAACTTGGCTTGCTGTGTGGAAGTATCATTACAACTGCTAAACCAGTTAGGAAGCTAGTGTAATAATCCTTGTGAGAAATGAGAAGACCTTTAAATGAAGGAGGAGTTGGAACAAAGAGGAGAAGAATTATTCTAAAAAAAAAACCGCACAAACATTTAAAATAATAATTTTCAGTTACTTTGGGCATGATTTGAATGGTTAATTATTTCCCTGGACTGGATAAAAGGTAAGTTCTTGATTCTAAGTAAAGGGTAGAAGATGCGTATGTGTAAGAGGGAGATTCAATTCATGTATAAAAATGTTGAATGACAGAAAATTTTAAAAAATACTCAATATAAAAGTAAAAATGTAAGTCTGTAGCTCAACAAAAATGTCAGATCTGAAAGGTAGATGTTTTGGGGTAAGCAGAAGGTAGAGACAGGGAAAGATGAAAATAAATAAAATTATCTAGTGAATACAATGGGGAGAGGGCAGAGGATATGAATGTGGGCATGGGAAATGAGATTACTACTTAGGGGCATAATAGTAGTAACGAGCCAGTAAAAGAGGATGGGAAACAGAGGGAATAAGGAGAAAAGAGAATATGGTTTTCTGGAATCTAAGACAAAGGAAGGAGCTAAAAGAAGCATAGATAGAGAGAATTTAGATATCATGCATGCAAAAAAAGTGGCCATTGCATGGAAGATATGAATAGGAAAATTAACTTGTAGAATTAAAGTGGGGGTTTAAAGAAGCTGAACAAAGGAGAACTTAATTCTGCAAAAGGGCAAAAGGTAAAGAAAAGTTTCAAGAGCAGAAAGTTGCTTTTGTTAAGTTCATGCAACTTAGTATCGCCAAAACATAACTTGTCTCCTCTCTCTCACATCTGTAATGCTGTTGCTTGAGCTTGGGAGAGATAAGTGGGAAACATGAGCAGATAGTATCAAAAAGTCAGATGACACGAGTATAAGAGAGAATGGGAAGTGAAAAAATCCTGACAACATATATAGACAACTCTTAAATAGTTTGCTGAAAAGAGAAAAAAATAGGGCAGTAGCTCATAGGAGTTATGAGGTCAAGAATTTTTTGAAATGGAAGTTTATTTATACTAATATGATTGATATTACATGTCATTTTAATAACATACACATATATAAGTATATAAAATGTAACACATCTAATCTAATAAAAGAGAAACATGCAAATTGACCGCACCTCCCAAATGTCCAAGCCACGCCCACCAGCCAATCAGAGCAACTATATGCAAATTAACCCAATCAAGATGGCGGCCAGCAGCCATGGAGCTGGAGCAAGCAGGAGGCTTGATTATCCCTGCAATGGAGAAAGCCAAGCTTCCTGCCTGCCCTGGCCAGCTTTGGTCTCTGCTCAAGGCAACAAAGTTTCAATTATAGAAGATAAATAAATCCCAGATACCTGCTTCCAGCCAGCCTTCACTGGGAGCTTGGATGGCTGGGGCCGTGGCCAGCCTGCAAACAGCCATCAGCCCCTCACCCAGGATGGCCACACCCTCATGGGGTGAGGGTCCTCATGGGGCTTGGCCAGCCAGCAAAGTCCTCATGGGGCTTGGCCAGCCAGCAAACAGCCATCAGCCCCTCACCCAGACTGGCCAGGCATCCCAGCAGGACCCCCCCCACCCTGAAGGGGGTGTGGCCAGCCTGCAAACAGCCATCAACCCCTCACCCAGGCTGGCCAGGCACCCCTGAAGGACCCCCCTCCCTGAAGGGGGTGTGGCCCCACCCTGAAGGGGCTGTGGCCAGCCTTCAAACAGCCATCAGCCACTCACCCAGGCTGGCCACACCCTCATGGGGTGAGGGTCCCCGCTGGGGGGCTTGGCCAGCCTGCAAACAGCCATCAGTCACACACCCAGGCTGGCCAGGCACCCCAGCAGGGACCCCACCCTGAAGGGGCTGTGGCCAGTCTGCAAACAGCCATCATCCCCTTACCCAGGCTAGCCAGGCACCCCAGTGGGGACCACTACACTGAAGGAGCTGTGGCCAACCTTCAAACAGCCATCAGCCCCTCACCCAGGCTGGCCAGGCACCCCAGTGGGGACTCCCACCCTGAAGGGGCTGTGGCCAGCCTGTAAATGGCCATCATCCCCTTACCCAGGCTAGCCAGGCACCCCAGTTGGGACCACTACACTGAAGGAGCTGTGACCAACCTGCAAACAGCCCTCAGCCCCTCACCTAGGCTGGCCAGGCACCCCAGTGGGGACCCCTACCCTGAAGGGGCTGTGGCCAACCTTCAGACAGCCATCAGCCCCTCCCCCAGGCTGGCCAGGCCCCCCAGTGGGGACCCCTACCCTGAAGGGGCTGTGGCCAACCTTCAGACAGCCATCAGCCCCTCCCCCAGGCTGGCCAGGCCCCCCAGTGGGGACCCCTACCCTGAAGGGGCTGTGGCCAACCTTCAGACAGCCATCAGCCCCTTACCCAGGCTAGCCAGGCACCCCAGTTGGGACCACTACACTGAAGGAGCTGTGACCAACCTGCAAACAGCCCTCAGCCCCTCACCCAGGATGGCCACACCCTCATGGGGTGAGGATCCCTGCTGGGGGGCTTGGCCAGCCTACAAACAGCCATCAGCCCCTTACCCAGGCTGTCCAGGCACCCCAGCTGAACCCCCCAGCCCTGAAGGGGGTGTGGCTAGCCTGAAAACAGCCCTCAGCCCTTCACCCAGGCTGGCCAGGCACCCCAGTGGGGACCCCCAAACTGAAGGGGCTGTGGCCAGCCTGCAAACAGCCATCAGCCCCTCACCCAGGCTGGTCAGGCACCCCAGCGGGGACCCCCACCCTGATCCGGGACACCCTTCAGGGCAAACCAGCCAGCCCCCACCCATGCACCAGGCCTCTATCCTATATAATAAAAGGGCAATATGCAAATTGACCCTAACAGCAGAACGACTGGGAATGACTGGTCACTATGACACACACTGACCACCAGGGGGCAGACGCTCAATTCAGGACCTGCCCCCTGGTGGTCAGTGCGCTCCCACAGGGGGAGCTCTGCTCAGCCACAAGCCAGGCTGATGGCTGCCAGTACAGCAGTGGTGGTGGGAGCCTCTCTCGTCTCCTCAGCAGTGCTAAGGAAGTCCGACTGCAGCTTAGGCCTGCTCCCTGCTGACAAGTGGACATCCACTGAGACCTCCCGGGCTGCCAGAGGGATGTCTGACTGCCAGCTTAGGCCCAATCCCCCGGGAGCGGGCCTAAGCCAGCAGGTGGTTATCCCCCGAGGGGTCCAAGACTGCAAGGGGGCACAGCCCAGGCTGCAGGACCCCCCCGAGTGCACAAATTTGTGTGCACTGGGTCTCTAGCCTATATATATAAAAGACTAAGCAACCATTCAACTGATAGCTATGATGTGCACTGACCACCAGGGGGAAGACGCTCAACGCACAGGCATGGAAACATGGAACAGACTGATGAATCTCAGAGGGAATGGGGGTTGGGGGAAGGAGAGAAGAGATTAACCAAAGATCTTATATGCATACTAGAGTTCCGGTGCACGGATTCATGCCAAGGTGGGGTCCCTCGGCCTGTTCTGCAGGGATTGAGCCAAAAGCAGCAGTCCGACATCCCCTGAGGGGTCCCAGATTGCAAGAAGGTGCAGGCCAGGCCGAGGGACATGCATGGGGACTCTACTGTGACTATATTTGGAGATAAGGCCTTCTGGAGGGAATTAAGGTAAATGAAGTCAGCAGGATGGAGCCCTGATCCAGTAGCATCAGTCTCCTTATAAGAAGTGACACCAGTAATCTATTTATCTATCATTAATCTATTATCTATCTATCTATCTATCTATCTATCTATCTATCTATCTATCTATCTCTGCCAAGTGAGGGCACAGCATAAAGGCAGCCATCTGCAAACTGGGAAGAGAGCCCTTACCAAGAACAGACTTGATTGGCACCTTTATCTTGAACTTCTCAGCCTCTGTGGTATTTTGTTATGGCGGCCCAACCCGACTGATGTCTGATGTCTGAAGTAAACAGGGATGAAGACAGGAATGAGCTTCAGATGAACCATCTGCATGCAAACTCTTTTGTGTGGTTATGAGTATCTGGATCACAGAGAGTCAGGATTTTTTTTCTTTAGAGCAACCAGATCCCTTGTTTGTCAGCTTCACTCTGCTTACGCTGATGTGAAGGCGGGGGAGAAAGGTGGGTGTTGTTGTTGCTTCACTCATTTCTCTTTTGCACTCACTGTTCCTGTGCTAACCCTGCAGAGTACTATTGCAGCTATATGTTACTGTTTCCTTGCAGGATTTCTCTGACCAATGGGAAGCGCTTGGCCCTGTGGGAATATGTCAGAAATACTGTTATGAAAATGTTCCTGAAAGTGTCTCTTATCTAGTAACTGATAGGAGTCGATGAATAAATCCCCAAATATTTACCCCTGAGTGAGAAACTCTGAAGGGTTTTCTATGCAGACTCTTCAAAACTCCCTGTGGGATTGAGTTGCACAAAATGGTAATCTTCTGGTTAATGCATCCTGTTTTGGCTCCCTTTCCCTCTCTGTCTTATTTATCCACTTCCCTACTGGTGCTTCCTTGGATCATCTCTCAGGTAAACTATGTGCACACATGTTTTGCCTCTGGAGAAACACAGTCTAAGACAACATTTTATATTAATTTATTAAGTCATGGAAACTGCTTATAAAACATTAGGGGAAGTTATGTGTCATTTACCTTTTGATTTAGCCTCACCAAGTTTCTCATATTTAGAATTATAGGTACACATGAAAAAGGCAGCCTATAAATCCAGAAAATTTAAAAAAAATATTAAAAAACTATATTTAGTATACTTATCTCAGAAGTAATGAGTATTTATTTAGTTATAATACTAGAATTTTAATATTGATCTAACAAAAAATTGAGATCTAAGTATAGGGGAAAAAGAGAAAATTGTGGAGCTTCTCATATAAAACAGCTAAATTTCCATGAGCACAGTGAAAGTCAATTAATGCTGGCTAAATTAATAAACCAAGAAATTTGTTATTGTTATTTAAGGTCATGGAGATGCACCAAGAAAAAATAAATAAATAAGAGGATTTACAGAGAGCAAGGCTGGGAGGTAGAGGATAAATGAGCAAGGAAGTGCAGTAATTTTTTTTTCTCCTAACCTATTAATATTGTGATTTCTGAAACTGTGTATCAACATTTAAAAAAAGTTAAAATGCATAGTAAAAATTCCACTTCCATAAATATCTGTACCTTTTTAAAATTTATTAAGTTTATTGGGGTGACCTTGATTAATAACATTATGTAAGTTTCAAGTATTTATGCATTTTTATTCCACTTCCATATGTATTTGTATCATCCTATTACAGAGAAATAAAAGTTCTTTCATGAAAAATTGGGCTGGAAAAGGAAATGGGGGAGAAGGAGAAAGACAAAGGAGTAAAGAGCAAAAGAAAGGGGAAGAGGTAAAACAAGAATGTATTGGTCTCCTGGAGCCTTCCCATGTCTACCCATGTTCAATTCTTGTCATTCATCAAATTTATTATTCAGTTCTGTAGCTGTTAAATGTCTTTACTTTTTAGGTACACAAATAGATGGTATGTTCTTTCAGTCAAAGGCAATGTTTTTGTTTGTTAATAAAGAGATTACCAATAAATCCTTAGATCATTGATCTCACTGACAATTACTCTTTCTCTTGTCTTCTCTTCACTTTAGGACTAAGGAAAAAAAAATCTTCAATTTTCCTGCATTGTGTTGGAACACATATCCCTTTACTTTTTAGGTTATCTTAATAAAGTTTTTGCAATCTGCACTTTCTCTCATGTAAGCAATTAAGCTCAATGTTTCTTTCTTTCTTTTATTTTTTGAGCCACTTAATATCTCCTTCCTGTAGACTTTTTCTCACTTATTGTCAAATGATGATATATATGGGAAAACCTCTCATAATAATGAAGAGATTAGTGAAGTGCTAATGTTCTCTTGAACTGATTATTGCACTTACCTCAAAAAATACATGACTACTTTAATACCTAAGAAATACTTCAAATATTATCTATAAAGCAAAATTATTAGTAGTTTCAGCAAACCTACAAACATAATCTTCATATTACCAATGCAAGGACAGGAAAGATGGGAGTAATTTTTCTCTCTCCTTCCTCTCTCTGACCCTCCTTCCCTTTCTCTGTCCAGGTTTCTGCATTCAGAAACAGGCCTTTGTAGAGGAGGTGAGAAAAGTGCTTTTTGAAAATTTCTTTTTTCAGTTTTACTCTCACATATACTAAATATTCCCTTCTTTCCTTTTTTCACTTTTTTACCATCTTAACCATTGTTAAGTAGACAATTCACTATAAATAAGTTCATTCACAATGCTGTGCAACTCTTACCAGTATGAATTTCCAGAACTTCTCAGCATCGCAAACAGAAACTCCACATTCATTTAGCAATAGCTTGTTTTTTTATTTCAAACTATCAAAAATCCTAATATAAATATGTGGAGTTCTGAAAGTTGTTCACATGAAAAAAAAACAATTTAATCAAAGACATTTTTTCTTTTATTTGGCAAGTTTATAATTGAAACAGATGGATTCTGGTAATATAGTAAAGCTTTTCCTTGATCTTACTTTTCTTATATGAATTATCTTATTACTGGCTTTTTTAATAGAGTAAAATTTGTTCTATTATTTAGCTATCAAATTTGCATTCTGGGAAGCAATTTCCTTTGCAGCAGTGACACAGAAGTTCTAAGCAGTCTTACTCAACATGTTTCTTTTGCCTGTCAAGTAAAGCTATTTTCTTTTCAATTGACATTTCAACCACAGCCTTTACAAAATAGATTGTAGTAAGTGGACATTCTCATTCAAGGGGGCACAGATGTAGAATTGCACTTATGTTTAGATTATTTTCTAGTTGGAAAGATAAGACTCTTTCTAATCAGGATGTGATTTAGAAAGATGTTTCCTGTCCAGCAGTGCTGAATGACGTGTATGATGATGCTTGAATCATATCCACTATTGCACAAGGACTGCATTTTAAAAATATATGTGGAGAGCCTTTTCCTAGCAGAATAACTTAACTGGGTATTTACCTGAGGCCACATACATGTGATAAGGAATTTCTGAACCAAAACATTTTTTTTTGATGAAAAGAGCTTCTTTTTCTCTGAGTCCTATTTGGACTTAATACCTAAATTATAAAACTACTGTAGCTACTCTGAACTCCCTTAGCTGAGAATGCTTTTATATTAGTACACTAAGTGCCAGACTATTTCAGGGAGATGATGACAAGTGAGACCACTTTACCCCTGAAAATGATTAACTTTCATGAAGATGTTCAATATCCTATACTTTTATTTATTTATTTATTTATTTATTTATTTATCATCCACGGATATTTTTTCCATTGATTTTTAGAGAGAATGGAAGGGAGGGAGGGAGAAAGGGAGATAGAGAGAGGAAAAGAGAGAGAAAGAGAAACATCAATGAGAGAAAGACACATTGATTGATTGCCTCCCACATGTGCCCTGACCCAGGGTTGGGGAAGGAGTCAGCAACTCAGGTATGTGTCCTTGGCCAGGAATCGAACCCACAACACTTTGTTGTGCAGGCCAATGTTCTAACCACTGAGAACACCATCCAGGGCCATTTCATTATTGTTTTAGTATAAATAAAAATTCTCATTTCTTGCTATTAAAAAATCACAAATTATACTCAATGTAAATTATAAAGAATGATTAGATGGAAAATATTTTATGTGAGCCTGAATGTTAGATTTAAATACTCATTGGTTAATATATCATACTAATAAGAATAATAAGCTTTTCCTCTAAAATCAGTAACAAGACAAAATATCCATTATTCAACACAATGCCACTCTTATTCAACATAATTCTGGAAGTCCTAACCAGATCGCTCAGGCAAGAGAAAGAAACAAAAGGCATTCAAATTGGGAATGAAGAAGTAAAATTGCCACTCTTTGCAGTTGTCATGGTTCTATATATAGAAAATCCTAAAGACTCTACCAAAAAACTATTAGAAACAATAAACAAATGCAGTAAAGTTGCAGGATACAAAAATCAATATACAAAACTCCACTGCTTTCCTATATACTAACACTAAAACTTCAGAAAAAGAAATGAAAAAAAAAAACAAAAAAAACCCAACAATTCCTTTTTGCAATTGCAGCAAAAGAGAATAAAATACCTAGGAATTAATTTTACAAAGGATGTTAAAGACCTGTATAGAGAAAACTACAAAGCATTATTAAAAGAGATTTAAAGAAAGATATTCCATGTTCATGGATTCTAAGAATCAACATAGTTAAACTGATTATATTATTCAAAGCAATGTACAGATTTAAGGCAATCCCCATTAAAATCCCAATGTCATTTTAAAAATAAATAGAACAAAAATTGTCAGATTTGTGTGGAACCACAAAAACCCCTGAATAGCCAAAGCAATCTTGAGAAAGAAAGAAAAAGAAAAGCCAGAGGTATCACACTACCTGACTCAAATTATACTACTGAGATATGATAATTAAAACAGCATGGCATTGGCAAAAAACAAACAAACAAAAAAAAAACAGACACACAGATCAATAGAACAGAGTTGAGAGGTCAAAAGGAAAACCACATGTATATTAGAAAATAATTTTTGACAAAGGAACCAATAAAACCCCACAAACCCCACAATGGAGAAGAGAAAGCCTCTTAATAAATGATGCTAGGAAAATTGGAAAGCAACATGCAAAAGAATGAAATTAGACTTCTTTTGGTACTCATATAAAAAGTTAACTCAAAATGTATCAAAGACCTCAATATAAGATCTGAAACACTAAATTACCTATAAGAAAACATAAGTAACTAACCTTAGGGACCTTTGTCATAGAGAACATTTTATGACTTTGACCCCAAAGGCATGGGAAGTAAGAGAAAAAATAAATGAATGGGACTATATCAAACTAAAGAGCTTCTGCACAGCAAAAGAAACTTCCAAGGAAACAAAAAGGCAACCAACTAGATGGGAGATGATATTTGCAACAACAGGTCTGACAAGGGGTTAATATCCAAATACATAAAGAACTAATACAACTCAACACCAAACAAGCAATCCAACTAAAACATGAGCAGAGGACCTGAACAGACAACTCTTCCAAGAAGACATACAAATGGTCAACAAATATATGAAAAAATGTTCTACTTTACTAGCTATTAGGGAAATGCAAATCAAAACGTCAATAACATAACAGCTTACATTTGTTAGAATGGCTATTATCAACAACACAGGTAATAAACAACAACTGTCTGAAATGCTGTGGAGAAAAAGGAACCCTCATTCATTGCTGTTGGGAATGTAAAATGGTACAGCCAACATGAAAAACAGTATGATGGTTCCTCAAAAAATTAAGTATAGAGCTACCATGTGACCCAGCAATCCTTCTCCTGGGTATCTACCCAAAAAACTCAGAAACATTCATTCACAAAGATATATGCATCCCTGTGTTCATTGCAGCACTACCCATGGTGGCCAAGACAACCAAAGTGTCCTTCCATAGAGGATTGAATAAAGAAGATGTGGTACATATATGCAATGGAATATTACTCAGCCATAAGAAAATATGAAATACTGTCATTTGAAACAACATAGATGGACCTTGAGAATTTTACGCTAACCAAAATAAGTCAGTCAGAAAAAGCTAAGAACCATATAATTTCACTCATATGTGTGATATAAAACTGAAACTCATACACACAGACAACAGTATGGTGGTTACCACAGGGAAGGGTGTGGAGGGGTAGTAAAAGGTAAAGGAGGCCAAATACATAATGAGGGAAAACTATTTGCCTGTGGGTGGTAGGCACACAATGCAATTCACAGATCATGTATCAGAGAAATATACACTTGAAACCTGTATGATCTTATTAATCAATGTCACCCCAATAAATTTAATTAAAATATAATATATACGTGTATGCTACTTTACAATTATTTAAATATAAATGTTGTTTATATAGAATTAGTATTACATATTTATATAAACAAAGTATTACATTACCTAGAATGGAAGTTTTTATGATTTTGAGAATTCTATATTTGTAGTTCTAGGATAAATGATTTTTATAAATTGTATTTTCAAACTTCTAAATTCTATGAGCACTTGGAAATGAATCATCAGGTAACATCAAACCTATAGGTTGTGTAGTGCTTTATAATCTATGCTAAATATATGTTATGGATATGTTATGGATGTTGTATAACTTATAATGTGACCTTATCTACTTTAACAGAAATATAAACTTTAAATATGATTATCATTAATTGAAAATAAAACACAATTGACTTTAATTCTTTCTTTTTTTTTTTCATTTTGTAAACCACATAATAGCTCTTGACTTTTTCAGTTCAAGACATTAACATCTATTGTGGTTGAATGAGTACATCTCAATTACAAAAAACAAATGAATTATGGAGCCTTTTCAGTGGTGACTTACAATAAGCAATAACTCTTGTTTCCCTCCTGCGAAATGTGGTTGACATCTCCCACAGCCTGCTGAATCTTTTGTAAATATTTGCAAGTCTGAATAATTGGTATGGATTTTGATGCTGCTCAAGGAGATAAATAACTTCAAAGAGGAGGGGCGACACTTTACTAACAAGTAAAGGGGGAAATATGTAAAAATTAAACAGGGTAAATAGGTCATATAGGTCATCTGTCTTTGTAGTGAATCTAGTGTTTCGTATTTGAAAACATGTTTCTTGAATATAGATAACTAAGTGTTGTGTTTTTTAAACTTTAACAAGTCTTTTGGAATCAAATGAACAAGTAGAGAGAAAAGCTCTACATTTAGCAATTTTCTAAATTTAGCAATCTCTAACGTCATATATAGTAAGTTTCTGACTCTCACTCTTTCAGTGAATTTGATGGCATATTTTGATTTAATTTTTGAGAAAATCGGTGTACCATTTGACAGAAGTTAAATTTGGTTTCTTTAATGCAATGTTTTCTAAAGGACAGGCATTTTATTTTCTGTTTTGTGAGGAACCAAATCACACTGATCCACTACCCAACCTCCAATTGATCATTCCCTCCTTGTGCCAACAGTTTAATACACTTGTTTGTCAAGTATTACATGTGACAGTCTATAAATACCATTATGTTTCCAAGTGCCTTTGTTTTTTACTAAATATGCTGCAACTGTGTTTGCCTATTATTTTATACACTAGTGACCTAGTGCATGAAATTCGTGCACATTGAAAGGGAATTAGAGGAAATATTTTAATATTGCTATTTTCCCTTTCTCTATAATAAAAGTGTCAGAGTTGAAAGAAAATTAGTAAAATGTATATGAAAATCTTCCTCCTGTCAGAGCCTGGGCCACACCAAATGAACCAGAGTCAAGTCCCTGCCCACCCACGTGTGCCTCAAAATCAAGCAAGACCCAGACCTGGCTGGCCCCACCCCTATTGGGCTAGATCCAGACCCAGCCAGCCCCATCCCCAACAAAACCCGCTGGGTGGGGTTGCAGCCTCAGGTCACCTGGCCTGGTGCTGGGGCAAGGAGGGTGTGACCTGAGGTCCCCTCGCCTGGGCCAGGGCAGAGGGCATGCCTTGAGGTCCCCATCAAGCCCCACCAGGTGGGGGTCACAGCCTGAGGTCCCCTGTCAAGTCCCACCAGGCGGGGAGTGCAGCCTCAGGTCCCCTGCCCCGGCCCAGTGCCACACAGCCTCAGGTCCCTGCTGATTGCTCGTTAAGGCTCGTTATGGGAACTCGGCCTCCGCTGTGGGCACAGCCATATTGTGTTATGGAATCCCTGCCTCTGCTGTGGGCGCAGCCATCTTGACCATTATGGTGTGATGGTCAATTTACATATTCCCTCTTTATTAGAAAAGATGCCCATTTCCTTCAGCCTGGGTTACTGCAAATCTTCCTTGCCCCCTTTTCAGTTGGTTAAAAAGGAAGTCAGAGCATGTTTCTCTTCTGCTCAAAGTTTTTTCAGTGGCTCCTCCTCTCCTTAAGACTAAAAGCCACAGTCCTTATCAGGATCCAAGAAACCCTTTCAAGTTTGCTCTGGTAGTTTCTATTCTCTCCATCTTCTATACTCCCCACCTCTCACTCATTTGTTCTAGGGACACTGGTTTTGTGTATTTTTTCATAAGCTAAGCACACTCCCACCTATGGGTTTTTGCCTGAATTGCTCTTCCTCCCAGAATGCTCTTTCCCATCCATTTATCTGGTAATTCCTTACTTCAAGCCTTTGCTCAGATGTCCTATTTTCAGGGAGACTTCTCTTGACCACTTCAAGGAATTGCCATTCTCTCCCCCTCGCACCCCTTGCTACTCTCCCTGCCCCCTTGTTGGTATTTCCATTTCCCCAAAATACTTTTCATTTTTCAACAATTAGAGGGTGGGCAAAAGTAGGTTTATATTTGTGAATATATGAAACATATAATTTATTATTGTATTGTTATTTATGAATTATAGTATCATTGTCCATATAAACAACTATAAACTTACTTTTGCCCCATCCTGTACATAATTGACATACACTTATTTTTTTTACTGCCTGTCTCTCTCTTATTAGAACCCAGGCTCTATTAGTACAGGGAATTTTTTCTTCTTCCTTTTGGTCTGTTTTGTTTTCTGACACATCATCAGTCCTGGTACATGTTGTGTTTTCCATAAACATTTGCTCACTCTTTGACCAACAGAGTAAGTAAGTAGAAGATGTCAAATAACGGTCTTAAATGAATGACTTAACAATAAGTGTTAGAAACCAAAAACTGTAAGCAAAGCATATATATATATACATATATATATATATTATATATATGTATATATATAACTTTTTATTTTATCATTGACAGTATTACATATGTCTCCTATTTTCTACCTTTTCGCCCCCCTCCACCCAACCCCCGCCCCATCCTATATACTTTATATATATGTGTATATATATATATACTTTATATATATATATGTATATATATATATTATATATATCAAGATAGTATGAAAAGTCTAATCTTACATGATAATAATCTTAATGTTTATCTTATGTAATATCTCTTTAATTTGTAAAATTTACTTCTCCAAGCCAAAAATATTTATCATGTGGTATCTCTTCTCAAGGACAACATGACCTCTCATAGGAAAACTCAGGCCCCCGTTGTAATATTGTTTTTGCCACATCAGAAAATTGTGGGGAAATAAATAACTCCTGTTCCATCATTATGATAGCTAATGGCTTCAGGGATGACCTGGGAGCAGACAATATGGTCTGAACGTCGTCTCCATCTGTGTCTCTCCTGTCAAGGGAAATTGGTTTACATCATTTCTTATTTCTTTCTTGGTCCAAATGACAAGTAGCCCCATGCAGTGTTCAGCCTCGAACTTCAATGACTGGTGGAAAATGATGGCCTGTGAATTGATTAGTGAATCTGACTTTCCTTTGAGCCACCAAAGTTGCAGAGCTACTCTGCTTTCCATCAATTGTGCCCTGTGTGCTTGTGTGTGTGTGCCCACAAACACGTGTGTGATTTCCTCTGGAAATCTGCCAGAATAACTTGAAATGTTGTTTTCTTCAGGAGTCAGAAATGATTTGGAAAACAGAATGACAGTACATAGAAATGACAGATTAATAGACTGTCATAAAGGTATTCTATCATGAAAAACCTTAAGGATTTTTCATGGAGCAGACGATTGCTACAAGAAAATTGTAGACAAAGTCAAACCTTACACATCTGTGTATCATCCTTTGCTGCAATGTAAAATTTCAGAGGATTTTCATGCTCCATTTCTGAAGTTAGATATGTGGCCAGAACTGCCTTTAAATAAAATCATCACTATTACTAGCATCAACAGCAGCAAAAAGCAGCTACTTAAATCCTCAGTTGTGCCAAGTGCTGTGAACGCTGCTGAATGCTGTGTCTTGGCAACCTTCAAAAGCTACAATAAGACAAATAGCCAAAATCGTACCTGCACAAAATAAACAGAATAATAGTGCAGATCCTTATAGCTGGCTTGGAAGGTAGAGTTAAGATTAATTTTTAAAGCATGCGTAAATTTTTAAGACATGTTTACATTGTTTAAGGATATATTTTTAAAGCATATTTACTTTGTGTAGTGATACATTTGCATGGGGTTAGTCATAAGTGAAATCACAATAAAGCTAAAATATCTAATAATGTCCAGCATGCCTAATAACAGCCACTCCTTCATGCTGCACTGCTGATGCATGATGTAAATTTGATCTGACTCCACTAGATTAAAACCACAGCCATGGTAGAAAAAGAAAAATGGAGATAAGAGATTCTATTATAAGAAACTAGAGGCCTGGTGCACAAAATTTGTGCATGGGGCGGGGGGAAGTCCCTCAGCCTGATCTGCACCCTCTCACAATCCAGTACTGCTGCCTCCTAACCACTCACCTGCCTGCCTGCCTGATTGCCCCTAACCGCTCTGTAAGCCTGCCTTATAGCCCCTAACCACTTGCCTGCCTGCCTGATTGCCCCTAACCACCTCTGCCTTGGCCCCTGCCACAGCAGCTTCGTTCGGAAGGTCATTCAGCTGTCAGGTCTAATTTGCATATTGCACTTTATTATTATAGACTAGAGGCCTGGTGGGGGGGGGGGGGGGGGGGGGGGGGGGGGGGGGGGGGGGGGGGCGGTGTCCCTCAGCCCAGCCTGTGCTTTCTTGCAGTCTGGGAACCCATGGGGATTGGGCCTAAGCTGTCAGGCAGACATCCTTAGCACTGCCATGGAGGCAGGAGAGGCTCCCACCACTGCCGCTGCACTTGCCAACCATGAGCCCAGCTTCTGGCTGAGCGTTGCTCCCCCTGTGGGAATGCACTGACCAGGAGGGGGCAGCTTCTGCATTTAGCATCTTCCCCTTGGTGGTCAGTGTGTGTCATAATGACCAGTCATTCCACCATTGGTCCAAAACCGGCTCTCTGACATTCCCCAAAGGGTCCCGGATTGTGAGAGTGCACAGGCCAGGCCAAGGGACCCCACCAGTGCATTATTAGGGCTGGAAGAGATGCAAGAGGTTGGCCAGCTGGGGAGGGACTGCGGGAGAGCTCCCAGGCATGTCAAGCCGGTCTTGCTCAGTCCTGATGGCCAGACCCCAACAGCAAACTAACCTACCGGTTGGAGCATCTGCCCCCTGGTGGTCAGTGCATATCATAGCGAGTGTTTGAGTGGCCTTAGCATATAATTAGCATATTACACTTTGATTGGTTGAATGGCCTACTGGACGACTGGACACTTAGCATATTAGGCTTTTACTATATAGGATGATATTTATAGAATCAATAGTCTTCATTTCAATATAGGACAAAATGAAGTAGCAAACACATTTATGAAAATGAGTAGTTTAGAGGTGCAATACCAGGAAATGACAATTACACACAATGACCTTTGTTAAATAATTTGACATGGCTTTTATTCAAATACATTGCTAGACTAGCAGCGAAGTGGAAAAAGAGTGCATGTTTTATATATTCCACTTAGTTGCTTCAGTCACCCCCACCCTGAAGGGTGTGTGAGCAGCTGCAAACAGCCATCATCCCCTCATCCAGGCTGGCCAGGCACCCCAGTGGGGACCCCCACCCTGAAGGGTGTGTGAGCAGCTGCAAACAGCCATCATCCCCTCATCCAGGCTGGCCAGGCACCCCAGTGGGGACCCCCACCCTGAAGGGTGTGTGAGCAGCTGCAAACAGCCATCATCCCCTCATCCAGGCTGGCCAGGCACCCCAGTGGGGACCCCCACCCTGAAGGGTGTGTGAGCAGCTGCAAACAGCCATCATCCCCTCATCCAGGCTGGCCAGGCACCCCAGTGGGGACCCCCACCCTGAAGGGTGTGTGAGCAGCTGCAAACAGCCATCATCCCCTCATCCAGGCTGGCCAGGCACCCCAGTGGGGACCCCCACCCTGAAGGGTGTGTGAGCAGCTGCAAACAGCCATCATCCCCTCATCCAGGCTGGCCAGGCACCCCAGTGGGGACCCCCACCCTGAAGGGTGTGTGAGCAGCTGCAAACAGCCATCATCCCCTCATCCAGGCTGGCCAGGCACCCCAGTGGGGACCCCCACCCTGAAGGGTGTGTGACCAGCTGCAAACAGCCATCATCCCCTCATCCAGGCTGGCCAGGCACCCCAGTGGGGACCCCCACCCTGATCCAGGACACCCTTCAGGGCAAACCAGCTGGCCCCCAGGCCTCTATCCTATATAGTAAAAGGGTAATAGGCCTCCTGGCACCGGATCAGCGTGACAGGGGGCAGTGCCCAAACCCCCTGATCGCCCTGCGGCTCTGTGTGTGACAGGGGAAGGCGCCCCAACCCCCTGATCGGCCCTGCTCTGTGCGTGACAGGGTATGGAGCCCCAACCCCCCTGATGGGCCCTGCTCTGTGAGTGACAGGGGGCAGCGCCCCAACCCCCTGATCGGTCCTGCTCTGTGCGTGACAGGGGGTGGCGCCACAACCTCCCCATCGACCCTGCCTTGAGTGTGACAGGGGGCAGTGCCCCAACCCCTCAATCGGCCTTACCCTGAGCATGACTGAGGGTGGCATCGCAACCTCCCGATCTGCCCTGCTCTGTGCATGACAGGGGGCGGTGCCCCAACTCCCCAATCAGCCCTGCTCTGAGCCCGACCAGGGGCTGCACTTAGGGATTGGGCCTGCCCTCTGCCACCCAGGAGCAGGCCTAAACCAGCAGGTCGTTATCTCCCGAGGGGTCCCAGACTGTGAGAGGGCACAGGCCGGGCTGGGGGACCCCCCCCCCAAGTGTGCACAAATTTTTGTGCACCAGGCCTCTAGTATATATATATATAGCTGTTGTTGTTAATCCTCACAGGTGGATACCTTTCCATTGCTTTTCAGAGATAGTAGAAGAGAGAGAGGGAGGGAAGAAGGGAAAGAGAGAGAGAGAGCAATGGAAGAAACATCCATGTGAGAGAGACACATCAACTGGTTGCCTCCCACTGACTGGGGACAGAGAGTGAACCCACGACCCAGGTACATGCCCTTGACAAGGAATGGAACCCTGGACCCTTCAGTGTGTGGACTGACTCTCTAACCACTGAACCACATGTGTCAGGACCTCAGTCCCATATTATGTATCATATTAAAAATAAGGGGTGATGCTAATTAAATTTTACTCTTCTGAAGAAGCTGCTGAAACAATCGTCACCAGATTCCCTTATCTTATGGACCTTGGATGCCACAGTGGCCTCCAGGTGCTGCCATAAAGCTGAGAAGCCATATTATAATCAACATTGTCTGAGGACTAAACAGATGACTATTTTGATATAATGTCCATGACCTGCTTTAACAATTCCTCCTTTAATTATGCGAAATGCAGACATGAAATGTTTAAGTGATGTATTCGTGATCATACCTCTAGTCAGTGACAGAGTACTTTTCAAATATCTATTAAACCAAATGTCCTCAGAGGAAAATGCACATTGCTGGATCTCTTATTGAATGGCCTTTCATTACCTGGTATGACCCATTCATTGTTTTGGTCAGCTCAGTGCTGCCATAACAAAATACCATAAACGAAGTGGCTTAAATAAGAGAGATGTATTTTCTCACAGTTCATTGGGTTGGAAATCTGAGATCTCTCCCTCTTTCTCTTCTTAGAAGGTCAGAGTCCTATTGGTTAGAGTCCACCCTTATGACTTTTTTTTATCATAGTCAGCTCCTAAAGACCTTATATTGAGAGATATAACATTATGCGTTATGAATTCAACGTGTGAATTTTGGGGGGATACAATTCAGTCCATAGCATCACTTACTTCTAGAACTTTGATTACATTATTTCATATAAATTTAGTCAAAAATTTATCTTACCAAGCCTAGATGGCTACTTAGGTTAAATTTACATTTTCTTTCACAGCTTAAACTCAGATTTCTTGTAAACTATATTGTCATGAAGAGAGTAAAGAAAGGTATCAGGTTTTCCTCCAGATGTGATCATGTTTTTTTATTTATAGCAATTCTTTTAAAAATATGGAAACTTATAATTCATTAAT
>NW_005370488.1:448197-458053 GCF_000412655.1 Myotis brandtii | reverse complement strand
TCCTTTGTATAAAGTGTACCACACTTGAGTCTTTGTTTTTAGAGACAGCAGGTTTTTACAGATATGCTGGTAGTGCATTCTGATTTTCTTTGTTAGCTATGAACACAAATAACAAATATTAATATTGAGAAAGGCAATGCAATTACTTTCCCATTCTGAATTAATTCTGCTAGCATATGTGAATCATATCTCTGGAACTATATTTTGTAATGTTCTTTCTGCTGAATAAAAAATTTAGAGTATATTTGATACTCTTGCTCTACAGAAATGGTTAGAATTGTAATATATGGATTTCATTAGATGTGCATTCAGAATTCCTTTTATGGTGCAAACAATGGCTAGAAAACATGCACTCTGCTATTTGCCAACATAACTGAAAATACTTGGAAGAAATCATAAGAATGATAGGAGCACAGAAGTTTGACCTATTTAACATGTTGCTATTAGGGCTAATAGATATAACATGATTATGCTTGGGAAATTTTTAATTGTTAGAAAATAAATTAAAATTTAATAGGATAAGGACATTTCATTGCTATTATTAATAAAAATAATAATTATCCTAGTGTTAATAACAGGATAGGATTAAATTCAGAATGACTAAGGTATTTAGTGGCTGCTTGAAGCTTTTCTTAATGTTTACATTAAGAAATACAAATCAAAACCTAATAACAAGAGATGAAATACCTATGTTAGCTGTGATATGCAAGGAACAATAGACATTGTTTTCCATTTAGCTGGGTTTGGCTTGTTATCAAAGGCATCCTTGAAAGAAACAAGCTAAAGTGCAAGGAATCGACAAACGTATTTCAAAGACTATGTTTGTCTATCAAGGTACAGAATGGTCCTGTCATAGATTTGTCAAGATAAATACAGAGATACCATCACTCTCTCTGTATTCCCAGTGCATTTTGACTGCCCATCAGTGGGAATAATTTTCCTATTTACAGATACTTAATGTTCCTTTCATGCTTTCTTCACAGGTGCTGTCTGGCATAGAATATGTTTATAAAAATAGGCTTGTCACTGCTTACTACTCTCTAGAAATGAAAATGGTTCTGAAAGCTTGCTTCTGTCATTCTAAGAATATTTTGATTATTAATTTTAAAAAAATTAAAATATTTCTGAAATTTGCAATGTGAACACATTTAAAATGAGATAGATAATATCAAATTCACCAATAAAGTGTATTTTCAGTGAAATGCATAAAATATTTAAACAGACCCAAAAAGATCCACAAAAATGTAGAAAATATACTCTAATCAATTTATAATAAAGCAGCTTACAATGATATAATATAAACTATGAATATATACTTTTGAAAAATATTTTTCTGCCAACACATTGTTATTGAATTGAGTTGTTTGCTGCCATATATGCAATGCTTTTCCTTTTTGTCTTTATTTAGGGGGTGGGGGTCTTAATATTTTGGATCAGCCAAACTCAACAATGCTCATTTAACTTTTTATGACAACATTTAAGTTTTACACAATGTTTTTCTCCTAAGTAAGTTCTGTATTGTATTCAGCTTCTCAATAATGCCATACCTACAAAAAGCCTTATATTAGTCATGACATTAAATTGATTGACTGTCCAGTTAAATTTTTCTCTAATGGACTTTATTTTTCTCAGCGTTGAGTCAATTCAGAGTATAGTGGCTCCGTTAGTCACATGAACACAACCATATTTTGCAAATGCCCAGCAGAAGGTTAGTCATCAGTTTAAGGGAGAAAGCAGGTGGAAGTGGATATGTGCCTGTATAGTAGCATAATAGGTCTTAAGTGATCTTGAGAAGTATCCTAAGTTCAGGAAAGTCTGCAGGCATTGTTCAGATTTAACTCTATATTCATTTGTATTGATGATTTCAAGAAAACATCCTCTTTCATTTAGTTTTTTTTCTTATTTATTGTTTTAATATTTTACTTTATTACAAGTTTTTCTAAAAACATATCCAACTTCCATTTCTGGTCCTGATGTAATAACAGGGACCAGATATATCCTCTTACCTGAAACAATCAGAAACCAAAATATATGAAAACAAATATATATCTACAAATTACAATCCAATTCCATGTGGCCATGAGTACAGAGATGCCAGGTCGGTAAGAAACAAACCAGGTGGATTCTATAATTGCCCAGTTTACTGTCTTATGAGAGTTTGTTGCTCAGGGAAGGGGAATTCTGGTAGAGCCTAGCAGGGCCGCAACTTGATAAGAGAGTTGACAAGGCAACTAGAGTTATCCAGATAGAGCACTGGAGAAGAGAGAGATGCACAAAAAGAGAACACTGGAGATATGCAGAATCTCTCTCTTTATTATTCAGCTAAATTCTAATTAATGAATATACATGAAGAAACTATGCTAGACATGCAAGAACTAGCTGAAAGTATTACAATTGATAGTGCCCAGCAAGCATACAGCACCAGCAGTAATGCCTGTTCCCACCATCCACACAGAATAACTTCACAATCCATGAGAAATTGGAGTCCTAAGAATAATTAACCCTAGACTTAAAGACAATTTTTCAGAGAGGAATATGAATGTCAATGCATTGACTGTTTTATGAAATCATACATTCTAAAAATGGATTGCAATATATAAAAGGAAAATTTGCAAGATAAAGGATCTAGGATTACTTTGACATAGAAGTCACAGTATAATTTTATTCTTTTCATTTCCAATGTCAAAAAATATAGGTATTTACAAAGTATTTTTTTAATATATTTTATTGATTTTTTACAGAGAGGAAGGGAGAGGGATAGAGACTTAGAAACATCGATGAGAGAGAAGCATTGATCAGCTGCCTCCTGCACACCCCTACTGGGGATGTGCCCGCAACCAACGTACATGCCCTTGACCGGAATCGAACCTGGGACCCTTTAGTCCGCAGTCCGATGCTCTATCCAGTGAGCCAAACCAGCTAGGGCATACAAAGTATTTTTTAGTGTTTCCCTTTGGTAATGCCATTTTAGAATTACAACTTTACTACAAAGATGACTAACTGAATATTAGACCTACAGCAGGTTGTCTTTGTTTGTGTCTTATATGTTACAATTACACAGAATTATACTCAGAAGTTCCTGAAGAAGATGAAGCAATGGACTAACTAGTGTTTCCATATCTTTGCTAAATCACTTACCATCCTATAATTTTGAACAGAGTTCGTACTTTCAAAAATAATAGAGGTGGTATGAGACTATAATGCATTTATAATGCTGCAAAATGTAAACCGAGTAATTATATTTATTGACTCCAACAAATTTTTAGTTTAAATTTTCAAGGAAAGGAAATGACATTGAACTACCAGTTTCAGGTAATTTATTACAAAATTTGAAAGCTTAAAACAAACAAACATACATGGCTGAAATCTGAATTTTTTTATTTTTCAGTTTTAGCCAGTCCGAAAGCCTTTATTAATCATTTCTCACATCCTGATGTAAATAATCTCTAAGGGGCTTAAAATAATTAGGGAGCAAAAGCTTAACAAAAGGAGAAAGGTATAGTGTAAGAAAGATGCTTGAAACAACCACAGAGGAAAGGGCTTATGAATAATAGCAGAAGCATTTGGCAGGTAATAAACCAACTGTAGTCGCTCATGTCTCCACTAAATTCTTCTAACCCCATCATCTGGGCGAGGAAAAGGCCTGCACAATAACAGAGGGCAAGCTTCCCACAATCATTAGGGGGGTGGGAGACAGGAACAACATATAACCTTGCTTATTAAGGACACTTCCTCCTCAATACATCATTTCCCTTGACCCCAGGATAACATAATCTCCTGGTTTTCCTTCCCAATCATTGGACATTTCTACCAAATGCAGCTGGTCCCCTTTCCAGAATTCTTAGTACTACAGTGTCACAAGCCTCAGTCCTAGACCTCCATCTTTCTCCATTTATATTCATCTCATCCTCCATGAGTTCATTTAGTTCGAAGTCTTTAAACAGTATATATATATATGTTAATGAATCTCAATTTACCTTTTAATTTTATTTTTTGCTTCTCAGTTGTCTTCTTTAATATGCATTCATATCACCAATATTTTGCTTTTATTACACCTACCCCGATTCAAAGCAAACCATTGTCCTTCTGAATTATATAGTAGATTTCTAACATCTATACTTGATTTGACTCCTATCACCCACCCCAATGGTCCAACTCTTTATACTCAATGAAAGAATCCAGAGTGATCTTTTAAATACGTAAGTCAGGTGATGTCTCTTCTCCATTCAAAGTCCTACAATGGCCTCCCCATTTCACTCAGTATAGCAGCTAAATTCCTCCTGATAGCCTACAAGGTCCAGGTCACCATTACCTTTCTTACCTTAAGCTCCTACTCTCTCTCTTATGTCACGCCATTCCAGCATGTTACCCTCTATACGTTTATAGGAATATACCAGGCACATGCCTGCCTTTGGGCCTCTCCTCTACCACTCAGCCTGGAATTTGCCTCTGTCAGATACCTTTTTGATATTGGGCTACATTTTTCATCTCCTTTTACATCTTGTTCAACATTACAATCACCCCATCAACCCATTTTTTCTTACTCTATGATTATATTTTATTTCTTTCATAGCACTTCTTATCCTCTTACATACAATATAATTTACTTCCAAATGATGTTTATGGTTTACCACTTGACACTCACCTCTAGATTGTAAGACAACCAAAAAAATTATGTATCTTTTTTTTCAGTGACGTCCAGGGACTAGAGCAGTATCTTGCACATGGTAGACATTATCAATATTTTTTAAATGAATAAAATTGGATATAAAGTTAAGAATAGAAGAAACATCAGTATATTGATAAAAGATTTCCCACATCAGCAAAAGAAACTAAATGAAATATTGCAGAAGATTCTCATAGAGTGGAAGTATCCCAACTTCAGCATTTGTGCATTGCAGTTCTAGAAACAAAAATAGCTATACTAATTTTAACACAGTTGATAAACACTGTGTAATTAGTAGGAAAGGTTAAAATTTCAAACCATTACAAAGATTGAGAATTTTCATCTCAGCTATAGGGCCTGAGTAGGGCACAGAAGTGGAAATGTGTGGAGCACAGAATAAAATCAAAACAGAGAGAAGCAGATAGAACGTAATACTTCTGAAGAAAAAGAAGATCAGATGTCTTTGAATTGTAACCATGAATCTCCAATAAAGGGTACGCGTACCAGTGATTTCTTTGAGAGGCAGTAAGTACATCAAGAGCCTAATGGCTCAATTTCTGGAGCCCGTCTGCCTGGCCCAGCTACTTCAGAGCTCTGTGATCTCTGTTGGTAATTTCACCTCTCAGTGTTTTGTTTTCTTCATCTCTAAGTGAAGATAATAGTAGCACACCAAACTCATAGAGATGTTACTATGCTTAGAAGAGTCCCTTAATTATTAGCAGTGATGTGTACTCACCATGCGAGTGCATAACATCTAAAATTGTAGCTCCTGGAAGAGTCTCTACAGAGTTCCAGATTCACATATTAAGCGGCAATCAAAAATGATTTCCAAACATCCCAGTGAGAGACACTGTTAAAGGATTGTGGACAAATGTACTTGAGAAATACTACACAGTATGTACACCTCTTCTGGAGATTCATTCCTACAAAGATCTGCTTTGTCCTGTACCAAGAAATCTGAGTAACTTTTTAATTAAATAATTACCTACACACATTTGTGGAAAGTTTAGTTATAAAAGATCTATTACCATATTTTTATGCTTAAGAGGGAACTGACACATTTATATTTTTAATATATTGGTACCATTAACACTTTCTTATATCTGATTCATAGTTTTGTGGTGCTACCTTGTTAACTGACAAACTTTGATTTTGTCAGTGTTGTTTTCTTATCCATATAGAAGTGCTTGAGCCATTATATTAATCTCTTCAGCGTGCTTTCACTGTAAAAATAAATATAAGTCAAAGTATACTTACAGATATAAATTAAAATTAATTATAAATAAAAAATAACACTGCAATGATAAAATTTTCCAAATAAAGATAAAATTTTCCAAATAAAGTTAAAGTATTTTAGCTTCAGATGTTAATTCAAATTAATATAGTCTAATCTAATCAAATATTAAAATATATAACAAAATCCAGAACATACATAGTTAAAAGCATATTATAAATTTGTGATGTAAATACATAGGGTTTTTTTAAAGTTTAGGGAAAGACAATATTTTTACATGACAGTTTTTAATCATATTTAAATAAAAATTAACACCCCAATAATTTGGCCTCTCCTTATGTCGTCCACCACATCTACTGCTACTGTCCCCTTCTCTGACTTTGCTCTAGTCACACCAGCTGCCTCATTTTCCTTGAACAAACTGCTTCTCTCCCACCTTCAGGCCTTGGTACATGTTATGTCCTCAGGCCACAGTGCTGCTCTCCTCTTTTTGTACATTTGATTTTAACTCATTAATACCATAAACATATTTTTGGTGTAAGTTTCATTATATACTTAAGATTTTTTTAAAAACATATTTTTATTGGTTTCAGAGAGGAAGGAAGATGGAGAGAAAGATAGAAACATCAATGGTGAGAGAGATATTGATTGGCTGCCTCCTACATGCCCCTCACTGGGAATCGAGCCCACAACCTGGGCATGTGATCTGACCGGGAATTGAACTGTGACATACTGGTTCATATGTCGATGCTCAACCACTGAGCCACACCAGCTGGGCCACATTTAAGGTTTTTACATGCATGTGTCACCCCTCACCCACTAAATGATTCCTTTGCAGTGCGGCCTTCTCAAACAGTCTATATTAAAATGGCCCCTGCAATTCTATTTGTCCTATTTTTTCCACAGCTCTGATAAAAATAACTTGTATTACATATTGTAGCTCTTTATTTATTTCCTGACTTTCCTCACTAGAATGTTAGCTGGTAAATGGCAAATATTTGTTATTAGTTTTGTTTACTGCTATATGCTTTTAGGATAGAATGGTGTCTGGCATATAGAAGTCACTGAATAAATGACTGAAATACTGAATAAAGGAATATATAAGCAAAATACTGTCCAGATATATATCTTTTTCACAGTTTTAGCTACTTAAGAGATATTTCCTTTTATGTGTCAAGAGGGAATTCTGCCTAGATGCCTTCTTTATGTGATTAGTGCCATCCCAGTGCCCATGCCCCTGCCGGGAAACCACACTGAATCTTTCTCTTCTGTCCCACAGCTTCTAATCATTCACAGAAAACCCTAACTATTTCTTATACTGACCCTTTTCTATTGCCATTGCCATTGCCATTGCTTCAGTTCAGGCTCTGATCATATTTTATCCAGTGATTTAAAATAATTTCTCTAATGTTCCCTCTACCTTATTCTACTGTACTACTCTCATCTCTCTTAATATACATAAATATATATCAGATTAATAGATCAGGCCATTCCACTTCCTCCATCACAATTCTTCCATCATCCTCTATTGTCCATAAAAAGAAGGAAAGCAATAAATTATAGAAATGCTATACAAGATCTCAGACTCACTTCCTTTCTCTATATTTCTGTTCTCCAGTCACAGTGAATTGTGTATGGTTCCCGGAAACTTTTCCACTCTGCATGTTTGCATTTACTGTTCCTCCGTTTAGGATACACTTTCTTTCCCATCTTGCCCAATGCTACTACCGTACTCATAACATGCATCTCAATGAGACCTGCTTAGAACCCACCAATGACACACTTTCTTCTCTGTCCTCTTAGATTGCCATCTAACACTGTTCATGTTGTTGCAATTTCTGTTTTAAATTCTTCCATTGGGCCATGAGGCCCCAAATACTAGGAGCACATTCTATACTTATTTTATCATTTTTTTCAATGTTTAGCATATCCTTTAAGTGCTTGGAACATAATATTGTTATAAGAATAGAGCACATGAGCATTTTAGGGTAAATTATAGTCATTCATTTCATATTTGGTACACTCTATGATTTATTTTTTTACTGCTATATAAATTCTAGTTCCTCTAGTGTTCCTTGGATAAATATTTATATACTTATAAAAAGCCTTCCTTTTCACAAAGCCACATTTTGAAAATAAGCAAAACTTTGGAATATATTTTACAAACAAAACCACTATTTTTTTTCAAATCATAAAGAGCACATGAGAAATGGGATAATTGGTTGAATAATGTTTATAATTAAATACCTTAATTTTCTTTATAGACTTCACTTTAGCTCATTAATAGCATAAAATATTTTTGGTGTGTAAAGTTCATTTAATTGAATCACATATTTAAAGAATTTGCATGCATGCATCACAATGTTTTCACCCCAAAAGATAGCTGCATTTAGTCACTGGGGCTGCAAGACTTTTCTCTAACATCCCAGTCATGAACTTAGGGAGATGCAGTGCTTCGTTTTCTCGCTCTGTTATGAGACTGTGGGGACTACAGTTTCATAAAAAAAGATCAATTAAGATATAGATTATCTTTTTCTGATATTTTGGGAACATGGTCTCAATATGATTTTTAATTCTGTTTTTTAATCAGTCTTCAGAGAACATTCTGTGTAGATCTATGTGTCGTAGCAGCCTTGAAAATGGACTGGTCAGATTTCCTGCTGCGAACAGTATGATGGACTGTTGGGCCCACCTGCTGCCCCTCAGGATACAACATTGCATTTGTTGTCAAGCTCTGCATCTATGGTCTGCTCCCAGCCGATGTCTAAACATGCAGCGGCACTAATGCAGGCTCACCTAGGGAGGCACAGGACTCTTCTAACGGGTACTTTTGGCTGAAGACTCCCTCTGGGCCTGACCAAGCCTTTCTCGCAACTTGCCTTCAAGTCTGAGACTCTTCCGACCCAATGCTCCTTCTTCCCTCTCTTGTTCCACAGGCATCGACCTGCACCACCCCAGGAAGCCTTCCTCTGCCTTCCCCTGTTCAGTTCCCAATAAACAGTCTGTATATTTAATCCCCTCTTGGAAGTTGCTTTCTGGCAGAAACAAACTAACGAAAATGTCTAGTAGAGTTGATCTTTGTACTGTCACAGAAAGACAGTAAGGCAAGTTAGAGAGAAAATGTGGCAGAATAAGATCTGTATAATATTTTGTCAAGGTTATTCAAGATTTTCAGATTATTATCCATTCATTCATTCAATTTTCTTTGAATGACAGTAATATATAGGAATTTTTTCTAGATATTTGAGATCAAAGATAAAAATCCTTCATTTTACTGCCTGGTCCTTTTTAGTCCCAGTATAATTCTTTCCTTATTCTTACATTATGCTTCAATATTGAACTATCTACCATCTCCCTGAACATGCTACAATATCTCATTGTTGCATATCTAAGTGTAGGCTGGTCCCCTACATAGAATGCCTCTTGCTACTTCCTGCTGCTCTCCTATGTATGTCATCTTTCCCAGCTTCTGTCTACCTGATACCTTCTCATTCTGCATCTTGGTCTCAGGTCAGATTCTACCTTCTCTATGAAGTATAGAATGATGTTTAAAGTAGATTGAAAAGTTTCTAGGATTGCCAACTATCTAGTTTATAGAGCCTTAGTCCAGTAAAAATCATTAAAAGCTAAAGTAAACATGTTAGAATGTGATTGTTGTCAATAATATTTCACATCATGCCTCATATTTTTGTTGTTTCACAGTTTTTTTTCATGAAATATGTTTAAACACATTCGTGCAACTGTAAATACTGTATGTCCTATACTCCCAATGTGCTTTGCTTCTACTATCATCATAAACATTTCCTGAAAATAGTGTATGGTTTGTGTGCACAATTGTCTGGCTGTGGGAATCTAAGTTCTCTGATCACAGAAATAGATGCTTTTCATCTTTGGATTCCTACCGCTAAAACAGCCACTAAATACATATCTTTTGGGTGACGATCTCAGTTAAAGAG
>NW_005370488.1:444420-447821 GCF_000412655.1 Myotis brandtii | reverse complement strand
TAATTTTTTTCATCTATACAAATTTTTCATAAAATATAAACTATTGTTCACAATAGTAAGCAACTATGTCTCACAAAAGCACCTTGGGTCTTGGATGATGGCTGTCCCTAGCAGAGACCAATAGCGTTCAAGATAAGTGTGTTTTCGTGTTATAATAATAACATCTTTTATTATTTTGATTATATCTAATTTGTTTTAATAAAATACTATAATGAGTTGAATGCATTAAATCAGCAGTGTTTGTGAAAAGAAAGGACATTTTTGTTGAAAGTTTGTGTGTTTATGTTTTAATCCTTTTTAGCCTTGGGGCAGAATTTTATAATTATTTCCTTTGCAAATGGAAAGGGAATTCTATACTTTTAAATATAACTATCTTTTTATATTTTAAGATGAAAAAGTCACAAATCTTATATGTAAAAATGTTCACAAACTCCAAACCATTTCTTCCTATAAAATATAATTTGTCTAATGATTCAACAAATATTTATTGTAGTGATGATGTACCACTCTTCCAACTCCTAGGTACATTTTATAAAAATTCTGAAGATAAGAAAAACATTCACATTATACATTTAAATAGTATATTTTAGGAAACGGGTTTTTTTTTAGCATATTTTATATCAACTTGTATGCTAGACACCAAAACTAAATATAATTAACTTATATAGTATACATCTCTGAGTGATATATAAATACTGTTAAATCTATAATTTCTAAGGCCTGTTTACTGTATATGTGACATAGTCATTTTTATAATAATATCCTCCTATAGAAAGCACAGGTGACTCCCTTAGCATTTTCCTGACCTACTTCAAGAAATCAGGGCTGCTTGTTACTGCAGTCCATGTTCAGTAGAATTATAAAGCCAGAACAGCCCTAAGGGGCACAACATTGCTGCAACATACGTTGTTGCTTTCATACTCAGTCCCTAGTTTGCCTTTTGAAGTGAAGTGAATGTGATGAGCGGGAAGCCGCATCAACGGAGATCACTAGGGTTAACCCACAAGCTCTGGGCATCAGCGAGGCTGCCCCGTGGCTGTGGGTGAGGCCCCTGGAAAAGGGCGGTGGGAACTTTCCCACCCGCTGCTCTGGGATGTCAACTTCAGATCCCGCTGACATGCCTGATGGTATGTAGGCCTGAGACAAATCTGATTTATGTGGGTGTTCTGCCTGGGCTTCCATAAAGGAATTGCTGATGTGGCGACATATCCGTCATTGCACCACTAGAGCGGTTTCTTCTGCTGGTGGCGGAACCGGCTCGGCAGGGCTATAAATTTCTTTCAGAACCAACGTCATGTTTCCGTTCTGTGTGAGGACTCTGTTAGGTCCCCCGTCAAGCAAATCCCCCCGACATCCATTTTCTCAAAGTCAGGATGTCTGGCTAGACAACAATTTAGTTAATTAAGGAAAGCGTTTCACAAAATGCTGATGGAGGGAGGGAGGAGGGGCGTGGGCTGTGCCAGGAAACACTGGGGCTTGCAGTTCTATAATTTAAGTAAATTAGAACTGAAATGTATCATTAAGTATTAGTGCGCCTAATAACATCTCAAACAGCGCTGTGCTCTTTTCTCCCTTAAAATCCAATGACTGTACAACCCAAACTGCCTTCTCCTCCAGAGTAACTTCTCTCAAGAAAGAGTTTTATTTGTGGTGTTTTCTTTCAGAGCCCAAGGTTGCCTTTTGACCCCTGGGAGTTAAATGCTCAATCACCGGAATGTTGTTGTTTTTTTCTGAGTCTCATCATTCTTTTTCCTTCGTACCATTAACTGAACTGAGTCTCCCACCTCATTACTGCTGTGCCTGCTGGTGTCTGCTACACAGAACACTTTTCTTGCCTCCCCTTCTCCCCATCTGTTGAGGCTAATGGAAATTTTATTCTTAAAGATTCTCATGTCCAGCCAGTGCAGCTTAGTGGTTGAGCATCGACCTATGAACCAGGAGGTCACAGTTCAATTCTCCGTCAGGGCACATTCCTGGGTTGCAGGCTGGATCCGAGGCAGCTGATCAATGATTCTCTCTAATCATTGATATTTCTATCTCTCTCTCCCTGTCCCTTCCTCTTTAAAATCAATAAATATATATATATTTTTAAAAAGTTTCTCATTTGCCAACATCTTACACTAAACTAATAAAGAAAAGTAGTAGTGATACCAACAGAAACACTTTGCTTGTTCTTTGCAGCTGGTAAACTGCAGTATACATAATAATGGTTACTGTTAAATTGACATGTTCTAGTATACTATGTCTTGTAATGCTACCGTTTTCCTCACACTCAACTACTATCTGTTCTTTAGATTTTAAATGAAAATACATTTAAAATTGAGAAAGTTGTCTCCATGGTGTGAAAAGTTTAGTGTATTCTCTTCTTTTTTAGCTACAAAATATAACTAAATTTCCTTACAATGAATAAGTTTTAGACATACTAGAATGGTCATGTTTTCTTTATCTCAGCAAATATCCATTAGGTCTGATCATTCAAGGAAATTATCCCGTGCCACTTTTCATATTTAACTGAATCTTAAGAGTTTCCTTTTGGCTAATAACTAGTAATATTATTTTATTCATATGTTTAAAAAGCTGTTTTAAATGTCTTAATTTCATCGGAAGTTTTAAAAAAGAAATGAAATGATGCTATTCTCCATTTTAGAATTATTTCATCCTAATATTAGTAATTTGTTCTTATGGATAATTAAGCTAGCAGAGCATGTAAATACTAAATATATTGTAAGAGTTTTTAAAATATTTTATAATACAGATATGTCATGACTTTATTAACAATTATCAATACCTTGATCTTCCAATCAATAGTGTGTATCTTCCAGTCCTACATGGGTGTAAGTATGGCTTACCCAAGTAAGAATTGGAATATTTCTCTCAGGTACCATGCTATAAGGTACGACACTCAGCAGGTTACTCTGCTCTGACTCAAGCTTAATTATCCATTCAAACAAATTACTAGTATTATGATGAATTTTACATTATAATTTTACATTTAGTAAAGATGATTCTTATGCTTCCTCTTAATCTATTTATAGGTTACTAAATTATTTTTTAAAAATATTATAATAAAAAGGGGTTATTTGAAAACAACCTATGCTATGAAATGCATAATGTACTATTTAAAATCTGTGAAATGACATTGAAACATGCAACAGACTGAAGTATTTCAGAGGGAAGGGAGGGGGGGCAGAAAGAGAGTAGCCAAAGAAGTTATGTGCATATATGTATAACCCATGGATAAACAATAGTGCAGGGAAGGCCTGGGAAGGGGACTGCAGTCAGTAGAGGGGGTCAATGGGGAATATAGGGGGGAATCTGTAATACTTTCAACAATAAAGATTTTAAAAATCTTTGAAATGAGAATTCCTTTTGCTTGGCATTCTTGCCAGCATTTGGTATTA
>NW_005370488.1:436962-442986 GCF_000412655.1 Myotis brandtii | reverse complement strand
GCCCTGCTCTGAGCCCGACCAGGGGCTGCACCTAGGGATTGGGCCTGCCCTCTGCCACCCGGGAGCAGGCCTAAGCCAGCAGGTCATTATCTCCCGAGGGGTCCCAGACTGGGAGAGGGCACAGGCCGGGCTGAGGGACCCCCTTCCCCCCCGAGTGCACAAATTTTTGTGCACCGGGCCTCTTGTATATATATAATAAAAGGGAAATATGCTAATTAGGGCAGACGTCTTCCAGACATCCATCTGGATGTCCATCCGGACAAAGCCACAGTGGCTGCGAGGCCCAGGGCTCAGGCAGCCATGGGCTCATGACAGCCGTGAGCTCAGGCAGCTGTGGGCTCAGGCAGCCATGAGCCCCGGTGGCTGCGAGGCCCGGGGCTCAGACCTCGCAGCAGCCGCAGCCAGCAGTGGCAGCAGCAGTGGGGTGATGGGTGCAGCGCCTTCCCCTGATCAGTCTGGTCGCCTCCCACAGAGGGATGTCAGGCTGTGGCTTAGGCCCGCTTCCCACGGGACATCTCCTGAGTGCTTCCGGACTGTGAGAGGGAGCAGGCCGGGCTGAGAGATCCCCCTCGTGCACGAATTTTCGTGCACCAGGCCTCTAGTGCATTCTAATATGTTGGTACTGGTTCCTCATTGTGATTTTAATGTGCATTAGCTTTATAGTGTCATTTCCATAGCAAAATACACATATTTTAATTTGATAAAGTTCAACTTACATTCTTTATTTTTTCTATTATATTTTTGGTGTTGTACATAAATTAATTGTTAAACCTAAGGTCATTTACAATTCTCTTCAGTATTTTATTTTTCATGTTTTATGGTTTCATATTTTACATTTATGTGTATGATCCATTTTGAGTTAACTTTTGTATAAGATGTAAGGTATGAGTCAAACTCACTTAAATATATATATATATAGAGAGAGAGAGAGAGAGAGAGAGAGAGAGAGAGAGAGAGAGAGAGAGAGAGAGAGAGAGAGACATATATATGGATGTCCAGTACCTTTTGTTCAAAAAGCTATTTTTTCTTTACTGAGTTGAATTTGCAAAATTGATAAGATTTTCATTGTCAATTTCTGGGCTCTCTATTGTGTTCCATTGAACTATCTGTGTACCTTATGATAAGTTATCATATCATGTAGTAACAGTTTTCTAAATTTTCTTTTTTTGAATTGTTTTGGCTCTTCTAGTTACCATATAAATTTTAGATTAAGTTTGTCTATGTCTACAAAATGTTTGCTTGAAAGTTGAATGGAATTATATTAAATTTATACATCAAATTGGGGAGAATTGTGATCTTAACAATATTGATTCTTCCATGAATGAATGCTATATCTTTCTGTTTATTAAGACCTTACTTGATCTCTGCTTTCATTGTTTTATACTTTCCAGTCTACATATCCTGTACATATTTTGTTCATTGCTCATGCAAAAACAAAATGGTATAGCTACTATGAATAATCCTGCGGCAGCTTATTATAAAGTTAAACATGTATTTATTATATAAACTGGCAATCATGTTCCTATTTATTCAATGAGTTCAAAACATGTCCTCCAATTTACAATCCCACCAATAGTGCATGAGGATTCCCTAATCTTCACCAACACTTACTATTTTTTGTCTTTTAGATAATAGCCATGTTTACAGGTGTGAAGTGATATCCCATTGTGGTTTTGATTTGCATTTTCTTGATGGCTGATGATGTTGAACATCTTTTTATATGTCTGTTGGCCACCTGCATGTTTTCTTTGACATATAGGTCCCACTTTTTAATTGGATTGCTTGTTCTAAAATTGAGTTGTATAAGCTCTTTATATATTTTAAATAAGAACTCCAAAAACAGTATGGAGTTTCCTCAAGCAAATTTAAAATAGAGCTCCATAAAACTCAGTAATCCCACTTCTGGCTATCTATCTGAAGAAAACAAAAACACTAATTTGAAAAAAAATATATTCACCCACTAAGTTCATGATGGCCAAAAAGTAGAAGCAAACTAAATGTCCACTGAGATAAAGAATACATAATATATACAAATACAAGAATATCATTTAATATTAGCCATAAAAAAAAGAATGAAACCTTGCCATTTGTGACAACATGGATGGGCCTAGAGGTATTATGCTAAGTGAAATAAGTCAGACAGAGAAAGCCCAATACTCTATTATTTCAGTTATATGTGGAATCTAAAAGGAGGCATGGTTTGAAAAGGTGAAGGTGAATAAGAAATACAAACCTCCAGATATTTTTTAAAAATGAGATATAATGTACATCATTATATAATGTCAATATTATCATCATAACTTTGTATGTTGACAATGTTACTAGACTTATTTTAGTGATCACGTCATAAAGTATACAAAGTTGAATCACTATATTATACACCTGAAACTAATATAAAATTGTATGTCAACTATATTTTAATTAAGAAAAAAAACGAAAGCATATTTTCACTAAACTAAAGGAATGTTTATAACAGCTTTTTTCATAATTGTCAAAAACTGGAAAAATCCAAGCTGTCTTCAACCTGTGGATGGATAAGCAAACGGTATATCCATATAATGAAATGCTACTTAGTAGTAAAAGGAATGAAGAAGTGACTCACACAGCAGAAAGAAATTGCTAAATACAAAAATGACAGATCCAAAAGACATCATATTGTATGGTTCCATTTATTTGACCCTCTGAAAAGACTGTAGGAAAATAGTGTATTAGCTGCCAATGGGAGAGGAGTTGCCTATATATGGTGAGCAAAAGTGTATTTTTAGGGTGATGGAACAGTGCTGTAAGAAAGTGGTGGATACATGAATCTATGCATTTATCAAAAACTATAGAACTGTACACCACAAACTGAAACTTCAAAGTATTCAAATTTTAAGGAAATCAGTCAAGATGTTGGAAGATCCCAAGATGCAATGCAGACTCTAATGATACATCCAAAAGCTAATGTATGGCATGATCTCACTGAAAGAGATGGGGATAAATAAATTTAAATAAGTAACTTTGAAATACAGGGTTTTAAATGTATACTGTAAGGCCACAGACAAAAAAGAACTATATAAAATAAACATGATATGCCAGTTGATAAATTTATTCTCAAGGTCCACAAGTAGAAGTTTGAAAACACTTTTACATGTCAACTAGGTTTGATGTAAATAAATTGTAAATAAGGGAATCTGGGTTTCTCACTGTCAGATTTACAAAGAAGAAAGGGGGAGGCTGGGAGAAACCTTGTGGTGTTGAATTAAAGTTGGAGATTTAAGTGTAAACATACGCTTATTTCAATATAGATGCTGATAGATAAAGTACAGAAATAAATCTAGATATAAGTATATTTGGGAAGTATGCATATATGTATTTTCTAACTCTTCCCATTTGAATGGCATGGGATTGGTGAAACCTCAATAGCAAAGAGCACACCTAGAATTCAGATCTCAGTGTCTAAATATCAGTCTCTAATGAAAGAAAACAGGGGTCACTGGAGAAATGACTAATTCTATGGATTTGGTAGGGAAAATATGAAATGAACCTACACCCTCTTGCAATGTCAGTAAGTGATAAAGTTAAAAAAAAAATAAAGATGAGCCATATCAAAAAGACACAAAATTCAACTGGGAAGAGCTTCTAATAGCCAAACTTGAACAATTTGAGCAAGAAATCAAATAATGATAGTAAAAGATTATAACCCAAGAATTACATAAATAGCCACTAACATATCCTGATATAAAAGAATGATTGAAGAAATAAATAAATAAATTAGGGAACAGCAACAAATATTTCTTTCAGAAGAATTCAAAATAATAAATGTAGAATGAGAAACTGCCACAGAATGAAAAAGACTAAGGAGATGTGAAGACTAGATAGAATGTGATATACTGGATAGGATTCTGAAACACAAAAATAGCATAAGTGGAAAATCAAATGTAATCTGAAAAAATCTACAGTTTAATTAGTATTTTTGTACTATGTTCCTTAATTTTGATAAATATACCATGGTTGCATAAGATGTTATCATCAGGGGAAGGTGGAGAAAAGGTACAAAGGAACTTGCTGTATAGTCTTTATATAATTACTTTGCAAATATAATATTACTTCAAAACAAAAAAAAATTAAAATATCTGTGGAGTGATTTTCTGCTTATTCAGAATCACTCATCTGCCATTAGAGACTGGCTAGGGAAGTGCTTCTCCCAGATTTGGTTCTGGCCTCTGGTTTTATTGTTCCTCCAGTTTTGCACTATCTATTTAGCTGTTTCTGCACCCCATTCCCTATGTTTTATGATGACTCCACTCAGAATCATCACTTCTCTGTGTGAGAAATACTTTCATAAAATGGCAAATAATTACTTCATTTTCAATGGCGTTTTATAGAGTAGATATTGTATATAATACTCACAATTCACAGATAAATAACATTTATATTATATGATACTTGTATTTAATTCTGAAATGTGCATGTAGGTGTAGTTAGGGGCTGAGGCCTGAGAGGACATAGTGCATTTTCCAGACTTGATGGCAAGGAAGTATAGGTGTGTATATCACTGCACCAAAGAAATGGCTGGGAAAGTGGGCAGGGCTAGATCTCAGAGAAGCTGGAAGCTAAACTCTGCATAGAATGAGAAGCCACTCACAGGCTTTAAGTAATGAGATAAATCAGAAGCATATATTAGCTATATCCTTCGTCAGGGCAAAGAATGATTTGCAGAAAGGTGATAAGGAGGACTGAATGTATGGCCTGTGTTAATTAAGTGAAAAGTTGAAATTTAAAGTAATCTAAGTTAGAGTTCTGTATCATAGCAAGGGCATGTCTAAAAGCACTTACTAAAATAATAATTTTATACATACAAACATGAAATTTAGAATGTAAACACTACATAAACAAAATTGAGAGATAAATCAGAAATATAAATGCCAGGCATATCACTTTTATTTTTACTTTGCTTTAAATTCATGAAAATAAATGAGTATACTAAAAGAAAAATTAGCAAAGATCATGGACTGGATATTATGGATTGAATTGAGTTCCTCCAAAATTTATGTGTTGAAGTCTTTATACCCAGAACCTAAGAGAGTGACCTTGTAGATGATCAGGTAAGATAAAATCATTAAGGTAGCCCTAAGTATAACCAATCCTACATAATAAAAGGCTAATATGCAAATTGTCCTCTCGACCAGGAGTTCGACTGGGAGTTCAACCGGGAGTTTGACCAGGGGGCAGGGCCAACCGGCCAATCACCAGCAGCCCCAACCCCAATCACCCCCCCACCTTGATTTATGGGCGGGACCAGCTGGCCAACCACCCACAGCTCCTCATCCTGGCCAGCCAGGCCTGATTGGCCCCCATTGGGGCAGGCCGACTGGACCCCACCTGTGCATGAATTCATTCACCCAGCCTCTAGTATCCTTATAAAAAGGGAACATTTGTACACAGAGACCAATGTACAAAGGGAAGACAATGTGAAGATAAAGAATGAACACCATGTGCAGATTGGATCTATGCTGCTGCAAACCAAGGGACTACCAGAAGCTAGGGGAGAAACTCAGGGTCCATTCTTCCTTAGCTTCTCCAGAGGGAATATGACTCCACTGACCCAATGATCTTGAACTTCTAGCCTCCAGAACTGTGAGACAATAAGTTGCAGTTGTTTAAGCCATCCAGTTTGTGGTACTTTGCAATGTCAGCCTTACATTGAGCTGTTTGGAGTTTACAAAAACAAACAAACAAACAAACAAACAAAAGAGAAATACAAATGACCAGCAAAATAGGGAAACATATTTTAACATACTTGCCATTAAAGAAATTCAAATATTGCCCTGGTTGGTTTGCAACAGTGGTTAGAGTGTCTAGAGTGTCAGCCACTGGAACTCAGGTTCAATTCCTGGTCAAGGGTGTGTACCTGGTTTGCAGGTTCCATCGCCGGCCCCTGTTGGGGCATCTGCTTGAGGCAACAAATCAATGTGTCTCCTTCACATCAATGTTTCTCTCTCCTTCCTTTCCTCCCTCCCTCTCTCTCTCTAAAAATTAATG
>NW_005370488.1:415079-436911 GCF_000412655.1 Myotis brandtii | reverse complement strand
AATTTCTTCAGGTGAGAGTTAACAAAAAATAGAATTATAGTGTGTTAAAATGGGCACTCTTTTAAACTGACAGTGGAATAGACTTAATACATATAAAGATACACTTAATGTATTATAATTATAATGTATTGAATTATAATGTATTGAATAGAAACATGGCAAAACATATCAAAAGTCTTCATATGCATACCCTTGGATAGATGAATTCCACTCTTAGAAATGTATTTCCTTTCTGTATTAAATAATACCTTCTCAATGCTGAGAAGAAAAGAGTGATAATGAAGGACTGGCGAATATTTGGGGTGAGACGCATAAGGAATAAAATGTAGTTGTGTAGTAAGGAATGCACTCTATTCTGAGGTGACATGTACGCAGAAACCTGTATGAGAAGCAAAAGTCAGCTCTAGGGGAAATTCTGAGGAAAGAGACACCTCCAGTCAGTGGGATGAATTAGGGCAAGGAGCCCAAGTAGGGGCAAACTATTCTGCGTTATGGCAAGTGATGTGGGAGGACTAGAGAACCGCTCAGCTGTGTTACTATCCCAGGGCACTAAAGCACGCATGCGCACCTTGATGCACGCAGGTGCCAATGGGAGGGACTACACTTGATCTCCCCTGAGGGTAGAAACTCCCTGAGTTTTGCAGAAGAGATTGAGCAGAGCAATTGACTTTCCTCGAAGCAATTAACAAAGGCGTCACAGAGGATGTATGTTGGTAAAAATCACCCCAGTGAAATAAAAAGAGCTATTCCAAACAGAGTAAGCCATGCATGGCGGAAATCATTCTGGAAGCTGCAAGAACTGTTTGGTTTTTGTTTTGCTTTTTAAGAATGGAAAAAAGAGAAAAGTGGCTGGAGGGAGACTGCCGAGGAAGGAAAGAGAACTTGCAGTTGCTTTGTATTTGTGAGACCAACTTGTGAATGAGGTTAAATGTACTGATAATAAAATATTAAAAGATGGGCACGAATGTTATGTGGACATTACTTTCCAGTCACAATGTTTTTTAATATAATTTTATAATAAATTTAGGAATCGGTTCTAAACATAATATTGCCATGTATTGCTCCTGATAGGTCTTTGATACAGGTTCCTCTTACATAAAAAAAGAGTAATATATTACACTTAATTTTTAAAGGGAAAGCACACATCACTGGGGTGAGATTTTCTTTTAGGTATTTTTTCATATATCCCTGACTTCTTGCTTTCTCGCAAATGACTACACTTAGTGAAAAAATAGAGTATTGCCCCATTTTTAGAAATTAAAATACTCTTCCAACAATACTACTTTTAAAAAACACTTTCCTGTTGTTACTATGAGCCCTTAAAATAATTATGATGAATTCATTCCAATAACAAGGGGGTCTCTGGTGACATTGTATGTGTGCTGATGTCACTTTTTGCTTAAAATTGCACTAAATAAAATAATAATAATAGCAAACATTTATGCATCATTTAGTAAGTGGTAGTCACCATTCAAAGCACCTTTTTTGAATTTATTTTTAATTTTATGCTTTTCAGAAACCCTATGAGGTAGTGTTACGGTTGTAATTAGCTAGTTCATATAAACAAAGGAAAGAAAACACAGGGAAGTCAGACACTGTACCCATGGTCACGTGTGAAGCTTCGCCCGGAAGCTACAGCTCACATGCTGTACCCCCAAGGGGATGAACGCCCCTCCCTCCCCCATCTGGTACTGGCTTGTGAGGGGGAGAAGGGTAAACACCAGCCAGCAGAAGTCTGGGTGGTGGAGGGGAGGAGCTGCCTGTCAGTCTGGCCTGGAGAAGAATGGATTGGCTAGGGGGTGGACCCCATCAGAAGCGAGCGGAATCTTGGAAAGTTAATTGGTTAGTTTGAAGAAGCTTCTGGTTAAAACCCCCAGACAAAGAGTTTCCTCTCTCGTGCTCCGGGACCTGCATTCCCGACCTGCTCTCCCCATGCGTTCCTGCAGTTCTCTCTCCTAGCCACTGGCCTTAGCAGCCTCATATCCATGGCCATGTGGACTCCACACACAGGATGCTGGACTGGACTGGACTGGACTGGACTGGACTTTACAAGGTTGCAGTGGCCTTTATTCTGGCCCAGCTGCAGGGACGATTGGACGTTTTCCAGTAAATTGGGATTTTTTTTTTTTACAATATGATAGAATACAGAAAAAAACCCCACATAAATTTATAGGTTCTTTTGAATAAATTAAACACCCCTTTTGTGTAATTGAAAACCAGCACAGGGGGAAAATGCAATAATAACTAGTACTGCGGTCAGTGTAGGTAGCTAGTTATTAATATGAGGAAGAAAGCAAAAGGGAACTAAATAATCTTAATAAAGTGGGAGCAGAAGCAGGTAAAAGAGCAGCAATCCAACTAGTTGACGGGTAAACAGACTAATTCACACATTTCAGAGAACTGCAGCCAAGGAGACGGAACTGTGGAAACTGGACTGGAAATCTCCGCGGGGATGCCAACAGCCCTCCCAGAGGGAGAGGAGGAAATTCCCCTGCTCAGCACTAAACGGGAACCAAGTGACGGAATGAAACTTTTGGACCTGAGCAGTGAGAGTCAGGATGCTGAAACAGAGGCTCGGGGCCTAGCCTGGGAACACTCAGAAAGGCAATCGGATTGGATAGAGGACATGCAATCCCAACAGGATTTACTGGGAGGAGGGCCCAATCCAGTCCAGGGGAAAGGTTGGGAACTTGAGTTGGATAGTTTGAATGGTTCTTTGTTCTTTACCTGACCAAGAAGACATATGGAAGATCAACAGGAGCCTCGTGGCAGTGTTATAGAGCCTGCCCAAGCTTTCTGTCTCCAGAGTGCATTAATTCCACTTAACGCACCATGAAATCTTGCCCTCACGTTTAAACTTCTCCACACGTGTGCCTTTGAAATTCTTTTTTCACATCGCCAAAAAAGAACCTGTAACTTTCTCCAGCTAAATGGCAATAGAATTCCAGTGCTCAACCCCTCTGGGCTCCAGGAAGGTCAATTCTCTCTTCTCCATTTTCTAAGTTTTTTCCTGGAATTTTTCTTTTGAGTGAGCTTTATTATCATCAAATCAATGAACCAAATATTAATAAGGTTTTATTAATGCTCTAGATCCAAAGAAGTAAAAATATATTCTTTACTAATATCATCTTATAATTAAGTGCAAAAATGATATAGAATATTGTAATTTAACTATGATAAACAAAGTAGGGTATGACAAAGGCTGAAAAAATACAGGTGTTCTACTCTATACTTGTAATAAAGTTGGAGACATCACTCTTACTGTGTGGTTAAGAAAGTCTTGAATAAAATGAGAAAGAGAAAGAAAGAGTTGTATGTAATTCTACCTTCATCATGTAAGGGGCAGAAATAGAATATTGGGGACCAGCTACAATGATAAGGAATATTAACCATGCTCTGTTAGCCATGATGGTTCTGTTCTGATTAGAGAAAGCACATTCTAACTTGGCTGGGAGTTGTACGCCCTGTGACATGGGCGCTAACATCGGAGTGCAGTCCATCCTCCTGTCCTGAGAACTGTCTATCATTATGGAAAGATTTACAACCTCATGGCTGAAGCAATCTAGTCCCAGAGGCACCCACTCTTTACAACCCCCAGCCCCTATTGCCTGTAATCTGCTCCTGGGGCACCTGGAGGTGCCCAACCTCTGTGACTCCCCGCCTCCCTCCCAAGCCCACACGGCTTGCACCCTGTAATGATTATCCCGTGCCTACTTTCCCATGCCTGTAATTCCTACTTCCCATGTAATCTTTGTCATTCTACCCAGTATAAGCAGCTGGCTTATGGGAGGGGAGAACAGATTTTGGTGGATGACCTGCTGCCCACCCCCCATACTGCCAGCATTATTGGAATAAACGCTCATGTATGATTCAACCCTGTCTCTGCTTAATTGGCTGACATAATAGGCAGCCAGACTCCTTGGTTTTCCAGTTACAATCATGCTTACCTCAGATACCATGATTGTTTCCTAGTCCTTCGTAATCTAAACTTTTCCCAAAAGTCCTCTGGTAGGGAAACTTTCATTCTATAATCCCCCATTTGGCTTAGGAGCATGCTCTTTGATCTCTGCAAAGACCTACTTGTAAAACTCAAGCTCTTTCTCAGGTTGGCAGATAAAAAACACACATTGACAGATTAATTTGGTAGATTTTACAGAATATTCCATTTATTGGATGGGCGTGGGTAGGGAACAAACATTCCACTACCAGAAGGTCTTCACTAGTCTTTCATCTCATCAGGTCTCCAGCCTCACACCATCTCACCACCTCCTTTCTGTTCTTCTCCCTCCTAGTATTTCCTCAACACATCCTTTGTCCAGCTTGTACCCCATCCTCACAGGGATCTCTTCTGACACCTTTTAAGAAGAGCTTCTATGTTCTCTGGAGTCATCTTCACATATCCTAAACCCAAACAGAAGAATCTTTTATTTAACATGAAGGACATTTTTTTATCTCCTGTGTTAGAAGTTCGTCATTTAGAGAAATGATTGAAATAAGTTTTAGATAGGTACAGTAGAATTAACAAAGACATGGAGGTGTAATGATTTATTTGAGCAGAAGTAATGTTATTATGCCATTAAGAAGGTTGTGAGACACTTATGGAAGATGGTAAATGCCAGCTCAATTAAAAAAAACCTTTATATCTTATATTGTAGGGATCTATTAGGAGTTTTTTTTTTTTGAGCAGAATATGAAAACAGATGGATAAAGGGGAGAGAATATAAGTCCATGGAGTCCAGTTAAAATGTCATTGTAATTATTCTGACCTAAGTGATAATACCAAAAGACACAATGGTACCATTAGGAGTAAAGGAACTTGCAAAAAACCTTGAAGGAACTGTCAAGATTTTCTACGATATTGAAACCAGCAAAATACTAGGTGTACCTGGAGTTATAAAGTTTAAAAAAATAAAAACTCTAACATAGGATTTTACACAAGAAACAGAATATTCATCAGATACAAACTTATGAATTAAGTAAAAGATGGGTAACGTATCTAACTCCAAAAATTATTGGAAAGGCTCAAGTAGTATTTTCCTGCAATTAAGCAAATCACTAGAATGGAAGTACTTAACCTTAATAATAGGTAGTTCAGTCTAATGAAGTGAACAGTTAGTGTTCATGAACACTAGATTATAAATTGCAGGACTGAATAATTCATAATTTTCTAGTATTAAAATATCTAGAGTCAAAGACATTTGAAGGCATTCTTTATTTTAACCATTTTATTAAGCAACTACTCTGTGGTTCAGTACACTAGAATGACAATCCAGGCTCAAGGGTACAAGTTATAATGGGGAAGGTAATGATGTAGAAAACAACAAATTTTGATGTATGTCATAATAAGGTGAGAGAATTAGCTGTGAGAAAATTAGTAGTGGGAATTACCCAAATTTAAGAGCAATAAACATGCTTGCAGCTATTCAAAGAGATAAATAGTTGTATACTTTGTTCTCTTGAAATCTGATATAAGAATGTATTCCTAACTTGCTAACACAACTATATCCAATTACTATTTTTCTTCCTATATGTATGTAGGATGGGGAGAGGAAAAAATGGTGGAGAATTTTCTTTTTCTTTTAAAATATTTTCTTATTGATTTTAGAAGGATAGGAAGAGAGAGGGAGAGAGAGAGAGAAATATCAATCAGCTGCCTCCTGCACACCCCCTACTGAAGATCAAGCCTGCAACCCTGGTATGTACCCTGACTGGGAATGGAACTGGCAACCTTTTGATGCATGGGACGGTGCTCAACCAAGTGAGTCACACTGCGGCTCGTGAGCCACATGCGGCTTTTTGGCCCCTTGAGTGTGGCTCTTCCACAAAATACCACGTGCGGGCGCGCATGTACAGTGCGATTGAAACTTCGTGGCCCATGTGCAGAAGTCGGTTTGTGGAAGATGTGGCTCTTCCACAAAATACCACGTGCGGGCGCGCATGTACAGTGCGATTGAAACTTCGTGGCCCATGTGCAGAAGTCGGTATTTTGTGGAAGAGCCACACGCAAGGGGCCAAAGAGCCACATGTGGCTCGCGAGCCGAAGTTTGCCAACCATTGGATGGTAAGAGAATTTTCTTTTCCAGAAAAATCAAAATCTTAAGCCAGAAAATAAAGCAGAATTTCTAGTATTAGTATGAAAACCTTGTTGATGGTCAGAGATAAGAAATCATTCCAATAATTACTTCATGAAAGTATCTCTTTTTTAATGTATGAGGCAGGCTGGCTGCAAACAAGTTCTACATGTCACTTAGATAGGCTGTATATGCTTTGAAGAATCCCAAATTTCATTAAGAGCATCAAAATCTTTCCTTTCTTTCTTACTGAATTTTTTCATGTTGAATTCATTTTATTCATTCAGAAATTCCTGTCAAGGCAGTATGCTGGAGAAATAATATATTATTCCTGGCTTTGGAGAACTCACCAGATAGTAAATTTTACCCCATTTGGGCAAAACTTCATGATCCCAGGTATTGTCCTAATTCTATGCTTGTTCCTCTCCATTTTTGTACTCTTATATCCTCTTCCTTTTTTCCTTCTTTTATTCATGGAAAACCATCACACTTTTTTTCCCTTTAGATATTGTCAGTAAACACACTTCATTGAAGTCCCAGAACCAACATTCACAGAAACATCAGTGTTTCATTAAAAAAAATATATAAAAAATAATACATCTACAGTTGGAGGCAGGGGGAGAAAGCTGGGTACTTCGTAAGAAGCATTAAATATGCCTCCTTTTATCATAGGTTAAGTAAATGTGAAGAAAGCCCTGGAAAGCTTAAGTGGTTTTTGATGGAGCTTTCTTCAGAAGATGGAGAGAGGAGAAAGAACCAATGATGGAGCATCTTATGCAAGATGCACTTAAGACTAGATATCTTTAGGATATTATCTGAAGAATTGATAGTCCACAGAAATTGTAATTTAGGCAGTCTCCAACACAATGCCTAAGGGGAGAAGAAATATCTATCAAAAAGAAATAAAATAAGAAGGTATTTTTGTGAATATAGATAGAAATATCTATGATAAAAATTGAATAAAAATTACTTTATGTCAGGGGTAGTAAATTAAATGTTATTATAACCTATTCTATGAACAACCAGATTATTTTGTCAGATTACATGCAGCACAAAAACAAAACAAAACTAAAAACAATGTTATTCCCAATATAAAAGGAGTGGTGATAAGATGGAAATTTGCAAACATTTTTCCAAGTGGAAAAAAAATCACAACAAATGATTTGAGGACTAGAAATGGGTAAAGTTTCTCTCTTCAAAGTTTCTTGATAAATTTGTATATTAATATAATTTTATATTTTCTTTGAAGTCACATTTCACGATCATGGGATTGTATGTATACAAGGTATAAATGACTTTACCTCTAAAAGAGGACTGTCTATTCATGTCAGTGCCAGTGTAAACTAATGAACTCCATTCACTGCAAGAGAGTGAGAAAGAACAAAATTTAGTCGTCTCTGCTCTTCCCTTGTCCCCAAAAGTGACTGGATTTCCACTTCTTCTACTTGCATTCCAAAGGAGTACTCAGCCCAGCCTCTCAGCATTCAGTATGTTTTGTTATTTAAAAAATTCATAATTTTGCACGAAATATGAGTGACAGCATGTTTCATGCATGCTGTCAAATGAATGTTACTGTCCTTTAAGTTTGTGTCTCTTACTAAATATCCATCATGTTTTTGATCCATGTTAGTGTGTGACATCCTTCCATTCTCAGTATAACCTTCAGTGTTGGTCAAATGAAAACAGCTTTCATGACATCAAACTGTGAGGCATGCATTTGTTCTGTTGGGTGTTCTGATACCATGGTCCTTGCTTGGGAGTATATTGTGGCTGCAACACACTGTTAATCTCATCATTCTTGAAAATGTGTTGCTTTTAAAGACTTACTACAGGGTGACTGAGAAGTATCTCTATTCCTTGACATACTGAAAACTAGAGAAATAAGGCTCTATTTTCCAAAGTAGGTATTCTTAATTATGGTTCTAGTTTTTCATTTAAATGTTAATTTAAGATTTGGAGGTTGTTTTGTAGCAATGAAAAATAAATCTCAAGTTGTCAATGTTAACACAAAAATATCAAAGAATATGTGGGAGAATACACGAGTGCATCTCTCATAGCCATAGCCTTTTAAAGAGAAAGCTTTATAAGAACACCAAGCACAGATTTAAACTTCATTTCAATGTCAAAATCACAAGATGTACTGACAGCTGAGTCATTAATCTCTTCTAGTCAATGTAAAAGGGAAAAAAATCAGGAAATAAGATTTTTTTTAATTAAAAAAAAAATCTGTTCTATTTAAGTTTCAAACACGGGGCATATATTCTATTTCACTAACACTGCAACCTAGCAAAAGATTCTCTCTGAATCTCTAAACTCCTGTTTAATATTACAATCTATCATACTTTTCTTTTGGTAAATTTGTTTGGGCATCTGTTTTCTATAATCAATGAAGTCTATTCCTACCCTGTTTTGAGCCATGGACAGAGTCATGCTTCAGAAATGTCAGGCATAATGAGAAATGGAAAACCACCAAGTAGCAACTGCTCCTTATATTCCTCCCTGAAAGGTAAGTGCTCAGGCAATGTAAGTTTCATCTTTGGTGGTGTTGTTGGAGATGATAGCATATAGTGATTTTAATAAAGATGCACATCTTATTAGTATAGAGTATTTCTAAAACACATGTTTGTGTTTTTTGTTGTTTTTTTTTACCTTGAAATGCATCTGTTAGGTAGAAAGAACAATATATTTTTATCCTTTTTTTAGATAAGGAAACAAACACAAAAATTAATCAGGGCATGCCTAAATAGGTCATTTACTTGAAGAAGTAATTAAAGGAAACACACAGACCATGCATAAAGCAGTCACAGTGGCTAAAAAAAGAGTTGAGTTTTTATGTCACACTTACCAAGGGTGCCAAGTATGATTAATGAAGAGAGGATACACTCTCAGATCTAGCCTGGTGAAACTTTCTCAACTCCAGGGATAAACGGAAAATGCATATAAGTCTCTTGAGACCAAAGGAATCAGTTTTGCATCACGGATCTCATCTACACCAATGAATTTTTGAAGACAGCACAATCCTGTGAATCAATTACTCTTTACTTTGCCAAGGTATAAAGAAAAAAATTAAAAACAAAAAAAGAAAACTAAACACACACACACACACACACACACACACACACACACACAGAGTGCACGCTCTCTGAGATAAATATAAGGGATATATACATTCTGTAGAAATTACTCCAGAAGAGAATATAGTATGAATGAAAATTATATCAGAATAACTCAAATTACAAAATACAAGGCAAGTTTATTAAGAAAGCACAGTTAAAAATGAATCCAGTAGAATTCAGAGTTATTCTGAATTGATGATGGTAATGGAGTTATAAATAATACTGATGGTATAAAAAGCATTCTGTCTGAAAAAAGCAACTTGGACTTAAAATTCAAGAAGTTTATTTAATAGAACTTAAGAATTCATGTAAGTTAGAAAGAAATCCAGGAAATATATGTCTTGAAAATTTTGTGGAAGCTAGGAGCAAGGCTTATAAATTGTTTGGTTTTGGTGTAAATAAATAAGCTGAAATGTAATCATTAAAATGATAAAGACAAACACTGAGGAAAATATATATGTATATACATAGTGACTTGAAATTATACACTAGAAAACAAATGATTCATTCCAGTAACAAAAAGGAACAAGGTAAGATATTGAATAATAAAAATCAAATAGTATAGGAGGAATAAACTCAAATGTTTGCATTATTAGAATCACTATAAACAAGCTACAATTCTCTATTAAAAAACAGTTCCTTCAATGGCATTAAAAATTGTTAGCTCTATCTTGACTGTCAGAGAAAGGACACCTATTTGAAAGTTACAATGATATAAGAGAAAGATAAAGCCAAAGATATACTGGGAAGTAAGTTAAAGTGAAATGCTCTGATGTTATAAAAGGGGGCACTAATATTTATTAAATGCTTGTAATGTTGCAAATAATGTATTTGTTTTGTGAAAAAGACTTCATTATTCTTGTTTTACAGATGGAACAAATACATCATTGAAAGTGTAGACAGATTACTTGCCGAATAGGATTTGTACTCATATAAATAGGATTTCAATGCAAGATTTGACTCACAATTTTTTATGCTGTCTATTACATCAAACTGCATCACATAAAAGAACAGAAAAAGCTTTGGTTAAGCACATCCATAAACCTTTAACAGCTAAGCTGTATGTTAGGAATAGACTTATTCTTAAACTTTAAATTTTCAGCAATACCGAATAGCTAACATTCACTGTAAAGCTACTGTAATAATCAAATATTTATCATAATGACACAGTGATTCAGTAGAATAGAAGAGAACTAAAACGTATCCAAGTGTAAAAGGGAATTTTAAGGGCAATATTGATGGAATTCTCTGCCAGTAAAAAAGGACTGAATTGCTTAATAATGCTGTTTTGCAACTGACTATTTAAATATAAATAGAAATATAAAATTAGATTCAAACATCTCATCATACATTTAAATGTATTTCCATGGAATTAAAGCTCAAAATTTAAAAACAATTAAATAATTACTAAATTAGCCTCCAGGCAGAAGCAACTGCCCCACCCTGTTGAAAAAACTCCTGCTACACTGAGGACCATTGCCTGGGGGCAATTCAAGTTGGAATCCTATTAGTCTTTAGACAGAGGTAGTCTCTGGAGGTGTTGAGTCTTTGCCTGATCCTATTAGTTAGTAACAGCCTTTAACACTGTCTTGCACTAGAGATTAAGAGGTATAGAGGATCTACCTAAAACATAGTCACAAACCAAAACAGACAACCAAAATGAAGAGACAAAGAAACAACCCCAAAATGAAAGAACTAGAGAATTCTCCAGAAGAAGAGATAAATGAAGCAGAGATAAGAAATTTATCTGAAACGGAGTTCAGAGTAATGATGGTAAAAATACACAACAGTATGAAAAAAGATATAGTAACTGAAAAAAGAACAGTCTGAGATAAAGAATGACAGAACACAAATAAAGAACACATTGGAAGTAATAAACAGCAGATTAGGGGAAGCTGAGGATCAAATCAGTGAATCAGAAGACAGAGTTAAAAATATTACTCACTCAGAGAACCAAAAAGTAAAAACAATTAAAAAACAGGAGGACGGCTTAAGGGAACTGTGGGACAATGTGAAATGTAACAATATTCGAATAGCAGGCGTGCCAGAAGAGGCAGCAAGGGAGAAAGGAATAGAGAAGGTGTTTGAAGAAATAATGACAGAAAACTTCCCTTATCTGGTAAAGGAAGAAGTCACACAGTTCAGGAGACCCAGAGAACCACAAACAAGAAAAACTCTAACAGACCCATGCCCAGACACATCATAATTAAAATGCCAAAAATTAAAGACAAAGAGAGAATATTAAAGGCAGCAAGACAAAAGAACTGTTACCTACAAAGGAGTTCCCATAAGGCTGATGCCTGATTTCTCATCAGAAACTCTACAGGCCAGAAGGGAATGGCATGAGTACTCAAGGTAATAGGAAGCAAGGATCTGAGACCAAGATTACTATATCCAGCAAGGCTATCATTCAAAATAGATGGTCAAATAAAGAGCTTACCAGACAAAAAAAAAAGGAAAATAAAGAGCTTACCAGACAAAAAAAAGGCTAAAGGAGTTCATCACCAACAAGCCAGCATTACAAGAAAAGCTAAAGGAATTGTTGAGAAGAAAAACAGAGAGAGAAACCTAGCCATACAGAATTAAAATGGCTATAAATAAGTACCTCTCAATAATAACTCTAAGTGTAAATGGATTAAATGCTCCAATCAAAAGGCATAGGTTAGCTGAATGGATACAAAAACATGACCCACTGTATGTTGTCTACAAGATACCCACCTCAAAACAAAAGACACGCACAAGATGAAAGTGAAGGAATGGAAAAAATTTTTCCATGCAAATGAAAAAGAAAAAAAAAAGCTGGAGTAGCAATACTCATATCCAACAAAATAGACTTTAAAATAAAGGTCATTACAAGAGACAACAAAGGTCACTACATAGTACTAAAGGGATCGATCCAACAAGAGGATATAACCCTGGTAAACATATATGCACCCAATATAGGTGCACCTAAATATACTATAAAAAAACTTCTAGAGGACTTTAGCAGAGAGATTGACAACAATACAGTCATAGTAGGGGGCTTTAAAACCCCTCTGACTTCACTGGACAGATCATCCAGACAAAAACTTAACAAGGAAACACTCTAAAGGACACACTGAATCAGGTGGATTTAATAGACATTTATAGAACATTTTACCCCAATGCAGCAGAATATACATTCTTCTCAAGTGCACATGGATCATTCACAAAGATAGATCACATGTTAGGACACAAAACAAGTCTCTACAAGTTCAAGAAGATTAAAATCATATCAAGCATCTTCTCTGATCACAGTGGGATAAAATTAGAAATCAACTATAGTAAAAACACTCAAAAACATGGAGGCTAAATAGCATGTTATTAAACAATGAATAGGTTACCAAAGAGATCAAGAAATAAATCAAAAACTTCCTGGAAACAAATGAAAATGAACACACAAAAACCCCAAATCTCTGGGACACAGCAAAAGCAGTCTTGAGAATGAAGTTCATAGCACTTACAGGCATACCTCAAAAAAAACAAGAAAAATCAGCAATAAATTATTTAACCCTGCAACTTAAAGACCTAGAAAGAAAACAACAAGAAAAGCCCAGAGTAAGTAGAAGGAAGGGAATAATAAAGATTAGAGCAGAAATAAATAACATAGAGGCTAAAAAATACAAAAAAAATCAATGAAACCAAAAACTGGTTCTTTGAAAGGATAAACAAAGTTGATAAACCATTAACCAGACTCATCAAGAAACAAAGAGAGAGGACCCAAATAAATAAAATAAGAAACAAAAATGGAGAAGTAACTACGAACACCACAAAAATACAAAGGATTATAAGAAAATACTATGAACAACTATATGCCAACAAGCTGGACAATGTGGATGAAATTGACAAATTCCTAAAAAAATACAATCTCCCAAAACTGAATGAGGAAGATTCAAAAAACCTGAATAGGTCAAAAACAACCAATGAAATAGAAGCAGTAATAAAAACAAAAACAAAATACAAACAAAAAAACAATAAAACTCCCACCAAACAAAGGCCCAGGTCTGGATGGCTTCACATGGGAGTTTTTCCAATCATTCAAAGAAGAACCGATCCCTATATTCCTCAAACTATTTCAGAAAATCCAAGAGAAAGGAACACTTCCAAACTCTTTTGATGAGGCCAGCATTATCCTAATTCCAAAAACAGATAAAGACATTACAAAGAAAGAGAATTACAGGCCAATATTCCTGATGAACATGGATGCTAAAATCCTCAACAAAATATTAGCGAATCGCATCCAGCAATATATTAAAAAGATCATAGACAACAATCAAGTGAGATTTATTCCAGGGATGCAAGGTTTGTACAATATTTGCAAATCAATGAACGTGATACATCACATAAACAAACTGAAAGACAAAAACACATGATCATATCAATAGACACAGAGAAAGCATTTGACAAAATCCAACACCCATTTTTGATAAAAACTCTCAGCAAAGTTGAAATAGAGGGAGCATATCTCATCATGATAAAGGCCATATATGACAAACCTACAGCCAACCTCATACTCAATGGGCAAAAACTAAAACCATTTCCTCTAAGAACAGGAACAAGACAGGAATGCTTACTTTCACCACTCCTGGAAGTGCTAGCCATAGCTATCAGACAAGAAGAGGAAATAAGAGGCATCCAAATTGAAAAAGAAGTAAAACTGTCATCATTTGCAGGTGACATGATATTGCACATAGAAAACCCCCAAGACTCCATCAAAAAACTACTAGTCTTAATAAATGAATTTGGCAATGTAGCAGGATACAAAATTAACACTCAGAAATCTTTGGCTTTTTTATACACCAAAAATGAGCTCACAGAAAGAGAAACTAAACAAACAATCCCCTTTACAATTGCAACAAAAAAATTAAGATACCTAAGAATAAATTAATTAAGGAGGCAAAAGACCTGTACTCGGAAAACTACGGGATATTGAAAAAAGAGATAGAGGAAGGTATAAACAAGTAGAAGAATATACTGTGTTCATGGATTGGTAGAATCAACATCATTAAAATGTCCATACTACCCAAAGCACCAACAGCATATTTCACAGACCTAGAAAGAACTCTCCAAAAATTCATCTGAAAAAAAAAAAACACCCCGAATAGCTGCAGCAATCCTGAGAAAGAAGAACAAAACTGCCTGGTATTGGCACAAGAACAGACATATAGACCAATGGAACCAAACAGAGAACCCAGAAATTGACTCAAGCCATTATGCTCAATTAATATTTGACAAAGGAGGCAAGAGCACAAGAGCATACAATGGAGGCAAGACAGTCTCTTCAATAAATGGTGTCGGGGAAATTGGGCAGATACATGCAAAAAAAAAAAAAATGAAACTAGACCACCAACTTACACCATACACAAAAATAAACTCAAAATGGGTAAAGGACTTAAACGTAAGCTGTGAAACAATAAAAACATAGAAGAATCAATAGGCAGCAAAATATCAGACATATGTCATTGCAATATATTTACCAATACAGCTCCTAGAACAATTGAAACTAAAGAGAAAATAAACAAATGAGACTACATCAAAATAAAAAGCTTCAACAAAACAATAAGAAAGCCCACTGCATGGGAGAACATATTTACCAATGTTATCTCCAATAAGGGTTTAATCTCCAACAATTACAGGGAACTTATACAATTTAACAGAAGGAAGATAGACAATCCAATAAAAAAATGGGCAAAGGACTTAAATAGACACTTTTTGAAAGAAACATAAAAAAGGCCAAGAGTTATATGAAAACATGCTCAAAGTCACTAATCATCAGAGAGATTCAAATAAAAATAAAAATGAGGTACCATTTCACACCTGTCAGAATGGCTATCATCAACAAATCAGCAAACAACAGGTGCTGGTGAGGATGTGAAGAAAAAGGAGCACTCGTGCACTGCTGGTGGGAATGCAGACTGGTGCAGCCACTGGGAACAGTATGGTGTTTCCTCAAAAAATTAAAAATGGAACTTCCATTTGACCCAGTGACCCTACTTCTAGGAATATATCCCAAGAAAGAAGAAACACCAATCAGAAAGGATATATGCACCTCTCTGTTCATAGCAGCACAATTTACCATAGCTAAGATTTGGAAACAGCCTAAGTTCCCATCAGCAGATGAGTGGATTAAAAATCTGTGGTACATCTACACAATGGAATACTATGCTGCTGTAAAAAAGAAGGAACTCTTACCATTTGCAACAGCATGGATGGAACTGGAGAGCATTATGCTAAGCGGAATACATCAGTCAGAGAAAGATAAATATCACATGATTTCACTCATTTGTGGAATATAATGAACAACATGAACTGATAAACAAAAATAGAGCCAGAGGGAAAAATATTTTAGAATATAATAGAAGTAAGCCTGTTATTTGCAGATTTTTGATATTTCCTACAACTTTTGTGATATCATACTATGTTAGTACAGTTTTGGTAATATTATTATACTTAAAACCATTTTTACTTGAAATATTAGTGTTCATTTTATGTAATATAATTATATTTAAAATTGTTTTTCTTGAGATATTGTTTATTTCATGTACTATTATGTTTAAGATCATTTTTCTTAAAATATTAATGTTTGTTATACACCAAAAATGAGCTCACAGAAAGAGAAAATAAACAAACATGTAACATTATTATAATTAAAATCATTTTTCTTGAAATAAAAAAAAAGCTCTATGGCCATCATTTCAGCATTATTAATACTTTTATTTTGAGTCTGGGTTTTATAAGTGAACCCTGAGAGGACATTGGTGGCATGCACCCTGGCTCATGTGAGGTCCAGCCTCTTTATCTTTATCTTCCTGCCTCCTGTCACCTTTCTGGGATGGGTTCTCCCCCTCCATGTGGGGGACAGAGATCAGCTCGTGTGGCTGGGAAAGCCCCCCATTTTGCTGTTGTGCTGCGGGGGCAGGAGCACAGGCTGGGTGCGAAAGGTGGCAGGTCAGGCACCTGCCCCAGGTGTGCTGGGTGGGACAGGGCAGAGGCAGCCCAGCCTATCTGGCTGCCGCACTGTTTATGCAGCGAGTTCCTCAGCAGGGCCCTCTTGCCCACCTGCATCCAGCTACCAAGTAGGTCCAGGTGCAAAGGCTTCAAGCCTTGAAGTCACCCATTGTCCGTGGGTAGCTGGGCTGGGCTGTGGGGAGGGGACATTGCTTTTCTGGATCCTGGCTGGGGCTCTGAATTTTCATTTTGTACTGGGCCCCACAAATCATGCAGCTGGTTCTGCTCACGGTAGTTTGGGTAAGAAACTTTAGGACAGACTACGCTATTCCATCAGAGGGACCAACAATATAATGGTCACCATCAGTAGCAGTGAGCGGGTGAGGAAATGGGTCCTCTCCATGCTGCTGGTAGACGGTGGAACATCATCTACAGTACTTTTCCCCAAATTTTTAATAGCTCTTATGCTGCCTCATCAAACCCACTTTGGGGAATGTTTCAGACAGTAAATTAAGTCAGTACTATGAAATGTCACTATGGTTAAGTCAAAATGAATAGCATTAAGTAAAAACAAATAGCATTAGGTCAAAATAAATTGTTAAGCTGTTAATTGCATCATCATTTATGGAAACAAAAATTGGCCAAAATCTGCATTTTTGCCCAAAGAAGAATGGTTAAATTGGATAATTTAAACTATGGAAAACTGGAAAGGTAATAAAATAAAGTGAAGTATATGTGGCTAGAATAGTCCAGTGAAAAAAGTGACAGAATGTTGTTTAATATAATCCTACATTATAAAAAATTAACAAAAAAACAATGCAGATTTATATATGACCATATTAATGAGGAAAATACATGAAATAATTTGTACTAAATTGACAATGATGGTTAGGTTCATGGGGAAAGGGAAAAGCTTAAGAGGACAGAGGGTATTCATTTAAAAATTCTATGTTATATACTCTGGCATTTAAATGGTGAATATATTTTACATTTTTCTTTGTAAATTGTATGCATGGAAATATATATATATATGTGTATATATATATATATGTATGTATGTATATATAGATATACACACACATATACATATGACTATGATGTACTTTCAAACATGTACAAAAGAGGCACAAATCCTAGGAATCTGAGGATATTCTAATTGCATGGCAATTAAGGTTTGCACCTAAAAACTATTACCTTTTTTTGAGAGCAAATCATTGGCAGGAGTGAGTAAAGTATTAGTAGTCTATGTTTTGATGAACTCTGTGATCTGATTTTAAATATTTAACATAGCATCACTTTTAAGAAAACAAAGGAGGAAGAGAGGCAAACACTTTGCTTGTATCCCTCTCCTGAGACTTGCGCTAATTCTTTACTTTCTGGAAGAAAATCTAGAGTGTGCTGACTTTGTTGCTTTTATACAGGTGAGCTGGAGGTGTACTAACACAGTTACCCACATTCTGAGCCTCACTTGTGCCCCTGTTCTTGAGCTGGATTCTCAATTGATAAGCCCAGGAACATCATCCCATCATATTTTATAGTAGTGCTGTCTCAGACACATTTATCTGAAAAGAAATCTCTATTTTCCTAGTTTTGTTTCCAGCCTTTAATGTATTAGGCATTGTCCACAGATGCCCACATTTCTTTTTTTTATATTTTAATTACTGTTTTGAGGGACTATTTCAGAGTCTTGCCAGATAATTGCTAATTCAGCCAAAAAACTAGGACTAGAAAAACAATAGTTTTCGTCCTAAAATCAGGAGAAATAAAATATCCCTATACGTTCACCTCAGTTAGCTTAAAGGTGTAATGTTGCTTACATTGATTTAGTGATATTCTTTTCTGTGTGCGTTGGTCCTGTACTAAAGTGGGGATGAACTCCACTTGCACTACCCATCATCAGAGAACCCACCTCTTTTACTGCAAAATATTATTGAAATAACAGCCATTGCTGGTATAATTATTACATGTGACTTGAGGGCATGTAAAATGGATATGTGGCTTCTCTGCCATCCTATTCAGAGCTCAGCATCATGCTGGTCAAATGACAAGTTTTACATCCATGCCTATATTTTGCTTATGGTGTAAACTTTGACATTATCTATATATACAAAAGCCTAAGCGACCGAACGACCAGTCGACTGGTCGCTAAGATGTGCACTGATCACCAGGGGGCAGACGCTCAATGCAGGAGCTGTGCTCTAGTGGTCAGTGAGCTCCCACAGCCAACCTCCCGTGGCCCTGATTGGCCCTGATCGCTGGCCAGGCTGAGGGGCCCCACTTGTGCATGAATTCATGCACCGGGCCTCTAGTGTCTAATAAAAGCATGCACAGAAAGCAGAACACTGTTTGATTACCCACCACTCCTTCCCTGAGCTGGAAAATAGTATATAATAAGGAAAGCATGAATGCAAGGGTGTCTTCAGATGCTCATACTGTTTACAGAGGAAGTTTGAGTGTGTTTAAGTCAGAAGGATTCAGTGGGGCTTTCTCCCTTTCTGTCATGACATCCATGGCAAAAGTAACCTGAAACCCCTTCTATTTCAGGTGAAATACTTAGGAGTATTTTCAAAGAAAACTAAGCTCTCTATATGCACCAAAATAATACTCATAGAAAGACATAACTGCTCTCTGAATAACTAGCCTTATTTGAGCAGGGAATGGGGATATATGACCCTCCTGTTGAGTGTGTGTGTGTGTATCCATTGTCCTCTGACATGGAATTTTGTAGAATAAATTTTCTTTGATGTTTACTCTTTCCATTAGATGTGTAAATCACTATTCTGCATTCTGTTCTTTAAGCTTGGTGAGTCACCACCGTTATTCACTTGCCCTCAATTCTCCTCCTTTTTTTCCCCATTAGGTATTAACTGGAACCTGCTTTATAATTCCGAGCAATTAAAGGAGTATAGTTAATCTTCTTAGGAACTAAATGTAAAACGACAAAGTAGTGGTAGCATCTTTTTAGCACTCCATTTATTCCAATGTTATTTCTGAAGTAAGAAAAAATTCCACAGTTCATTCATTTAATGTATAACTATAAGTGAGACAGAATGAGAGCAGAGAAAACTCTCTTACCCACAAAAATGTAATCTAAAGTTTTTTATTAAACTGTTTTTAAGTGAAAGAAAAGACGGCTTAGAGTATTCTATTGTCCAAAAATGATCTACAAGGAACAAGAGCTACCTACCTACCCAGCTGTTGTTAACTCTGGACTGGTAAAAACCTTTTAAAATTAACAGTGAAAAGAAATTAGCACCCCAGCCTGTGTTGCCCAGTTGATTGGGCATTGTCCCATGCACTGAAAGGTTGCCAGTTCAATTCCAGGTCAGGGCACATGCCCAGGTTGCAGGATCGGACCCCTGTGGTGGTGGGGGGGGGTGTGTACAAGAGGCAGCTTTTTATCGATGTTTCTCTCTCTCTCTCTCTCTCTCTCTCTCTCTCCCATCCTCTCTTTCTAAAATCAATGGAAAAATATCCTTGGGTGATAATTAACAACAAAAACAACAAAAATAAATAAAGAATTCATATCTTCTTTCTCATTCTTTTTTCTCCCACTCCCTTTTCCCTATAGAGTTATTTCCTCTTTTTATTTTATAGACTCTAAGAATACAATTTTTCTTGAGTTTATACAGAATGTGATTATAAAGTGAAAAATTTTTTGGCAAATATGGTTAAGAGTTAATAGATATGTAACATTATATTGATATATAATCCACTGTTTACTGACCTCATATTTAGAATATAGTTCTTTTCCCAAGACTCTAAATATTATAATCATTTTCATTTCATTTACAAAATTTTTAGGGTCAAATTAATTTTAGCTATAATCATGTGACCTATTTGAAAATATTTTCATATATTTTTGGTTTTTAATATGTGTAAATTCAGTGGAAAATTAAGGAACTTGAGTTAACACAGATGGTAAAGTGTTTAAAGTTATCAAAATACCTTGTCCAATATAATTCTGTAAAGACTAAGGTTATATTTAAATTTTCTCATGTTATCAGATGCACTAACAACAGGGCTTCAGTATTGACTTCAAATTACATTTAAGGAATAATCTTAGTCTTTGTCAATATATAGTTATATTAAATCATTATAACCAGAATTTTGCCATTTAAGGGTTTCACTTGGTGGTTAGATTGTAATATATTTACCTATATTTTCTATGAGGCATGAGGGAATTTTTATAAAATAATATCATATTAAAATAATATTCACATTAGTAATTGGAATAAAATAAAAATTGGAAAAGCTATAAGGAATTATACTAGACATCATCTAGAATAAGATCTCAACACTCTCTAATCTGTAGAATACACTCTTACCTCATCTATATATAGTAATATATACATGTACTATTGTCAGCAATAACTTCTCTCTTTTAGTTTTAATAAAACAATTATAAAAGTTTACTTGTTTTCTTTCTGAACTCAAACTGGCCATTTTGTGTATTCCTAGTGGAAATCACTGCTATAGATATTAAATTTGATGAAATTTGAGTGTTTTTCTGTTAGCTAATTAATTGTAAAATGTACTTGGAAAAAAACAAGTTGTTTGACTTTATGTCTCAAAATTTCTTAAACACATGGGATTATGTTTCTAATAATTTAAATATTTTCTTGTATCTCTGATCATTAATTCAATAAATATATAACTCTCACTTATTGAATAACCATTATGTGCAAGAAAAATGTGAATCTAGTTTTCCCATTTGTAGAGAACAACTGGAGGTCCTCAAGCCTTGAGAGTGTTTCTGTGTCCTTGAAAGTAGGCTAGTAAAATCAAATTCAATGTACATGGATATGCTTTGTCACTGGGTTTTAATCTAATAAGAATAGAAAGGTGAAGAGGTAGCGTGAATAAATGATTTAAAAACAAAACAAAACAAAACACTTCTAGAGTAGAAAGGTCTGTGTCAAGGAGCGTTGGCAGTGAACCAATAAGAAATTTACAGGGGCTCTTTGAGTCAAGGCTTTCTTGATTTAGTAGTTCATGCTAATCCATTTATTCATTCATTCAACAGCTACTTAGTGAATGCCAGCTTTGTGATAGGCACCTTGTCCTCATGCCCTATTCCCCTCACACAACCTTTTTCTGAGTCCTAGCAGTCCATTGTTCTATGTATTTTTCAACTAGACAAATTCATTCTGACAATCTCATTGTATTTATTTCATTCAGGTTCAACAGGTCTGAGTTTTGCTTTTATTAGGTGTAGGAGAAATATTTGAAATTAGAACAACGCAAATAAAAGGTCAATGTATTTGAAATATTTTTGGGGAGAAAACAGCATCATCAATAGGAAAATCAGAAAGTTACAAGGAAAGAACACACACTCCAAAACACAAACTATTACTCTGAGATAAAAAGACTGCACTGAGAATTTAAGTCAGTACTTGAAAATGTTTGTTATTGATCATCAAATCTAATGATCAATTACTGAGAAAAATAACAGTCTCTAAATATCTTGAGAGCCCTGGTTGGTGTGGTTCAGTTAGTTGGAACATTGTCTCATGCACCTAAAGGTTGCAAGTTCAATTCCTGGTCAGGTCACATACCTAGGTTGCAGTTTTGATCCCTGGTTGAGGCATGTATGGCAGGCAACCCATTGATGTACCTCTTTCACATCAATGTCTCTCTCTCTCTCTCTCTCTCTCTCTCTCTCTCTCTCTCTCTATA
>NW_005370488.1:412948-415050 GCF_000412655.1 Myotis brandtii | reverse complement strand
ATCAATAATAATATAAATAAATAAGTAAATTAAATAAATAAATAAATATCTTGAGATTATTTTGGAGCATGTCTACTACATGAAACTATTAGCAGTTAATTTCAAGCAACACAATGTACTCTTAAACTGAAAAGAAAGTGTAAAGGCAGAATTTATCAATTTCTGACACTATAAAAGGTGTAAACTACTTATATAATCTTCCAAAAACTTATGTGCTATAATTAATACTTATCATTGGTAAATCTAGATTGAACCTGGAGACATATCGAATTGGAAATGCAGTAACAAAACACTAGCATTATTGAACATTTGCAACTTGCTAGGGACTTATCTTTATGTTTTAGACAAACTACTTAAATTGCTCTTTTCAAAATTCCTATGATGGGTTAATTCCATTCTACTTATGAGAAACTGAGACTTTAGAGATCTAATTATGTCATCCAGCTAGTAAATAATATATCCAAGATTTAAAAAACACACAAAACTTAGGTGCAGGTGCAATCATATTGTATTTGTCTTTGACTGACTTATTTCACTTAGCATCGAATGCTCTCCAGGTCCTTCTACAGTATTGCAACAAATAAGATTTTCTTCTTTTTTAATGGTGAGTAGTATTCTACCGTGTAAATGTAATAAAGCTTTTTTAGCTAATCATCTACTGATGGGAACTTGGGCTGCTTCCAAATCTTGGCTGTTGTAAATAACACTGCAATAAACATAGATATGCATATATTCTTTTGAATCGGTGTTTTGGGTTTCTATAAATATATTCTCAGATATGGAATCATTGGGTCATACACAGTTCCATTTTTAAGTTTTTGAGGACACTCCATACTGCTTTCCACAGTGGCTGCACCAATCTGCATACCCCCAAGAGTGTACAAGGGTTCCCTTTTTTTTAGCATTCTTGCCAACATTTGTTTGTTGATTTATTGATGATAGCCATTCTGACAGCTGTGAGGTGATTGTGGTTTTAATTTGCCTTTCTCTCATGATTAGTGACATTGAGCATCTTCTCATATGTCTGTTGGCCATCTGTATGTCCTCTTTGGAGAAACACCTAGTGAAAAAAAAATAAACAACAGAGAAACAGACTTATAGATACAGAGAACAGACTGATGGCTGTCAAAGGGGAAGAGATATGGGGGCTGAGTGAAGAGAGTAAGCAAAAAATAAAATCATAGACACAGAGGACAGTATGGTGATTGACAGAGGGAAAGGAGGGTGGGGTAGGTAGAGAGTATAAAGGAAGGATAAATGTTGACAGAAGGAGACTTGACTTGAGGGTGGTGGTGAATACACAACACAATATTACAGATGATTTATTATAGAATTGTACTCATAAAAGCTATACAATGTTATTAACCAATGTCACTCCAATAAATTAAATTTAAAAAGTGAAGGAAAATAAGATTTAGGTGTGTCTAACTCTAGAGTCTTTTTCTTCATCACTGACTGACAAGTCTCCACTGTGCTGTGTTTATTTTACAAACCCAAAGCAGTGTCAACTATATCCACCAGGGCCCTCATATCCAGAAAAACTGTCAATTATTTAAAAACTAGTAGCCCGGTGCACGAAATTCGTGCACTGGGGTAGGGGGGAAAAGGGGCCCCTCAGTCTGGCCTTCACCCTCTCCAATCTGAGGCCCCTCAGGGAATGTCCAACTACCTGTTTGTGCCCACACTTTTAACAGATAACAGCTCCATTGTTGTTTCTTTCTTATGCTTAAAACCATTGGAATTAGTAGGTATTCAAAGTGTGTATACATTTTGGGGGGACACCCTGTATATCTCTAGTCAGCGGTGAAAGAAACCAACAGCAGATTTGGAACCCCCAGACAGGGAACCTCGCTCACTCCCCACATGTCTCCCCACTTCACTTTCCACCTTCGTGGGCAGCAGGAGAATCAACGTTTTCTCTCATTAATTCGGAAAAGCACGTCCTGTCACCCATTGCCCAGCAGGAGTGAGCTAGGCCCCAAGCAAGCAAGGCTCAGTCAGGGCAGCCTTCACTCATGGGTGCTGGCACCCAAAGTGCACATTCCTCCTCTACAGTCGCCCCGACTATCCCACTGTTTCACTGAGAGGACGGAATTCCTCTC
>NW_005370488.1:410265-412736 GCF_000412655.1 Myotis brandtii | reverse complement strand
CTCAGCACCCAGAACACCCAGACACTCTCCAAAGGACGTGAGCGCATCAGAGGGGATGTGTGCACATCCTGTGGGGGTGTTAGGCATGCCGGGTTGATGGAAGTGCGGTGGAGAGGCAGGGGGAACTTGTGCACACCTTGGTTTGCAACTGTTGCAGGCATGGGAGGGTGACAGTGTGCTGGGGGATGTTCGCACACCAGGGGGGGATGTGCACACCAGAGGCCTCTGGCTTTGCAGATCCGCAAACCCCCGTGGTGAGGCCAGGAGGACGTCAGTCTGGCCTGCCATGGTGGTTGTCCCTGCGATCCTTCACCTTCTGGGCCAGGAGGCGGATCTTGTGTAGCCACTCCTGGGCGCTGATGGCCTGCAGGCGCTACTTCAGCTCAGCCTGCAGGCTCTGCTTGGCGCGCTCACAGCTGTCACCACCACCATGTGGGGAGTACAGGTCGCCCTCCACCAGCCTGCCTCCCCTGTCCAGAGGCTCTCTGCGCAGATCACCTGCCCAGAGTGACTGGGGCTGGGCGGAAGCCAGGCGTCCTGCCCTGCCCAACCCCGGCCAATCTGCCCCTGTGCGAGCTGCCGCCTCACCTGGAAGGGTCACAGATGCAGGTCCCGGGACCTCGGACAGCCTCAAGCACTGACCCCGCCTGGAAGGGTCACAAATTCGGGTCCCGGGACCACGGAAAGCGTCAAGCGCTGCCCCCCACCCGCCAGGTCACGGATCCTGGTCCCAGGACCACGGACAGCCTCAAGCGCTGCCCCCTGTCCTGCAGAGTCACAGATACGGGTCCTGGGACAGCGGACAGCCTCCGGAGCTGCACCCTCCCCGGCAGTGTCACAGATCCGGGTCCCAGACTGCGGACAGCCTCCAGCGCTGCACCCTGCCCGGCAGGGTCACAGATCCGAGTCCCCGGACTGCGGACAGCCTTGCCCACTGCTGCCTGCCTTCAGTATGCAAATTAGCCGCCATCTTGTTGCTTCAGGGTGGGGGTCCCCACTGGGGTGCCTGGCCAGTCTGGGTGAGGGGCTGAGGGCCGTTTTCAGGCTGGCGGACGACTGAAGCTCCCAACCTCTCCTTTTTTTCTTTTTTCTTTTATTCTGGGATTTATTTACCTTCTATGGCTGTCACTGGAGCTGAGAGCCAGCTTTAGCTCTGAGGCTTGGCTGCAGCTCTGAGCCCTCGGCTGCAGCTCTGAGACCTCGGCTGCTGAAAGCAGGTACTGGGTTTGTTTGGGTTCTATAATGAAAACACTGTTGCGGTCCTGCTGGCTGAAGCCCTGCTGGCTGAAAGCAGATTTCTGGAGTTTGTTTAGCTTCTATACTTGCAACATTGTTTCTTTAACTGGAAGCTCAGAGGCCAGCAGCAGCAGGCGGGGAACCTTGGCTTCCTCCCTCACTGGAGCAAGCAAGCCTCCTGTTCGCTTCAGTGCCTGGCTGCCAGCCGCCATCTTGGTTGGCAGTTAATTTGCATAAGGATATGCTGACTAGCCCATGGGAAGGGGGTCGGGGTTATGGTCAATTTGCATGTTTCTCTTTTATTAGATAGGATAATTTTAAGACCCTTAATTGGAGGATTCTCTCAAAGGCTCTTGATGAGAATCATCTTAACTGAAAAGACTGACTTGCCTTTACTGTGCACACCAAGAAGGTAGAGCCTCTGGGAGAAAAGGTGGCTGCAGATCATGCTTTTGGGGAAGCATGGTGTTCGGGGATTGGTGAAGTTCAGGGACAGAAGTGGGTTGAAAACTGGGTAAGATGGTTTTTTACTGGATGGCTTCAGCGGTGTGCTTAATAGAGTGCCTAGTCCCTGAGTAACTGCTTTTCAGGAAGCAATGATTTTCTTATTAGTCAGCTTGTAAGTTGTTGTCAATGAATGGAATCAATTTTAAACTGGTTCTGATGGTGAGTTATTGCTATAGCTACAAAACCCTACTTCTGCAGAGTGTAGAATGTTTTATGTCAATTTCAGTTACAATTATAAACTATACTAGAGGCCCAGTGCACAGAAATTTGTTCACTCGGGGGGAGAGGGGGTCCCTCAGCCCGGCCTGTGCCCTCTCTCAGTCTGCGACCCCTCAGGAGATAATGACCTGCTGGCTTAGGCCTGCTCCTGGGTGGCAGAGGGCAGGCCCAATCCCTAGGTGCAGCACCTGGTTGGGCTAAGAGCAGGGCCAATTGGGGCGTTGGGGCGCTGCCCCCTGTCATGCACAGAGCAGGACAGATCAGGAGGTTGTGATGCCACCCCTAGTCACGCTCAGGGTAGGGCCGATTGGGGGGTTGGGGCACCACCCCCTGTCACACTCAAGGCAGAGTCGATAGGATGGTTGCGGCGCCACCCCCTGTCACGCACAGAGCAGGGCCCATCAGGGGGGTTGGGGCTCCATACCCTGTCATACACAGAGCCACAGGGCGATCAGGGGGTTGGGGAGCTCCCCCTTGTCTTGCACAGAGCAGGGCCCATCAGGGGGTTG
>NW_005370488.1:342978-409718 GCF_000412655.1 Myotis brandtii | reverse complement strand
CTGCTGAAAGCAGGTTTCTGGCCTTTGTTTACCTTCTGTATTTGAAACAATGTTGCGGTCCTGCTGGCTGAAGCCTGGCTGACTAAAGCAGGTTTCTGGGGGTTTGTTTAGCTTCTATATTTGTTACAATGTTTCTTAGAGTTGCAGCTCAGAGGCTAGCAATGCAGGCGGAGAAGCTTGGCTTCCTCCCTCACTGAAGCAAGCAAGCCTCATGTTCTGCTTCAAGCTGCCTGGCTGCCGGCCGCCATCTTGGCTGGCAGTTAATTTGCATATCTCCCTGATTAGCCAATGGGAAGGGTAGCGGCCGTATGGCTAATTACCATGTTTCTCTTTTATTAGATTGGATTCCAGTCTTGTTAATATATAATTTTTAAATAGACATTTTGGTTGCCAAAATCTTAAAGTCAAGGTCAGCTATATGCCATTTTTGATACTTCATCTTTTTTTCTTACAATTTGAGTAAAAAATCATTCTGTTTAACCACTTGTAATATGTCACTATAAGATAGTAATATTTAATAGTAATATTTAAATAACACCTCGCTGATAAAAAAAGTATTTTTATGTATAAGCGAAGGAAGCTATTTCAGTAGCATTAAAATAAGTAAAATAACAAATAAAATAAATAGAATGATATGTAAAATAATAAATAATAAAATAATTATCATTCAAGAAAGTCTTGTCAAAGTTTTAACTGGTCTTTTTTTGCTTACTTTTCACTGGAATTGTTTTGTTATCTTTTTTATCATATTTCATGCATATACATTTTAGCTTATCTCTAACAGTAATATTGCCATGAAAAGTGAGAGAATGAATATGAATATTCATATTCACACTTTTTAAGGTTTGAGGTGACTTTGTATTTAAACCTTGGCTCCAACTCTTCTTTTATGAGTGACTTTGCATTAGTTACTTGACTACTCCAGTCCTCAAATTTCTGCTCTACCGTATGTACAGAATCTCAAAATCTACCACATGGGGGGAGAATAAATAAGGTAATACTTAACAGAATTCTTAGCATTGTACATGGTAAAAATAAATCCTTCTGTAAGTGTTAGTTGCTGACATTACTATTATACTTGTTGTCATTTTATTACTACTATTCAGATTTTATACAAGTTAAGTTATTGATAGATACACTATTGTTTAAATATAAACAAATTATCATGCATTTGTTAAGCAGATACTATATGTGTGCATAGTACTAAATAAAATACAATAAAATAATTTTCAAGTAATAGTATGTTTTACTTGCCAGTAAGAAACTAATGCATATTGTATAAGATAGGCATTAAATTTTATATATTTTTAGATGGATAGCCACTTTGTTACACCTATGCCCAAATCACGTTTATTTGTTGACAATGTTTTTATAGTTCCGCCATCATGTAAATAAGGTGTGTTTTTTACTTGAATCTTTCCTTCTTCTTCTTCTTCTTCTTCTTTTCTCTCTCTCTCTCTCTCTCTCTCTCTCTCTCTCTTCCTCTTTTGTTAATCTCAGATAGTATTAACTATTTAAAATAGAAAATACATAAGTACATAGGAGAACATAACTAAATGCATTTCCCCCTTTAAGATCACTTACGAGATTCCAATTGGATCTGCATATATATAATATTTTGGAGAGATAACATGTATACGGCAAATATATTTACATATGAAGAAGATATATGGCCTTTCAGATAATATTTTATGACATTTGATGATTTTTAAATAGTTCTTTTCATCTAGTCTTTTGTCTCTCTAACTTTATTTTCAAATTTTAAAGTTCATATGTTTTATTTATTTTAAAGTTTATATATATATTTATATTATAGAATGAGTTTTCCTTTTGTTTTCTAGGAATAATACTAACACTACTAATAAAGGAACAGCCTATCGCTGTAGCCGGTTTGATTCAGTGGATAGAATGTCGGCCTCCGGACTAAAGGGTTCCAGGTTTGATTTGGTCAAGGGCCTGTACCTTGGTTGCAGGCTCCTTCCCTGGTCCTGGCTCTGGTCGGGGCTGGTGCAGAGGCAACCAATTTATGTGTTTCTCTCACATGGATGTTTCTCTCTGTCTTTCCCTTACTCTTTCACTCTCCCTAAAAATCAATGGAAAAATATCCTCGGGTGAAGATTAACAACAACAACAAAAAGAAACAACTTATATAAGACATACTGCTAAACATTGGTACTTGGGGAAAAAAACAACAACAACAAGAATGAGATTGCAATAAATGAGTGATTTTACAGAAATACTGGTTTGTCCAAATGATATTCCTAGTTTTACAGTCACATCCCAGGATCATGTTTAATGCATTCAACTGAACCAACTATTGAGCCACGGTAGAGTGAATTGTTATTTTTATATTCCATTTTTCTTCTCCTACGGGATTTTTTAATATGACATCCTCCAAAGACAATGAAATAAAGTAAATTGCTTCTCAAATGTTTTGTACTTTATATGTTCCATAATGATGTAATCTACTAATTACTTTTTACTCTCACAATGTTCTGAGGTGACCTAAAATTAATTAAATAGATGTGGAGTAGTTGCTAGTATGTGGCAGTTCTTATGGTTATGGTATTTGCCACATTAATATTCTCTCTGATCTCATCATTTACACTTATTGCAGGAATATTCTGAAGAAAATGTAATATCTCTTTTCAACATAGCAATAAGCAACGCTCTTAGACAGAATTAGGACTTTAGTCTCCAACTTTGCCTTTCCAGTGATGTATTTTACTATAAAACTAAATGTTATATCAACAAAAAAAACAGTAATTTAATTCAATAAATACATTTGCATTTACTAGGCAATCAATACCTTTGATTATAAGATATAAATTTTGGCAGTAAATCAACTACCTCTAGAATAATATTATATGCTATTATGCTATTATTTTGGGGTGTGAATATAACTGTAAGACTGCCATATAAAATGTTTATTTTCAAAATTTGGTATTAAAATATAAATATTGGCAAAAAGACCATAGGGTGGACATTTCATAAATAAACACCATATAACATTTAGAAATGTAATAGAGGAGCAAAGATTGCATGGGTCATTTCATAGACGATCATTCACTTTATAGAAATCTGTTACCCATTGAGTTTACTCTCCCTCTCAAGTCTCTTGAAACTTCCACCATCTGTTTTTAAAAGAGCAATATACCTGTATAGCCTTTAGCTATTTTGTTTGTGACTCTAGCCATCTGATGAAAACATAAAATAACTTGACAGAAATACCAGCTCTTTCCAGAAACAGACCCCTCTCCAGAAACAGCTTTGTTTAAAAATTAAATTTTTCGGGGTGATATTCGTTAATCATATTATGTAAGTTTCAAGTGTACAATTCTATAATAAATTCTATGTATTGGCATTGTGTGCCCTTTAAATTCCCTACATGTGAAAGTAGTAAGCCTGTGTCCTTAGGATTTGGCTTCTCAACAGCTTATGGAGATGCATTTGAATTAATGGGTGGCTGCGTTGGAGGCAGAAGTCAGCATATATCTTTGGGTCTTAGTACTAAGTAAACCAAGATGTCTGGGTTCATGAGATATAAATTGGCCTAAAGACATGAGAGTTGTAATTCTGCAAAAATGGATGGATTATTATAAGAGGAAGTGGGCATTGACAGCAAAAAGAAAACATTAATCATTCTAATCTTATCTAAACTCCTTTTTAAATAAGAAAAATCATAGGCTTTTAGTTTACAGTGTAAAATTTAATGTCAACTACATTACTGTAAAATATTCAAATTAATTTTATCAATTATTTTTATTAGAAATATATTTCTTATTATGGAAATTTAGATATACAAAAAACAATGTGGAATGAAAGGTGTGGTGGGTTGAATTTTAAGTTGACCTCCCTATGACCCTGCTTGTTGAGGAATTCTTTCCCCTCTGAATGTGGGTAGAATCTTTGAATATGATGCGATATAATACCCATGATTATCACATAAGCCCTGTAAAAACGAGTTTTCTCCAGCTATAAACAAATGGACAGGTCAGAGAGGTTAGAAGCATGAGAAGCATGATGGCTTTGAACATGAAGAACTTGTGAGCAGCTCACAGGAGCTGAGAGCAATATCTGAGTGACAGCCAGCATGAAAACAAGGTCTCACAGATGTAAAGGATTGGAGTCATCCAAGTAAATAAGCCCTTCTCCTGTCCACCCAATGAGGCGTCAGGATTGTAAGGCACTAAGTAGAGAATTTACCTCGGGCTGCCCAACATTTGTTCAAAATGGCTCCCTAGCATTTTAACATTGACATTAACAGTTTATCGAACCATTTCCCTGTTATTGAGTATTTAGATTGTTTAGGGTGTAATTAGATTTTAGTTAATGGTGTAAAATTCTTAAATTTGTATTTTAATGCCATTACAATCTTGCTATGTAACTTTGGGAAAGTCACTTAACATGTTTGTGCTTCAGTTTTCAGAAATATAAAATGCATCTAACAATTGTACTTATTTCATGGGGTTATTGTGTGGATTAAATGAGTTTATATATACATAATTAAAACTGTGATAGATAGATGAGAGATAGATAGATGATAGAAAGAATACTTAGAAAATGCCTGACAAAAAGAAAGTTTCTCAATATATGTTAGCTATTTGTATTATAATCCACATTTTTTGTTTTTACAACTGTTATGAAAAATGCCTAGATTAAAATTGTAATGGCAAATAATTAAATCACTGAATCAAATCATCGTACATAGTAAGAACAAAACCATTTTCTGTAGCAAAATTGTTTGCAAATTGTAACCTACAGAGAAACTTGACAATAGTGAAAATCTTCTCTTTTTAAAGGGAGAGAACAATTTGCAGAAATGACAACTGGGTGGTTTGCCCTACACTCTTTAAATTTAGATAATTTTGAGATCATGATTTACACAAATTGAGACCTATTTAGAATTCTTTATTTTCATGGCTCAAGTAACTTCTCAACTCATTTGCCTATTCTGAACTATTTTAAATCACTACTACAAACGATTAGAAGAAAAGAGAAATATATCTCTGAAAATGTCAAAAAAAATGGTGGCATATATACAGCTATAAAACAATGAATCAATAGCGTGCCAAGTATAATCACAAATAAAAATGAGGAATAAGAATGAGTTCTCACCATCCAGCACACCCACCGTAGCCAGAACAGTGGTTCTCAAACCCGGGATCTCGTTCAAAGTCTGCTTCTGATTCAGTAGTTCTGGAATGGGGCCCAAGCTACTGCGTTTGTAAAAAAGCCCCAATAGTACTCATGCTGGTGCCCTACAGACCACACTTCGAAGACAAAGAAGTAGAGCATCATTACCAACCACCAGAACTATAGGTTCAAGGCCCATTTGCTGTGGATGGAGGACTTTAATTGAAGTTGGTTTTACTAAGGATTGCCCAAATTTCTTAGAAATAGTGGACAACATTCAAAGTATGTGCTTATAAGTATAATTTACAATAACTTTCAAAGCGCTATTTTTTTAAAGTCAGTTTGAATGGTAGAGTAATATAGTTTCCAAGATCAACGCGAAACCCTTATTTATCAGAATTCACCATGTATCTAGCTGGTGAGTTAGAGATTGCATGTGGAATATAGGCCAGGTTGCCTGAAAAATGGCTTCACTACAAATAAACCGCTTAATAAATGCAATACTCCTAGGACACTCAAAAAACAATCTTGACTCAGATCCCATTGGTTATTCTTGGGCCACAGCCAATTATACGGAGGAACCAGCTCTTGGGGCATGTTGGCACCGGTGTCACTTTTAAACCTATTTTATTTACAGCATAAATTGAAATTACTGGGCAGTCATAAGCTTTATCTTTTTAATTTCCTTCTTTTAAGTTCCCGTCATCATTGTGCTTTTTAAAAGCTTTTCCTTTTCTTTGATTAATTAAGCAAATTTATACACCCATTTACCAGGCATTTCCCCAAGTGTTACTGGAAAAACTAAGCATACATTTTGCTCTCCACGTAAAGAAAGCTTGAATTATAAAGGACCCACTTAAATGATACATAAAATTTCCCCTTCACAATTAACATGCACACAAAGAAAACCACAGCTAGCAGGTTAGCCCTGGATTAAAGTGCTTTCGCCGGATCCATCATTTTCTCAGCACCAAGCTCTGACTGCTCAGCTGCTCTTACATAATTAAAGAAAGCTCCTGTTAGGGTTAATTCCATCACATGGATTTAGCATTTTCACCATGTCTGTAGTCTGATGACAACTTGCATAAGGAAATAGTAAGGTAAATTCAATTTGTTACAGTTAAACTTTATGAACAAAAGAAAATCACATCAGTTGCTTCTTGTTATTAGAATGTACATCCTTTCACCTTAAATGGTCCTAGTTCAGGTGGGGAAGGTATCTGAGATGGAATGGTTCAATGGTGTTTGGCAATACAGGGGTAGATTTATTTTTTTAATTGATAAAGCAATGAGATGATACTTAAAAGTACATTCGTCACTCTTTAGTAATAAAAGAAAGTAATCCAAAAGTTGAGGGGATAAAAAGTTAAGATATTAACATACTGGTAAGAAAAACAGATAAAAGTCAAAAATTCATGCAGATTCAGGTACTGTTCCCCTTCTCGGGAAACAACTTTAAATTCATAGGATCCCTTGATGCTCTACAAGGCGACGAAACTAAAATGACAGAAGAAACCAGTGATTTGGGTCTCTCTTCAGTATGTGGTTTTGTTTGAAATAATTGAACTGAGGCACAGATTTTAAGTTTCATTTGCTCTGCTCTCATAGATAAAATGAACAAAAAAGCCAGGAATATTATGAGGGGACCCTAGTGGAGTGTGGGTTGGGGAACAGAGAAGCAAGCTGTGTTATGAACAGTTTGCCTCGGAAGGCACTGAGATGTGTGCTCCAAGTGCCTGACTTGCACACAATCTTCATAAAAAATACGGTTGTCACTTCCAACTATGCAGCATCAGGTAATCTGTACATTTATAAGATAAAGTACCAAAAAAGATCTGGAAAGAAGTAATTTAGACAAACTGACCTGGCAACCCCGGCCTACCTGGATGCTCCTTCTACCCAAGTGTCTGCATGATGCCCCACCAATTGCTACCGCCACCCCCACATTGCCCTCGGATTTCCGTTCACACAGGTGCCCTCTCTGATCGTTCCTTAACAAAAGATGCAAATGAAAAATTAAATGTCCTGTTTTCAAAGTGAAGACACACTTCAGAGAGAATAAGGAGTCATTGGTCTTGTACTTACTGGAGGTATTTTGTTTATTCAAGTGCCCACCCTCTAAACATCAGGATGGGTCATATTTATTAAGCAAGAGTTTAGCTCATCAGGCAGTAGACATGCTATTAGAAAAATCAAGCACTCTGTAGTGGGACAAGTATTAGAGACTTCTATAGATTTGGGGAACGCTAGGCAAGGGGATTTAAAAAAATATTTCCTATTTCAAAAATTTGCCTATTACTTATCTTAAAACAGGGAGGAGAGTACACCCCTTCTCCCACCTTCCTTTCCTTTCTTCCCTGTCTCAGCCCTCCCCTCTCTCTACTTCTGCCCTTCCCTTAATGTCTTCTTCCTCCTTTCCTTTCACCTTCCCTCTTCTTTATTCCCTCTTTCCCCTCTCCATCTCTCTTCTCCATTCTTCAACCTCTCCTCCTACTCCTGTGCCTATCCCCTCCTCACTTAGACTAACCCCATAGAATTACAGTTCTAGTTACTCATGGGTTCCATAGACTTCAGCAGCCTGTGCTAAAAATCTAACTAGTTAGTATAATGTTTCCATGGCAAATGTTTCTAAATGCAAACAACCAACCCAGGTGCGCAGCTGTAGAACAGTGATGCTTGCCAAAGCACAGAAGCACGGCCACCATGACACTCAGCACTCCTTACACTAGCACGCTTAGCTCAAGGGCATGTCCAGGTTTTGATGGAGTCTGAAGCTTATGGGTTATTTAACACTTCCCCTTAAAGGAAAAGAATGCAAATACATAATTGGGTACAATGTGTATATATATTTAAATGAGAAAAATCACAACAATCTTTTGGAGGCTTGCAGATATAGGTCCTTTTATTCTTCCAAGGGTTTTCAGGAAATGTATCAGAAATGTTCCCACAAGATTACAACTTGGTTTTCTTCCCCACATAGAACACACCACAATCAGCACATGTCTCAGAGTCCAGGGAAGTGAGAGGCCCTGAAGCTTAAGTTTCTTTCATAGTATGCTAACTCCACCTCTGCTCATCTCAACCATATCCGTTCAGAATGAACTCATTTTATTCGCTTTTAATAAAATAAAATAATGAACAAGTTAAAATACATATGCCTTTTGGAGTATTTATTCTAAAGAATGTCAGACCTTACATAATACCATTACTGTTAATGGCTATACCTACTTTTTAGAAAAACATGTCCATATTTTGTATGCAGTAATAAAAATACTTAAAGATTTAATACCATTACCATAACATTTTAATTATTTTGAAGTATTTAAATAGTTGACCACTCTACATTCATTAGATTGCTTGCCATATTTATCTATTCTAGTTGTAATTATCCTTATACAGTGAGTAAGACAGATGTGATGTGATGTCTATCAGTAATTAAACATACATCCTATCCAGTTGTGTTCCTTGATCCTTGATTTTTTTTAACATGGTTTGAAAAATGTGGGGAACCACAAAACTATATTTTCTTTAAAATCTTTCCAACAACTCAAAAACATGAGTATTTTGAAAAATAAAGCCTCTAATATAATGTATCACATTTATTATTTTAGTAGCAAGTTTTTCACACTTCATCATTGAACCAAGAATTCTGTCATCTTGTGAAAAAATAGCAAAAATTGCCTACACTGGTGAGATTTGTAAATTGGAACCAAGTGTGAAGGTAACATGATGAGAAAAGCACATTAACCAACTCAGAGTTCAATACAAGATCGACACTTCAGCCTAGATGCGTGTGAGAGGTTGCTAATACAAACTGAAAATTCAAAATTTAAGACAAGGAGCTTTCAATTACTCAGTTACATCCTTGAAAATAATTTCTGAAAATGAGAAGCATAACATATCTTGCATTTAAATTTAAGATAATTTTTTCAGACATTTCAGGATAGAATTTACATTAATCCTAAACCAAATTCATCAAGCAACTCTAGAAGCCTAGTATTTTAAAAAATATATGTTTTTATTGATTTCAGAGAGAGGGAGAGATAGAAGCATCAATGATGAGAGAGAAACATATATGGCTGCCTCCTTCATGCCCCCTAGTGGGGATCGAGCCCGCAACCTCGGCTAGCTCCCTGACCAGAATGGAACTGGTGCAGGGGCAATGCTTAACCACTGAGCCACACTGGCGGGCTGGAAGCCTGGCATTTTTATGCCTCTCCCTTCATAAAACATTGGAGCTAAGGTGAAGCACTGGCAGTTTGATTAACAGCTGGAGGAGTTAGAGAAAGTACAGTAGAACATGGCCTAGGCTTTCTGTACAGGCCACCCAATCCATGCCTTCATCACTGAGAACTCACAGAGCTATCCACTACCGACAAGCTCTCCCCACTTACCTTATGTCCACACTATATGCCATGCCTCCCTACACAGGCTCCTCACTCATCTAGCACTTTTTTCTTTTCATAAAAAAAAAAAGATTATCTTTGCCACCTCCAAGCCTTGTTCCACCAATTATCTTTTTGTATCTCTAATAATAATGGAATTAGTTATACTTTGTTATCAGTTCCTATAGATTACACATTGTGCTAAAAGCTTTATATTTATTACCTGATTCAATTTCTCCAATACCTACGTGATTTCACCCTATTTTTCAGACGTGCAAGGTTATCTGCCTTGCTCCACATTCGTGCCTTTGTGTAGATGTCCTCCTCTCCATTAAAAGGCACATTCAAGTACTTTTTCTCTTTTATTTGTTCCCAAAAGTTACCTACTCCCCTTTCTTACTTCACCATAAAATAATGCGCCTTCAATTCTACCTCTCCCTCAGGCTAGCTATTTATTTTCCTTCAGTGAAGAAAAATATTTTGGGGGAATAGCCACCCACATATATTTTCTGTCACCAGTTGTTAAACTCTGGCTCGCTTTGACCCCCTGCCCCTGGTGCAGGGCCTGCTCACACGTGAAACTGCCCTGTAAGAGAGAGCACTGCTGCCCAGGCCATTGGTCCTTGTTCAGTCCGCAAACCATTTGACTTCCATGTAGCAAATCATAGCTCAACCTTAACATAGCTGTAAATGTAGGCTCTCAAAGTACACACCTCATACTTACCTGTATGTCTCCACGGCCTGTAATTAGCTGCCTGTTGCTGTGTAACAAACGTGCTTGTCTAAAAGATGACTACAGGGGGACCTTACCTTAGGCGCAGCGGTTCTCAACCTGTGGGTCGTGACTCCTTTGGCGGTCGAACGACCCTTTCACAGGGGTCGCCTAAGACCATCCTGCATATCAGATATTTACATTATGATTCATAACAGTAGCAACATTACAGTTATGAAGTAGCAATGAAAATAATTTTATGGTTGGGTCACAACATGAGGAACTGTATTTAAAGGGCCAGAAGGCTGAGAACCACTGTGCTTAGGGCCTCCTGATGCTGTAGGGAAGGTGTTGCCAGGGCCTCCTGTCTGGTGAGTGTCAGCTGGGTGAGGATCCATTTGAAGCTCCCTGGGGTTATTGGCACAATTCAGTTCCTGGACACTGTAGAAAGAAGGGCTTGACTTCCTACTTAATATGCCTTGTACCTTTGGCTAATCAGTATTTGATGGGAAAGCCAACCTAAATTAGTAATAACATTATTATTGAGATAGTACTTACTGAGCATTTTGTATGTGCCAAGTACAGCTTTAAATTCTTTCATGTTAACTCATTTAGTCACCACAGGAATTTTATAAGTGTCCTTATTGCCGCTGTGTTTATGAAAATACTGACACAGGAATAAGTTGAGTGAGTGACCCAAGTTCATATAGCTAATAAGTAATAGAACCAGAATCCAAGAATCAGCCCTTGAGTTAAAAAACCACATTTATAACCATAATTCCATCATGAATTTCTTATATAGTTTCTTCTTTTAAATTTGAAAAAGTGAACTGAGTGTTCATTAGAAAGTTAGCAGTATTTACCTTTACAATGAAACTAGAATTCATTAAGCAAACATTTTATTTTTCTTTTATAATGCTACTAAACTTGTCATCAATAAAATCATGACAGTCATTAATGCTGATAAATGCTGCCTCTGTCCCTTGCACGTTTTAATATACCAAATCTTAAGAAAGGTGGTTCAGTTATGCATAAACCTATGTTTATCATAGAAGAAATGAGGTGCAATGAAGGGAAAACTGTGAGAGGAGTCAGCCTGCTCCATAAGTATTTCCTAACTTCATGTCCAGCTTTGTTCACATTCACCAATGATGCCTGGATGGTGGAAATAGCTTCTTTTGAGGCAAGGGTGAGATATGGGTTATTGATATCACTAAATTGATCATTGAAGGCAGGGGAAAGGGTTTTTCAATAAGTAGACAAGTGATTCATGAGTCTTGTGTGTACTACCCTAAATTGTCAGCATTGAGTGACTATGTTCAGACTCTAGAGCAGTTAGCAGTGAAATGCACATAACTTGATAAGCTTCAGTTTCCTCATTTATAAAGAGGAAGTAATGAGTACTTACTTCATATTAAATGCTAGCTTATTAAAATTACTTAAGTTAATAAAAATACATGCACAGTTCAGGTTATGTCATCCTTGCAGAGAAGAGCTTAATGCATACTATTTATTAACATAAGTCTTTATAGTATTCTTATGAGAATTAATTAATATTTTGTATATATAGTACTTAGCTTGATAAATTATTATTATAACAATATTATTTATTATTAGAGTATTATAGCAAACTTTTATTAAGTGCTTGCTTTATGACCAAGTTATATATAATCCTTGCAAAGAGGTACTTCTTAGTAAGATTTTAGAAAAGAAAGATTCTCTGTGGGTTACTATTATATTACTAGAAAGTTTGGCATCATTTCTTTAAGATTGAGAAGCAAACTGAACGTTCATTGCTGAATTTCTGCATGAAAATAGGGCCAAAGAGGGACATTCCCAATTGTATAAGAAGCAGTTTCAAATCTACTCAAATAAAATCATGCTAAAATATGTAGAACATATAATCAAACAAAATGTGAAATCACATATTGCTTATAATAGTGAAACATTGACAGTTTCAAGCATCAACTCTGTAATCCAAATTCTTTAGGTCCTGGATGTTATTTGGCACAAATGTTAATAGACAGGGCCTTTGTGACCAAGGCTAAATATCAATGGGAATACTATATGATCCCAGTTAATAACAGGCTGGATGAAAGAGGATATCCATCACCAATGACATTGATCATTTTACTAGTTAATGCTTCAATATGCTTCATATTAGAAAATAAAGAAAATAATTTCATTTGGAAAAATTCAATTATTATCTAGCAGGTGTTGCAACCTAAAAAAATGGCTGATCTTAGTGACATCTTTTTAAAAAAATATATTTTATTGATTCTTTACAGAGAGGAAGGGAAAAGGTTAGAGAGTTAGGAACATTGATGAGAGAGAAACATTAAACATTGATGAGAGAGAAACATCGATCAGCTGCCTCCTTCACACTCCCTACTGGGGATGTACCCGCAACCAAGGTACATGCCCTTGACCAGAATCGAACCTGGGACCCTTCAGTCTGCAGGCCAACACTTTATCCACTGAGCCAAACCGGCTAGGGCTTAGTGACATCTCTTGATATGGCCAACTAGCCAAGATGGATTAAAAGGCAAAGACACAACCAAATACCGAGCAAGCTGATTGGTGTTGTTTCATTATCATTTAGTTTGGGAAATCAATGATTCGTTTCTTCTTGTATGACCAGGAATGAAACATGGCCATATTCTCCAGCTTAGTCTCAGACATTACGGTTCTCACTCACACAAGGCAAGTTTTGCCAACAACATTAAAGGTGATGGAGTGATTTTCTCTTATTTCTCTGATGGAGGATATAATGAGCTTAGAGGTAGGTGGAAAGGAGGATAAATAGAAGGAAGGGCATGGGTAAACCGAAGTGGGCCCTCTTTAGTGTGTCAGAGCTGACTAAATATCACTCTGATAAACACAGTTGGTTCCATAAATCCTCATTAGAGTTAAAGCATTTTATCACAGCTTATTAGACTGTGATAAAATGTATAGTTCAGTAGATGTCCTCATATATTCTGGAAATTACCAGCACCATTTATATGGAACCTGTACTACTAGTTTTAATTAACTGAAATCATCTGCTTGGAATTATGTTCTCAATTTATCTCACATTTCAATCTCCATAAATTCTTTCTCAGTGCTTTACTCTGTAGAATGCAAATGGGTCCTGTGCCAATCCCCAGGAATGTCTAATGGCATCGGGCAATGGATGTTGTAGAGCATTTACAGAATGGGGAGTGTTGAACTGAACTAGCTTTGTTATGTTGATTTAACCTGAAAAACAAACAAAATTTTATTTACACTGAATTTACCACCTCTTGTTACCAGAATATTACTAATATTTTAATTAAAGACAGTTGACTTGACCAAAGGAAATAATATAATCTTCAAATAGAATATGAAATGATAATTGTTTAATATTTTATAAAGTTGTGGGTAAAACTGATACTATTCTACTTAAAATAGTGAATGTTTTTCTACAATATGGTATCTGATGCATTTAAGTATATAAAACATAGTACCATAATGTATATATTTTTGCCAAATCAATATTTTTATGCTTTGTCTTCTTATTACTTCTTTTATAAAATTTAATGAAATACTGATAAATTTCAACATTTATTATGTCACTATATACCAACATATTAACTATGTTAATTCTTAACAAATTATAATCTGCACATATAATTGTATTATAAGTTAATGCATAGTTTTGTAAATAATGCCGCAATAAATAGAGGAGTGCATAGTTTCTTTTGAATTAGTGTTTTGGGTTTCTTCAGATATGTACCCAGAAGTGGAATCCCTGGTTCATAGGTAGTTTCATTTTTAATTCTTTGAGAAAACTCCACACTGTTCTCCACAGTGGCTGCAGGAGTCTGCATTCCCACCAATAGTGCACCAGGGTTCCCTTTTCTCTATATCCTTGCCAACACTTTATTTGTTGATTTATTGATAATGGCCATTCTGATAGATGCCATTTCACTTATATGTGGAATCTAAAGTACAAAATAAATGAACAAACAAAATAGAAACAGACTCATAGGTACAGAGAATAGACTGATGGTTGCCATGGAGGAGGGAGGTTAGGGCTGGGTGAAAAGGATAGGGATTAATAAGCACAAGTCACTAGTTGCAAAATAGTCATGAGATATAAAGTACAGCATAGGGAATATAGTCAATAATATTGTACTAGCTGTGTGTGGTAGCAGGTGGGTACTTGAAACATCTGGGGGAACACCTTGCAATGTACATATGATTGTCTAACCACTATGCTGTACACCCAAAACTAAAACAAAATAATAAGTGTAAACTGTAATTGAAATATGATATTTAAATTTTTAAAATGTGTAGTATCTAGCATTCAGAGAAGTGAACTGGGGTAGGGTGAGCCAGGATACCAGAAGTGTTAAAAAAAAACACACTTTTAAAGCCCTGGCAGGGTAGCTCTTTGATTTTTATAGACAGATTGAGAAAACATAGGTTTGATAGACTTTTATCTGACTTGTCTCTGCATAAATATTATGTTTCCTTTGTGACTATCGCCATTCCAAGAATAGTTATATGCAAACAGTAGGTGCTTAATAAATATTGCCGGTTAACTATGTAATTAAATCAGTAGTACATGTTCCTATTTATTGTGCTTCTTGGCAAACAGACTAAAATAATACAATGAACTAATTTGCAGCACATGGGTGAGCACAGAGAGTGTTTAATTCAGTCTAATGTTCTTCCCAAATGGCTCAATATTTCCTTGAATTGAGTCTCTCATGATCAGGCAGTGTGAGTAAAATACTCTCTGGGAATAAAGTGCTCATCCATGTGATAAAAATTAACTCCTTCGGAGCACCAGGGAGTTAATGGTAAATTATTTCTTCTCTGGTACCAAAATGATTCAAATTGCCAATTAGTCATTTCCCAGGACACGTCAAACTGTAGGCTGCAGTGTTTGAAAATATCTAGGGAAGATAGTTTGTGCTTTGTTTCTCAATTGCCATCTTGCCAGGACTTATGAGACTTATGAGTCTTTCTCTTCCTTTGTGCTCTTTGCTTTGCCCTCATCTAGAACAACTTTTAGATTTTAGATGTGTGTGTATGTGTGTGTATGTGTGCATGTGTGTATGTGTGTGTGTATGTGTATGTGTGTGTGTATGTGTGTGTGTGTGTGTGTGTGTGTGTGGTGAAAGGTGTGATTATCTCTTGGGTGGACTAGCTGGCCTGCAGCATCAGTTGGTTGCCCATTCAACAGTGTTTCCCCCTGCCATGCTGGCAGAGCCCTGATTTTCTTTTCAATGTCCAAAATTTTTCAATGTCATAATCAGAGCCCTGAGTTTTTTTCAGCAGGTACTCTGACAGCTTGAAGCAAGTCATGGTGGTCTCCTTCCCCCTCTCAGGATTAGGTTCCATGTGGATTTATGACCCAGTGTGATCTGTGGGATATATGTCTGTTGAGGGTAGTCCTTGGTAAGATTTTTACTCACAAATAAAGCAGGACCACAGGAAAGAAGCAACCTCTCTACCACCTTAGGGTGTCTGGGCCTCTAACTGCTCAGGCATCCTGCTGCCAAGAGAAGAAACAAGCTCAGGATAAGGCTAAGACATGGGGCATACATATAAAAACCTGTGTCCTTGAAACCACCATTGAGCCTTCTGGTGGTGCTGGGCCCTACCTCTAAACCTCAACTTCAGCTAAGAAAAAGGAATAGTTTACAAAGTAAGGAAATCTCTGGCATAACATAAAGTAACATATTCCTTATTGCTTATATCAGTTGAGATAGTGTTGTCTGCTAGTTGCAAATTAATGAAACACCTTCTGTGAACTTATCTTAAACCCTGGGAAATAAATATACATTTTGATAGGATCTGAGAAAGACTCTAAAATAACCAGTTCTTGTCAAAACAAGATCCATGTACACAGACTGGGTCTTGGTGTAAAGACATTCAGCAGAGAAGGTAGTTCTTGTAATGCTACACTCAGCCAACAGAAATATTTAATTTATCATAAGAAAATCTTTAATATGTGAGTTTATGAATAATTATTTAAATATTCCTTAAAGAAGAGTTTACCTCTTTTTAAAAATGAAAAGAATATTCATATTTCTTGTTTTTAATACATTTTTATTGATTTCAGAGAGGAAGGGAGAGGGAGAGAGAAATAGAAACATCAATGATGAGAGAGAATCATTGATTGGCTGCCTCCAGCATGTCCCCCACAGGGGATGGAGCCCGCAACCCAGGCATATGCCCTTGACTGGAATCGAAACTGGGATCCTTCAGTCCACAGGCTGACGCTCTATCCGCTGAGCCAAACCAGCTAGGGCTCATATTTCTTTTTAGTGTTTCAGGGGACTTAGTGTGGGACCTCAAGATCCTCATTTCTAGGAGGAAATCCTTTAATTGCAAAACATAGGCAACATTTTGATTAGGCTTTATCATAAGAGTAGACCTACTATGTACAGAGACTCTTCTTTGGAATTGGGACTCCAAGCACAAATAGGCAACAACTTTGTTGAGACTAGGCTGAAAACATAAAAACAAAATGCCACACTCCAGGATAAACATGCATGTTCTTGTATTTAAAATTATGAAGAATAAAGAAAGGAGTCAGAGATAGGCGAGCATAAAAGCAAGAACATGTACAAAATGGGTACCTCTATAAAGGAACTATTTTGTATTTCAATAGCACCTGAAGAAATAATGTGTACTCTGAATTATTATCTAAAGATCACAAGCCTATTTTAAGATAAATGGCCCTACAGCTAAATATTAGGAAAGAGTAATATTATAATGACATTTCAGATGGAAGAAAAGCACATTTTATAGTCCTGAAAATAATAGAACATATTCACTGAACATCTGGTCATTTTAGATGAAAAATCTGAAGGATTTGCTGTGTATATTATTACATTAAAAGTCAGAGACAAGCAGGAGTTGGAAACAAAAGACTTACTGTGTGTGCTTTTCTACAATGTTAGAGTCACTTAGGTAATGAATTAGCATTAGTTGAAACTCATGTTTTAGTTTGCAATAATGAGCCCTATAGAGTGCTTACTGACTATCATCCTGTTAACCTTGACTACAAAATAAAAAGGCATGTATATCTTACTTTTATCTACCTGTAAAGTCATAATAATAATAATAGTAATGTCCTGTTCTTTCCTTAAAATAAAACAATCCTATCTTTCATTGCTCCTGGCTGTGTGAAATACTATTATAGTTGAAGGAGAATTTGCATAATGCCTTTGAAGTGCTTAATAGCTATGATAATTTTAATCTGGTATGGAATGTTTATAATATATAAAGAACTGAAATTTTTATTGTGAAAGAGGATTATTAAGGCACATCATCTAATCAAGGGAACAATGGCAATACTTGGATACAAGATTCTTAAGGGTTTATGATTTGCAAATAGGTTTGAGATTTTCCAGTACATATTTGAGCAATGACTCTCTTTGGAAAGGAGTTACTTAGAAAATGATGTTCCTTTTTAATGATTTATCTTAAAATTGGTTTGTTGTGCTCAATGTGGTGCCTGCTCTAGTCTTAGAGATTGTATTCATACTGTATGGAAGGATCATTGTAGAGAACATTGCTTTCTCTTTTCATCCTGCTTTTAATCTGACAGTATACTTCTCTCATTCCAGAGTTCTAGATGACTAATAGGGACAAAAGACAAAGTGAAGATCTCTCTGGTATATTTTGGCAGATATTATGCAAATCTATATTCTGTACAGAATATACAGAAATGTTGAATGGTAAATTTGGTAATAATTATGATAATTCATCAAATCATTGTATGGGAAAAAAACTTTTTTTTTCAATTTGTGTATTATACTTTTCTTATTCTCTTCCCTCTGGATCAAATTACTTGGAAAACAAAGTCTTGTGTTTTCATATGAAACAGTTTATTTGCTGTGTGAACTTTTTGTTCTTGGCCTCAGTTTCTTATTATATAAAATAAATATAGGAAGAATGTGACAAAGAATTACTGTGATGGTCCAATGAGGTAATGTATGTGAAAGTAATGAGGACATCATGTATAGTAGATATATCTAGTAATATGCAATATTTCTTTTAAAATGATGCAATATTCTAAATTTTTGATGAATCAACTCTGTTTACTCATTTAAAATTAGTTCCTTCAATTTCAAGCATCAGTAAAAATGATAGTATCTTTTACATTTTTTAAGTGCTTCAGAACTTTTTGGAAGAATTAAGGAGTAAACAATCTATAAAAATAAAAGCGTAACATGCTAATTAGACTGGGTGTCCTTCTAGACGACCTTCCGGATGAAACTGGGGCCTGCCGGCGGCTGGAGGGAAGCCTGGGTCCCAGGTGCCAGAGGGAAGCTGGTGCCAGCATCTGGGGGAAGGAAGGCCTACTCTTGCAAGAATTTTGTGCACCGGGCCTCTAGTAACATATAAGTATGTGTATATATATACATGTATTTATCATTTTAAGTAAAAGAAAAGTTCCAAAATATCTTTTCAAAAAAGTTATTTAAACACCCTCAACAGCTTTTTGCTATATATAGTTCCACCCATAAAAATATTTTAAGGATGTTGTGCACTGATTTTAGAAATTGTCAAATTCTGTGAGCAACTAGGTTTGTAGTTAGTATGTAAGTAACTGAAAAGTCAGAAATTTATATTGTACATTTGAAATGCAGACTTCATCATTTACCAACAAATGAAAGTGTGAAGAATCTTTTATATATATATATATAAAAGCCTAAGCGACCGTTAGATGGCCATTCAACCAGCTATGATGCAGAAAAGTCAGAAATTTATATTGTACATTTGAAATGCAGACTTCATCATTTACCAACAAATGAAAGTGTGAAGAATCTTTTATATATATATATATATATATAAAAGCCTAAGCGACCGTTTTATTGTTTGGCCATTCAACCAGTAGCTATGATGCACACTGACCACTAGGGGGCAGATGCTCAATGCACAGGCATGGAAACATGGAACAGACTGATGAATCTCAGAGGGAAGTGGGGAGGGGATGGGGAAGGGCGGGAAGAGATTAAACAATGATCTTATATGCATACTAGAGGCCGGGTGCACGGGTACGTACACGGTGGGGTCACTTGGCCCGGCCTGCAGGGGTCGGGCCAAAACTGGCAGTCTGACATCCCTGAGGGGTACCGGATTGAGAGAGAGAGCACAGTCCAGGCCAAGGGATCCCCACTGATGCATGAATCTGTGTACTGGGCCTCTAGTATGAAAAATAATACTGTAGTCCAAACACTTAACAAAAGATTCATAGAAATAGTCTTCATTGGTAGTAAGCCTGAGAAGAGACAAGTTTACTATACTTAAGTAGTGATAAAGTTAAGACTTTTTACATACATATTACCTTTTTTATCCTTTCCTTTTCCTTTACTTATTTAGGAGCATTGCCACATATTTAATGGAGGTTTTTATTCTTTTTGGAGATAATGCTTAGACATGTTTAATACCAAGTCTAGTGAAGACTGTGCATGCATTGATGTTAGAATTTTTAAATCTACTTGCTATAGGACTTTATTGATCATTGCTCTTCCTTCTGTTCCTTTGCATGTGGGAGAACTGAGACAAATGTTGCCGTAAAGGGATGCTCCATGTCGCACACCACTCATTTCAATGAATGTATTATGTGTTTACTTGAAGTGAAGGTCTCCATGGTTTCATGTCCTATGCTGCGATGCATCTGGGAAGTAGCAGCTGTATTTCACTTCAGATAAGCTCTAATTTCAAAGATGATTGAAGTGGCTTCTGAAAATATGATTTGTAAAATGTCATGAGAGAAACAGCACTGTGCAAATAAAATAAAAGTACAAAGGAAATATAACTTCAGGAAATAAGGTACTTTTACTACATAGAATAATGTCCTTACAATAATATATATATATAACCTGTACAGTCATTTGAAAATTATGATTGTTCATGGTTTTAACACATATTTATACGCATGCATCATATATAAATATGACTTAAAAGTTATCTCAAAGACTTGCCTGTCTTGTTAACACTGTTCCTACTGCCTTTAACAGTGCCTGGAATATAGTAACATTTTATTAAGTTTTTTTGAATGAGTGAATAAATGAACTACCATAGAATTAACCAGGGCTATCCATTTTGTGGAAAAAATAAATGCTTTTAGAATGAAATTTCCTACATAAATGTGTATATTTGCCAAATGAATCTGGCAATTGTCTAAACAAAGGTAAAGATAAATAATTTTTCTTAAAATTCCTAATAAGGGCAGGCCAAACATGCTTTTTCTTGAAGAGCAAGTTTTCTGTACTGACCAAACAGAAGCGCTCAAACTTTAGTCTGCATGAAAGTTACCTGGAAATTTACTTTTTCATGTAGATATATTTTTACTTTTAAATGTAAATGGTTTTAATAAAAATTATATAAATACCTGTTTATCCATACCCAGCTTAAGAAGCAGATCCTTACTTTGAAGTCCCTCTGTGTTTTCACTTAGATTTTCTGTCTTGGACCTTTATGTAAATAAGGGGGATTAGCTGTTAAACTTAAATAGCTGATTATATGATTTGGTAGATAGGGAATGGAGTGCAGAAACCTACAATCTTTAGGTGATTTCAAGGTAGGTGGACTTTGGGCCACATTTAAACAAATACCACATCAATCAAACTATGTGTTCATGGGTAGATATAGAGATAAAAAGAGATAATTTTAAGAATTTGTCTTGGCTGCAGTGGCTCAGTTGGTTGAGAGTCGCCCCATGCACTGAGAGGCTGCAGGTTCCATTCCCAGTCAGGGCACATACCTGGCTTGTGGGTTTGATCCAAGTAGGAGAACATACAGAAGGCAACCAATGGATGTTTCTCTCTCATATTGATGTTTCACTCTCTCTCCCCTCTCCCTCTCTAAGCAAGTCCTTGGGTAAAGTTTAAAAAAAGAGGAAGAATATGGGTGTGGATTCCTACAGGGACATCAATTTCTATTTTCACGAAGACTCCCAGTTTGTGAGACTGTGTGGTACACACACATAATGCCTGGCTTCAACTCCAGGCGTTAGCATGTATTGACTGGGTAAATGATTTAATCTTGATTTGTCTCAGTTTCTTCTTTAGCTAACTGAGTATCATACACTATCTACCTTACTAGAATGTTGCAGAATTAATTTATATATGTGAAGTGTGTAGAACAGTGCCTAGCATGTGGTAGGCACTAAACTATAATTTTTATTATCGTTACTTCCTCAGATGACAATTGGCTAGCTGCTTTTTAGTCTATGTGTAGTCTTCACTGACCTTTTTTTCTCTTATGATTTTCTTTTACTTTTGAGGGAAGCTTGATTTTCATTTTAGAATTATAGTATTTTTATCTGATGACTATAAAGGTGCCTTTGCATAGTTTACCTTTAGTGACAATAAAAACTGAGTGTAAAATAGGGCATTCCTACTGCTACCTCGTACTAAACATGCCGGGAACTATCTGAGAACCAGAGCACATTTTGCCATTAGAACTTAGGCTGACTCCAGAGTCTCACAGACTCTAAAAATCTGACCTTTTTCCTTTACCCTCTATTTCTTTCTTTTCTTTTTAAAAATATATTTTATTGATTTCAGAGAGGAAGGGAGAAAGAGAGAGAGAGATAGAAACATCTATGATGAGAGAGAATTATTGATCGGCTGTCTCCTGCACGCCCCACACTGGGGACCGAGCCCACAACCCGGGCATATGCCCTTGAGTGCAATTGAACCTCTATCCTTCAATCCACAGGCCAAAGCTCTATCCACTGAGCCAAACCACCTAGGACTACTCTCTGTTTCTTGCTGAAAAAAATGAGGAGAGGAGAGGAGAGGAGAGGAGAGGAGAGGAGAGGAGAGAAGAGGGGAGGTGGGGGAGGGGAGAAAAGGAAGGAGAGAAAGAAGATAGGCGTCCTAATGATAGCCTCTAAGAACAAATTCAGATGTCTGTTGCCTTTATAGGTCTTCCACTATTCCACATGAGAGCATTTGGAAACTAAAAGGCATGATCTTTGGTATATAAAGTTTATTTCCATTCATGTTCTCACATGGAGCATGCTGTGGACTAAGAAAGCAGTCAAAAAGAATTTTAATAATCTGGTGACCACATTATGTCCCCTTTAGTAAAATTCTTGCTTCCAAGGATTCTTCAATGCACAGTAAAATGATTGGTAATTTCCCTATAAATTAAAGTATATGCCTTAATCCAACATTCACTATGATTTAATAAACCCCTAGGCACTGCTTGATGCTAGGAATCTAATAGTAAAGATAACAGATTATAGTGCTCCCCAAAAGAGTTTAAAACTTATTGTACAGGAATTGGGGAACACACAATAAATAGATCAACAAGTATATTTTTATCAATTGTCAACCTCTTTGGAAGAAAGAAATTTCTCATCATACCTCTTGTTTCATTAAGAGCATTAAGTGGGCTGAACAAGGAACCTTATGCCCTTTTCCTTTTTTGTAGGATGTGTTAACTATTACACAGTCGTACCATGCAATACCTGTGGAATCAGTTAAGCTTAAGTCAAAATAGCTAATGAAACAATTTTCTCTAGTTTTGGTCCTCAAACAAACCGACTCCATATAAAATTCTTCCAGAATGCAAAAGGGTGTGTGTGTGTGTGTGTGTGTGTGTGTGTGTGTGTGTGTGTGTGAACTCAACAGCTGCCAACTTTCAGTCAGACTTTCATGCCATTTGGTCATTAGGGATTCAATTTTTAGCACAGTGCATTTGCACTGAAATGCAGAGGAGAAATGGTATTAGTAGAACATAGTATTAGAATGTGGAGTAATATGTGGTAGCAGCAGAAAGGGGGCTGTGACATTTAGCTGGGAGCAGCTGTCAGGGAGGAAGAAAGCAATGAATTCTAGGCCAGAGTGTGCTTTTGATGGTCTCTGAAGAGTCTTGAGGAGCGCAGCGATACTCGTCAGGACTGAACTTCAGGGAGATGTACTTGCAGTAGTTGATAGAATGAATGACTTCCTCAAGCACTCTACTTCATCTTTGAAAAAGCAGTTAAGAACAACCCAACACTCTCATACTATAGTTGGAATTATGGTTTACCTCCACACATGCCACATTCATAGAAACTGTGCCAAACCCTGTGATTCCAGCATGAATTCAAATCTTTATTCTTTAAATCAATATAAATAGTATAATTATAGACTTGGGATGGGACGGCACCATCTATTGGTTGGTGTGTTCATTAATTTAGTTAGCAGCTATTTATTTATTGACTCACACTGTGTGTAAGGCCGCTGTTCTAGACCCTAGGATGCAGAAGTAAATAAAAGGGGCAGAAATCCCTGACTTTACAGAGCATACATTCTCATGGGGAGAGAAAGATCAATGGACAAGATTTATGTGTAAATTATACAGTGTAGTAACAATGGTGATTAGTGTTATTTGGAAAAATTAAATGAGGAAGCTGAATAAGGAAGCCAGATTAGTAGTGATGGGGAGTTACTATTTTAAATGGGGGAGGGGAGAAGATGAACTACTTATAATAAATGGAATAAAATGGGGATATTCCTAGTACATATGCACATACTAGTATACCTGAATACCCTCATTTAACATTTTCAGGAAATCTGATGAAAACCACATTCTTTACCCTTCTGCTATTAAGAATAGGAAAAGCACAAATGTTCTTCCCAAATGGTATTGTTGCAGGATCAGCAATCAGAATGCTTCGTAGGCAGCCAGACAAGTTAGATGTGACTTCCAGAGATGACCAGCTTTGTAACTGCTAGGCTAAACGAAATTGGCATTTGGCATAGTCTGACTTTACATGAGTCATAGTAAATAACTTCATCAAGAATCCCTTCGGAGTATATTTTGCAGCTCATGAGCTCCAAAGGAGGCAGTGCTACTCGCAATCATATGTTCTAGAGATGACAATTGAGATTTCCTCTCTTCCGAAAATGATTGCAGCCAGACCCTCCCCAAGCTGTACGGTACTGATCTCCATGAGTCATAGTCTGACTTTACATGAGTCATAGTAAATAACTTCATCAAGAATCCCTTCGGAGTATATTTTGCAGCTCATGAGCTCCAAAGGAGGCAGTGCTACTCGCAATCATATGTTCTAGAGATGACAATTGAGATTTCCTCTCTTCCGAAAATGATTGCAGCCAGACCCTCCCCAAGCTGTACGGTACCGATCTCCATGAGTCTAAATCCTGGTTAGCAGATAAATAGCATGCTTGCTCCCTTGTCCATGGCAGATTTTGCTAATGAGTCATGACAGTTTCTGCCACAGACTAGTGAGGCTACCTCCAAATTCTTCTGAAGGTAGACTTCTGGGCAACCAGTACCCGTCTAGATGGGATAAAATAGAGAAATGCCTTTAGTCTGTGACGATTATAAGTTCTTTGTAAAGACTGAGTCTACGTATAGGTCTCCTACTGTTCACTTCCAGTGTGGAGGGGGAATGGTCCTAAGTGGGCAAGAATATAATTCATCCCTTAATTTTCTTAGAATGACACCTTGCTGCCAGACCATATGGTACCTTTTCAGTCATCAACATAGACCTGGGTGTGCCAGGTACTTGCCCCAGAGCTCACTCTTGAAATGAGTATTATTTAGCTCCAGGCAAAAAATGGTGAGGCAAGTGCTTTTCATCAACATTGATCTAAAAGACATGGTAACAATTTTTTTTTCTCTGGGTAGGTTCAAGTTAGGGCATTAGAAAACTGTGCACTTGAGCTTATTTCCTAGCAATGATTTGTTGCCATTGATTCTCTCCTCCGCTTTCCAATTTTACCAATATATGTAATGGCTGAACGATGACCCTCGCTGCATTTTCTGAAGATGTTAAAGACATTGCCATTCAATACCTTTTATATGTGATAAATTGTTTCTAAGTTTAAAAACTGTAACATGTTTATCTTTCTTGAAAGCTAATTCTCTTGCTTTAAAATGCCAAGAAGCCATATTATTTCAGTTTGTTTTATACCTTGGCAGCCACAAATTTCAAACCTGAATTTAATTTTAATTTGCAGTGAAAATCTCCATATTTTATAATTTAGCTTTCATCTTCCCTGCTGGCTACTCATCTAGTTCGAATCTGACCTTTTTAAAATATTGTGTGAAGAGTGTACATTTTATTTCAAACATCTCCTATATATGTAGAAGTAGTCACATGCATATTAGAATTTAATAACTCGATACAGACCTTGATTTCTGGATACCTGTAATAGATACCACTTTCTGGATCCATGTAATGAAGACATGGTGCCCCACTTCCTTGCTCTTTTCTGGGTTATTCTAGCCGTTGACTAGCTGTTGAGTATAGACTGCTACCAGTTCACTGCTCTGTTCCCTTTGAGGATTGCCTCAGATAAGGACACTGTCTCACTTAAGGCTCTGTCCTTCCCAGAGGAGGGCTCATGGTCAGTCACACACTGCTGCAGGGATAGTCAGGCTCTGACATTCATTTCCATTTTAAGGAACAGAAGGGCGGTTTCATCTCCAGAGCTCTGCATGCAACCTGATGAGACCTCACTTGCAACTACATTGTAGATCAGCTCTTCCTTCTGCTCCATCTTGTCCTTCTAACTTCACATAGATATGTCTCCCAAAAGCACTGCTAGATAAACCCTCCCTCCCAACCTCCCTCCCTTCCTTCCTTCCTTCCCTTTTTTTTCCTTTCCTTCCTTCCTTCCTTCCTTCCTTCCTTCCTTCCTTCCTTCCTTCCTTCCTTCCTATTTCCCCCTCTACAGGAAGAGGATCTTCTAAACCATGACAAGTCTAAAGAATAGTGATGAATTAATTAGATGCTAAATGATATTATCTTTTTTATTTTTTACCTTTTTGTTTTTTAACTTCAGCATGCTGTTTTAGCACATAGTAGTGTGGACCTATTAAATAGCTTAACCAACCTATTGTGCATACTATCAATCTTACCAAAGCAAATTTCCAGATTTGTAGGATGTAGCAGATGTTTTAGAAATCATTTTAATCATTGTGTTTGTTTGTTTTGGTTAGGCCTTTAAAGCTAAACAATAGAACTTCTATGACTACCTGATGAATGTGAAAAGATGGAGACTCACTACTGTAAATTTTTAATAGAATTAAAGAAAATAAATTAAACTAAAAAAGAAAAAGTCAAAAAAAGAAAAGATAAAATTAAAAATTTTACAAAATTAAATAAATGTTTCCTTTTTAAAAAAATTTTATTGTTAAAATATTACAGCTGTGCCCTTGTTTCCCCCATTGACCCTCTCCATCCCACTCCTGCCCCCTTCTCAGTCTTTCCCTCACTATTGTTAGTTCATGGGCCATGCATATACATAGTTTCTCCCCACCTCACCCCCACCCCTTTCCTCTGAAATATGTCAGTCTGTTGCATGTTTCAACATCTCTGGATCTGTTTTGTCCATCAGTTTATTTTGTTCATTATATTCCACATATGTGAGATCACGTGATACTTGTCTTTCTCTGACTAACTTATTTTGCTTAGCATAACACTCTCCAGGTCCCTCCATGCTGTCTCAAAGGGTAAGAGATTCTTCTTTCTTACAGTTGCATAGTATTCCATTGTGTAAATGTACCAATTTTTTAATCCATTCATCTACTGATGGTCACTTGGGCTATTTCTAGATCTTAGCTATTATAAACAACTCTGCTATGAATATAGGGTTGCATATATTCTTAAAGAATATTTTTATAAAATAAAATAGAAAGATATTTCCAAACAACATAAAATTCTTTTTGAATAAAGTGTATATGTCATCAATTTAAGAAATCACACTTCGGTTTTTATTTCTATTCCCAAAGCAATAGTGAAAGTTACAGCTTGACCATTAATTAATGTTTAAAATTGATCAATAAAATTATTCCTCCTAAATGAACTATGTATGTTGTAGTAAAGTGTAGTATAAAGCAAATTTAACTAAAATGAATAATATATTTATAACACAATAGAGATTATGCTGTACCTACCATACACTTTGAGAAAAGTTTTTTAAAAAAATGTAATTTTGAACCTTTAAGTTTAAAGATTATATATACTAGAGGCCTGGTGCACAAAATTTATGCATGGGGGGTCGGTCCCTCAGCCTGGCCTATGCTCTCTCACAGTCCAGGACCCTTGGGGGGATGTCCAACTATGGTGGAGGCTGGAGAAGCTCCCACCACCGCTGATGCACTCACCAGCTGTGAGCCTGGTTTCTAGATGAGCAACACTCCCCTTGTGGGAGTGCACTGACCACCAGGGGGCAGCTTCTGCATTGAGTGTCTGCCCCCTGGTGGTCAGTGCCTGTGATAGCGACTGGTCGTTCTGCCGTGGGGCCGAATCTGGCTCTCCAACATCCCCCGAGGGGTCCTGGATTGTGAGAGGGCGCAGGTCAGGCTGAGGGACCCCACCAGTGCACAATTAGGGCCAGGGAGGGACGCGGGAGTTTGGCCAGCTGGGGAAGGACCACAGAATGTCCAGCCTGTCTCGCTCAGTCCCAATTGGCCGGACCCCAAGCTAACCTACCAGTCAGAGTGTCTGCCCCCTGGTGGTCAGTGCACATGATAGTGAGTGGTTGAATGGCTTTAGCATATCATTAGCATATTACACTCTGGTTAGTTGAACGGACTACTGGACAACCAGACACTTAGCATATTAAACTTTTATTATATAGGATATATATATTTTTTCAATTAGAAGTATATAAAATATTTGCTAAGGGTTTATATATCAATTTTTTAAATATATTCTATGATCTTAAAATATTCTTTACAAACATTGATTAGTTGGGCAATTTGACAAAATGCTTTTTCTATACTTTCATCTAAGAAAATTTTTTTCATATAAGTTTAAAGATTATTTAATCTTTATTATTTCACCATATATGTCAGGTGCCTGGCAACTTCAATATGCCACTGAATAAAACATAATATACTTAAATAATTATATTTACATTTTCTCCTTTTTTATTAGTCAAATAATATATGTTTCTTATACAAACATTAGCAATAAACTTAAACAATATTTATCTATTAAAATAGCCTGAAATTGAATTATATTAAACATAGTTAAAAAACATTGATGGTAAACTATTTCACGTATACAGAAATATATCCTTTGCTTTATTATATTCAGATTTTTATTAAAACAGTGAGCCCTAGCTGGTTTGGCTCAATGGATAGAGAATCGGCCTGTGGACTGAAGAGTCCTAGGTTTGATTCTGGTCGAGGGCGTGCACCTCGGTAGCAGGCTCCTCCCTGGTCCTAGCCCTGGTCAGGGTGCATGCAGGAGGCAACCAATCGATGTGTTTCTATCACATCGATATTTCTCTCTATCTTTTCCTCTGTCTTCCACTCTCTCTGAAAATCAGTGCAAAAATATCCTTGAGTGAGGAAAACAAACAAGCAAACAAACAAAACCCGTGAAACAAAAACTTAGATAATTAAAGCTTTCATTTGTACCCTTTTTTACTTCTAGTCTCTCCTTCCCTTCCCGTTGTTAATCGCAGTTCTGAAGATGGTGTCTAACTTTCTTGTCCATTTTCACTATATAATACATATGTATAAATGCTATGCAGTAATGTTTTGCACATTTTAAAGTTTTACACAAGTGTCTGCATATTGTAGACATCATTATACAACTTGTTTTCAGTTTTCTGTTTTTGGATTTCATTCCTTTTTGTATATGTAATACCTACTGCATTTAATTTAACTTCAGTATTGTTCCATTACATAAACATAGCACTATTTATTTAACTGTTCTCCTGGGATAGTTCAACTTCTGTTGTGTTATTGTTGTTTGAGTGTGTTTGTATGTTTAACAAATAATACCATGGATCATCCTTGCATATTGTACATATGTGAAATTGTGGAAGACAGATTATGCCAATTTACTAGATAATACAACATTATAAACCAGGTTATTTTACATATTAATATTCCAAAATTAAGATTCTAAAACTATCATTTTCTTAACACATTTTTAAATATTTTAAGCTTATACATTTTATAGCTTTCTATTTCTGATTTTTAAGTAATTCTACTCACCTTCTATGAATTTATCATTTAATTACTATCATTGACTGCCCTTCTCAGCAATTTTTTAAAATTTTTTATTTGTTTATTTTCACTAAGTGACTCATTCGGATTGGAAGGGTTTTTGTCATTTTCCTGTCTCCCTTCCTCTGCCTTCTTCCCTGTTCCTCTGGTCTCCTCTGCCCGCCTTGATCTCTCTCTTGTCTCATTCTCTCAGATTCAGTCTTGTTTTTCAGTTCTGCAGTTACCTCCATTTCCACTTCCAAGACTGTCAATCAAGAGTCAGTTTTTATATGTCTAAGAGATGATACCAGAGATTCCAGTCCACAGTAAAAGACTGGCTCAATTCTCTCCACTTGATTGCTTGTGTCCTCCTGTCTCCCCAGACATCCAACTTCATTGAACCTGAAACCCCAGGCAGCTGTTGGAAGGGACTTTTCTTTTTGTGCTTCCAGACTCCTTTGTAAGTAGGAGAACCTCACTCACATCCTGGTTTCCAACACCGAGCCTGTCTTTGGTCATCATATCCAGCACGGGGAACCTTTATCACTTCCCCTCAATGTGAACGAGGCCCCACGAAACCCATAACTTCAGGCTTGCTCTCTATTTGACATTTATGTGTTGGTACATTGAAATGCTTCTCTTCTTTTTTGAGTTCAGTTTCATCTTTTTAAAAATTTACCTTTTTACAATTTACCTGTAATTGCTAAAGCTTGGAGTGGGAGGTAGAAAAAAAAAAAGGAAAATTGTACATTAACAATTTGCCTGGGATTTCAGGTTCGATGAAGCTGGATGGATGCTTTTCAATTTATGTGTCAGGAATACATACTTGTTTCAATACATTTACAATTATATTATTATTTAGGTGAATCTGTAATAGACTTTCATATGGATGTACCATACTTTAATTCACTATGGATTAATATTCATTTATTTTCCCAATTTGTTCCCATAAAAACACTTAATTGAAGACCTTTCCATGCACATCTTTAATGTATTTGTTCAATTATCCTCTTAAGATAAATTCCTAGAGGTAGAAGTTGTGGGTTAAAAATACATATCTGGATATTGGAAGCTAAAATATAGAAAACATTTACAAAAAAAATATTTTAACTAGAAAATAGGATTTAGAAAAACTCAACCATATAATTAAGTCATTGTTTCAATCTCAGAAAAGATTAAATTAATGATATCACAATCAATCAATTAATAAGAAATAACAAATGATTATTCAGTAGTGTATTCTATTATACATATAAGAAAGTAGTTTTAAAACTTTTCATTTTCCCAAGACTTTTTACGTTTTTTTAAATATAAGAAGACCAAAACACTATTTTTAATGTAGACAACATCTATTAATATTTACTGTATTAAAAATAAAAACTAATAAGCTTTAAATTATTTCTATATTAATATATTTAAAATCACATTAATAATTTCAATGCATGTCAACACAAATAACATTTTTAAAGTAAAATGATCTTTTCCAAAACAAACAAAAACACTAAAAGCAGCGTTGCTTTACAATTATCCAAACCTCCTAATTGTCTAACTTAATAGAGAACATCTGGATTTTACATAACTGCTTCTTCATTCAATCTGTTATAAAATGTTTTTTTGTGTGTGGTTGAAACACATGAAGAAATCCAGTCTTTTATACTATACAGTTGAAAAAAGGAAAAGTGTGCTTATAGCTCTTTTAGACTAATAATGGGTAGTCTTTGTAAATATACCAACCTCAACATGTGGTAGTTTCTTAAATGTGAGTTGCAATTTGAAATTTGAAACCATATAAAAGAAAATTTTTGTCACACTGTGTTTTGTTGAAATCTATTATGTGTCTTCACTTTTTTAAAAGTGTTTTTTATTGATTTTTAGAGAAATACGAGGGGAGAGAGATAGAGACATCGATGAGAAAGAAACATTAACTGGCTGCTTCCTGCACACCCCCTACTAGAGCGAGAGCCTGCAAACTGGGCATGTGGCCTGACCAGGATTTAAACCAGTGACCTCTTGGTTCATAGGCTGACACTCAGCCACCGAGCCATACCAGCCAGGCTATGTGTATTCACTTCTGGAATATCATACATTGGTCATTTGGGGAACAAATGTTTCACTAGGTTATACACATCTTCCCACATCTTCCCAAGGTTGACACATCTATACTAATAAAAGAGTAATATGCTAATTAGACCGGATGTCCTTCCCGACAAAGCCAGGGGTGTGGCCAGCCTGCAAACTGCCTGCGGCCCCTCGCCCAGGCCGGCCCTGCCCCCAGTGGGGACCCCCACCCCGGTCTGGGACATGGCCCACCTGCAAAATTCCCGGCAGCCCCTCTCCCAGGCCAGCCATGCCCCCAGCGGGGACCCCTCACCTCAATCTGGGGACCCTTCTGGGCAGGCCAGCCAGCTCCCACCCATGCACCAGGCCTCTGTCCTATATAATAAAAGGGTAATATGCAAATTGACCCTAACAGCAGAATGACCAAAATGACCAGAACAACCACTGGACCAGTCACTATGAGGCGCACTGACCACCTCTTGGTTATTTCCCCCAGCCATCAGGCACCAATCTCCCGATGGCGAATGGGGAACCAGGGCTGGATGGCGGCGGGGGGTAGGGCCGGCTGTGGGCAGCTGGGGAAGATGGCCTTGATCGTAGGCCAGGCCTAGAGACCATACCTACACACAAATTTCGTGCACTGGGCCTCTAGTCTATAATAATAAAAGTGTAATATGCTAATTAGCTGGACAGCCAAACAACTTTCAGGACATCATTCTAGACATCTTTCCTGATGAAACCATGGTGGTAGGGGCTGAAGCAGAGGCGGTTAGGGGTGATCAGGCAGGCAGATGAGTGGTTAGAGGCAATCAGGCAGGCAGGTGAGTGGTTAGGAGTGATCAGGCAGGCAGGCAGGCAGGCAGGCAATTTGTTAGGAGGCAGCTGTCCCGGATTGCAAGAGAGATGTCCGACTGCCAGGTTAGGCCCTATCTAAACCGGTATCGGACATAACCAGAGGTGTCCTGGATTGTGAGAGGGTGCAGGCTGGTCTGAGGGACACCCCCCATGCACAAATTTTGTGCACCAGGCCTCTAGTTTAATTATATAACAAAAAATCATGTTTGTTACTATTGCACTAATCTTATCAGAAGAGTCTTTAGAGTTAGAAAGCTGTCAAGCTGCCTGGCCGCCATGGCTCAGGGGTTGAGCATCGACCTATGAACCAGTGAACCAGGAGGTCACAGTTTAATTCCCGGTCAGGGCACATGCTGGGCACATGGCAGGTGAGTGGTTAGGAATGATCAGGCAGGCAGGCAGGCAATTGGTTAGGAGGCAGCTGTCCCGGATTGCGAGAGGTATGTCCGACTGCCAGGTTAGGCCCTATCTAAATCGGTATCGGACATAACCAGAGGTGTCCTGGATTGTGAGAGGGTGCAGGCTGGGCTGAGGGATACCGCCCATGCACAAATTTTGTGCACCAGGCCTCTAGTTTTATATAACAACAAAAAATCATGTTTGTTACTATTGCACTAATCTTATCAGAAGAGTCTTTAGAGTTAGAAAGCTGTCAAGCTGCCTGGCCGCCATGGCTCAGGGGTTGAGCATCGACCTATGAACCAGTGAACCAGGAGGTCACAGTTTAATTCCCGGTCAGGGCACATGCTGGGCACATGCCATTGTGGGCTCAATCCCCAGTATGGGGCATGCAAGAGGCAGCCAATCAGTGATTCTCTCTCATCATTGATGTTTCTGTCTCTCCCGTCCTCTCTGAAATTATATATATTTAAAAAACAAGAAATCTGTCAAGCTTACATTGCTGCATAGAAGTGTTCCAAAATTATTATCATTTGAGAAAAAGTGCTGTTAAGTGTTTTTCTTAAACACTTTAAAGCATTAAAGTGAGGGGCTCATTTTAAACAAATGTCTTTGAAGTATCCAAGTCTGAATAGTCATGGTTCATCAGTTCTTTCAAATAATAATGGTGTTCCATGAAAAGTGGCCAGGATAGTTTGCAACTCAAACAATTGATTTTCCTTGAGAAAACCATCATGATTTGGTATGCGTAAGTGTTTTACGTGTACTTCCTATTTTATCATACAGCGTAAGATAGTGTTCAACTAGCTGAGAGGTGTAAAGTGTATTAAGGGCACTAAGAAGATCTACTTCTCAGAGAGACCCATGGCAATTGTTGCTGTAATTTTTACAGAAGATGATGAAGGGAGATTCAGGAGTTGAAATGTCAGAATTTAGGTGATGAGATGTGAAAAGGGTTATGTCAAGGATTATCCTCTCGCTTCTGGCTTTGTCAGTTTGGTGGATGGTGGTGCCACTGATGTAGGAGAGGGAGCGGGATTGGATGGGATGGAGGAAGGGCAGATGGGATGAGTTTGTAGATATGGAAAAACATAATTTTCAACCCTCTTACATCCCTTGGCTGGGTCTGAAAATGAACTGAAAAGATAGATTAGCAGGAAATTACACATTAATAGATGATGAGACAGGGTACCTTCAGAAGGAAATGATAAGCCCTAGTGCTTTTATGCTAAGTTTAAGGAAAAGTGGTCAGTTGTGGAGAAATACAGGTTAAGAAGTACAGGTAACTATAGTAAACTGGGGGGAACAGTTTGGTGGATGGTGGTGCCACTGATGTAGGAGAGGGAGCGGGATTGGATGGGATGGAGGAAGGGGAGATGGGATGAGTTTGTAGATATGGAAAAACATAATTTTCAACCCTCTTACATCCCTTGGTTGGGTCTGAAAATTAACTGAAAAGATAGATTAACACGAAACTACACATTAATAGATGATGAGACAGGGCACCTTCAGAAGGAAATGATAAGCCCTGGTGCTTTTATGCTAAGTTTAAGGAAAAGTGATCAGTTGTGGAGAAATACAGGTCAAGAAGTACAGGTAACTATAGTAAACTGGGGGGGGATTTAGCAAGGCCTGTTTGTTAGAATTCTTAGTGCTGTATTTTGTCTTCTGAGATAAGGATGCTTCTTCCCTCCAGGTATAGAAAAGGCACCTATCCCATGTGGATTTTATGGTCTGTTTCAAGGAAGAACTGGGCAGGGGGCAAGGGAGGGCAGAAGGTCAGAGTGACCTTCCTGTTTCTGCCATTTTCTCAAACTTCTTCATTTAAAAATATTCTATATGCCAAGATACCGTATTTGGAGTAATGTGTATTTTGTTAATAATAGTTATTTTGTTAATAACGTGAATTTGTTAATAATGTGCTTGTAAGAGACCTTGGGGAGAAATGGGATGGACTTGAATAGGAACACCGGGGAGAGGTCAGTTCTCTATTTGCGGATCTGGTGACTACAAGTCCTGAGAGTGAAAGTCATCAATCAGACAAGGTGGCGAAGAGGGACCAGGAGCAAATGCAAGGAACATATTTAAACAGAGAAGAGGAGCCTTTGGGGGAGACTGCGGAGGAGGGTTCAGAGGGATGGCAGAGATCCCACCGGAGTGCTCAATGCTGCCCAGTGTCCCTATAAGCAGATATGGAATGGACGGGGATTATATCCCTTATTAGCAGGGGAGGAAAGGTAACCTTGGCGAGAACAGGTTCTAGTAGACTACTGGGCAGAAGACAGACGCAGAATAAGGAATCATAAATGTAAGCCTTTAAATCATCTAGGAAAATGGTGGCCCTGTCCGTAAAGGATCATTTGTAAGCGCTACTGCAGTGTGATGGAGGCCATGCAGTGTGAGCCGCCTGTGGCCCACACTTTGCATGCCAAGTAATTTGGGAGCAGATACCTGATGAACGAACTGTCCACATTTCTGACTATAGGCTGTTTATTTCAGGTACAGACCCTGGGGGAGGCATTTGATCAGGTGTGGGCAGAGCACTGAATTGCCCTGTGTTGCAAAATGAGGACATTTTGAAATATAAAATAAATGGAAGTCATAGAAAATCCAGATGAGATGATGAGTGGATCTATGAAATGGTGATAGGTGATAACTCCATGACCGGTTTACCATTTGCAGCAGGATAACAATAATAAACTATGAAGAATCCTCTTAGTCTGAGGACTATTTAAAGTAAAGCAGAAGGGGTGAGTAGACTCAAAGATCAAAACAAAACAGGAAATTGTTATGAAATGAGAGGAAAATGGAAAAGCTGAAGGCTAAGCTTCACACAAATGATTACTTAAGTTGGGTGAATCACAGCTAAATATTCAGAGAAAAGGGAATAGATGAAAAAAATATTGAGCTTAGGGGTTTACTCCAATCAGAAGGTAAATTCTAGAGACAGCGCACAGCTGAAATTGCTTTATGGTCAGGCTCAGGGATGACATACCAAAAGCCGTACCATCTCCTTTAAGAAAGCTTGTGAGTATGGTAAATTTAATACCAGATGCAACTAGGACTTCATGTTGACATAAACACAAATTTGGATTCTTAAAAAAATAGGCCTCTTCTTTTATCTTTTTTTCTCTTCTTTCTTATTTTTTCCTCTCCACTTTTCTATTATTTTCCTTTCTTTTCCTCTATTTATTTTTTAGCTGGTTACTCAAAATACATCCCTTAATTTCAGACAATTCTGATAATCTAAGCTTCTACTCAATTGGGAATGTGAACAAATTTGCAGACATTAGGGAAAACAAATTACTAAGAAATTCAGTGCGGAATGACTATAAATCTGCTCTCAGCTGAGGCAGCGTGTGACTTACTTTGTACCGGGAGTCTGTAGCATTCCCCCAAGCTACGGTCTAACTGTCCTAGCATACTTCTGAAGTAGAGAAACTCACTTCCTCTATCTTCTGAAACCAATGGCCCTTAGAAAATGCCTTCATCATACTACACCAAATTTTGACTTCTTTAATTTCTTTTTTTTTAAGACACCATATTAATTACAACAGCAGAGTATGAATAAGAGAGCTTCACATTCTTTATTTATGGTCTTAAAAATTATTAATTTCTTTGAAAGTGTGATGTATACATCAACTACTTGGTCCACTCAAAAAAGTACTTAAGATTGTAGATTTCATATAATTAGTAAATTTAAAAATTATTAATGCTTATTGCTTTAACACTGTTAAGAGAAAACAGATTTTTCTCCTGTGTGTGTAGGGCAGTTGGGGAATACAATTGTTTAAACTATAGTTTGGTGCCACCGTCTTGTTCCAGCTAAGGAACCAATAGTTTTAGCCACCTTTGCCTTTTAGCATCAGTGCAAATATCAACACAGGTAAAAAAAAAATCAAATAACATCTTGGCATTATTAAGAAAATAGTTTGACCTTACAGACGCTTGAAATTGTCTCAGGAATCCACAAGAATCCGTGAATCACATTTTGAGAACAATACCAGCAGGAAAAGTACCATTATAAATGAAATAATTGGGGGAAATAACAACAGCCTTTATACGGACATTTCAAATGCAACTCATTGCATCCTACCATTCTTCTTAAAGATCAGTCCACATAAACTCCACTAGGTAAATGATTTTCTTGCATACTGAAGGGTTTATGATTCTTCAGAAATGCTCAGATGGCATTCAATATCAGATTAGTAATAAATGCCTATCCCTTTTGATGCAAGCTCCTGTTTAGTTCAGCTATATGTATGCACAATCCTTTGTCTACCTTGACTGAAGATGTAGATTCTGTGCTTGGAATAAGGATAGCTTGCACCTCAGCTAATAAAATCATAATTCCGTTTTGATGTATGACAACTTAGTAATTGATTTTTTTTAAAGTTGCACTCAGCCAGCACAATATATAGCACCAATTATTTAAGATGCGTTGAGTCATATTTCCCCAGTGTTAGCATAATAATTAAGCAGCTTCTGAAAATGGTGCTTATGTTTTGAGTTAAAATTTTAATATAGCTTCCAAAGTGATCTCGTTTAGGATTGGCTAATGGGAGAATCTGACTCAGTTTATTACTTAATCAGTGGAAGGTAGTTATAACAACATAATAGCTTGAGAATGAAGTATTGGTGTCATAAGGAAGCAACAATAACACTGTAATAGACAACACCATCTTGAAATGAAATAAGCAGTCAAAATTAGATGTGTTGGGTTCTCCACCACTTCCCCTAGAGCTCTTCAAAATGCATACGTAGTAGAAAATATCCAGTTTACCAACGGCATCCGTCCGTATGACCTTCCTCCATATGTTCTGCTATAATTCCCAGTAAGCTTCACCTCTCTTCTATTATAGTAACTGGGAAGTTAGATCCCTTCATTTGCAGACATTAGGAACTCATCCTCTATTGTGTAACCTGAAAAGAAATAATGAAATCATTGGAAAGATGTTTGCTGAAATTGTAGAAAGTAAATTGATGTAAAGCTTACAAGATGTACATTACTTCTTTTGTCAAAATTAGGTGACTTAAAATCCTGTTTCTTATACATAACATAGAAAAATAGACACAATGTTATAGTCATCTGATCTGCATCCCTTATGTTAACCTTTTCTTGGGACATGCTACATTCTACATGGTTATTTCTTCCCCACAATAGCTGCTGGAATACACTTTTTGTTGTTTTGTTGTTATTAATCCTTACTTGGTATTATTTTTCCCATTGATTTTTTTTTTTTTTAGAGAGAGAGAGAGAATGGAAAGGAGGAAGGGAGAGAGAGAGAGAAACATTGATGTGGCATGTGAATTGGTTGCCTTCTGCATGCACAATAACTGGGGCCAGAGATTGAATCTGCAACATAGGTACATGCCCTTGCCTGGTAATCGAACCCTCAACCCTTTGGTTTGCAGGCCAGCAATCTAACCACTCAGCAATACCAGCCAGGGTTAAAACACACTTTTTTTTTAAGATTTACTTTTTCTTTTTTCCCATCTTTTTTTTCCCATTATAGTTCATATTCAATATTATTCTGCATCAGTTCCAGGTGTACAACATAGTGGTTAGACAATCATATACTTTACAGAGTGGTCCCCCTAATATTTCAAGTGGCCCCCCTAATACCTCCCAACCTCGTACATAGCCATTACAATATTACCATATTTTTTTCCTCCATTGACCTTTCTCTGGCCACTCCCACCCCCCAGCACATGCCCTCACCCCCCTAGTGACTATGTCCATTGGTAATGCTTATATGCATGCATATAAGTCCTTTGGTTGATCTCTTACCCCTTCCCCCCCAATTTTATAGTAAGGTCCTAGCCAACCTTTATAAAGTGGGAAATGCATACATATCTAAGATTTGGTGCATCTTATTGTATCTCCCCAATTTTGAAAGAAGCTGGAGAATTTTTAACACAAAATATTCCATTGTGTAGATGTACCACAGTTTTTTAATCCACTCATCTGCTGATGGGCACTTGGGCTGTTTCCAAAACTTAGCTATGGTAAATTGTGCTGCTACGAACATAGGGGTGCATATATCCTTTCTGATTGGTGTTTCTGGTTTCTTGGGATATATTTCTAGAAGTGGGATCATGGGGTCAAATGGGAGTTCCATTTTTAGTTTTTTGAGGAAACTCTATACTGTTCTCCACAGTGGCTGCACCAGTCTGCATTCCCACAAGCAGTGCACGAGGGTTCCTTTTTTATCATATCCTCGCCAGCACTTGTCCTTTGTTGATTTGTTGATGATAATCATTCTGACAGGTGTGAGATGGTACCTCATTGTCGTTTTGATTTGTATCTCTCGGATGATTAGTGACTTTGAGATGTTTTCATATGTCTCTCCGCCTTCTGTATGTCCACTTTCGGGAAGTATCTATTTAGGTCCTTTGCCCACTTTTTGATTGGATTGTCTATCTTCCTTTTTTTAAGTTGTATGAGTTCTCTGTAAATTTTGGAGATTAAACCCTTATCGGAGATAACATTAGCAATGTTATCTCCCCTGAAGTGGGTTTTCTTGTTGTTTTGTTGATGGTTCCTTTTGCTGTGCAGAAGCTTTTTATTTTGATGTAGTCCCATTTGTTTATTTTCTCCTTAATTTCCACTGCCCTAGGAGCTGTGTCAGTAAAGATATTGCTAGGAACACACATTTTTAAAAAATAACTGACAAAACAAACAAGTTGGTGATTGAACACGTTGTCATTTCGACTACTGACAGTGCGTCATGATTCTGGCATTATGAAGCAGCCCTCTATTTATAAGCTAGCCATTATCTCCTCACTATAAATAAAGATACAGAATTCAGTTTAATAAGCATTAATTGACTATGTTCTGTGCCCAAGATACAATGCTAGGAACTGAGGGAATGTTGCTCCTGGCACAAAGGAACTCTAAATTCTGTTAAGGAGACAGATGCACAGAGAAACTCTAATGCCAGGTAGTCTGTGATAAAGACTCTAAGACATATTTAAGGATGTCTGATGGGAGGTCAGAGGAAGGAAGAATGATCTGGAAAGAGGAGCTGACGTCTTCATATAAATCCTGCACCTTAAATAAGAATGCATTTTGACAGCTGACAATGGTGAGATAAACATTCCAGGCACAGGGCAAATTCCAATAGGCACGCACACCTGATCATGTGGTCAGATTCATGAAATACACAGTAGTCTTGGGATTCCAGCGCATGCAGCACACAGAGGCACTGGGTAAGGTGGGGACAAAAAAACAAACAAACAAAAAAAAACCTGTAAAAATAAAAAGGGTTTAAAGTTGATATTTAATCAAATACCCTTTTTCCTACTTATCCCAAGAACTATTGGATAAATAAATAGAATGTACCTCTAAATATCAGTTTTATTTCTGGAAGTTCTGGAATAAACAGCATGACTGGAATCTAGAGCCAATTTCTTCCCGACTATGATGTGTACCCCACATCCCTAGTCTATACATTTGGGTAACTCATCTGAGGGAAAGTTTGGGTCTGCAAAGCAGGCAAACGTCACCTAAACAGGGTAAGAGTAACCATTCCGTCTTATCTTTGAAACCTCACAGGAGGGCCCAGTGAAAAATGTCTCCAGACCTGCTTCTTAAAAGTCAGCCTCCTGACCGCACCACGGGGTGCTCTCCAGGTTTGCAGACACACAGCAGAAGGCACCTGCCTGTCCAGGGGCAATGCTACCCTCAGCGACAGACAAGATGAGACTGATATGCAGTTCCTTCTCCCAAGTCACAAGTGTCACCATACAGCACATCTCCCAGGAAACACAGTGACAGGCAATAGTGGCCCCAAGCATCCATCAAGTGCGGTATGAATGAGTGCAATCTAGAACAGGAGTAAGTTGAATCACCTGGGCTGAAAAGAGAGTAAGAAGGAGGACACTGGCCTGGCCTGTGTGGTTCAGTTAGTTAGAGTGTCATCCCTGTACACCAAAGGTTGGTGGGTTCGATTCCCCGTCAGGGCACCTACCTAGGTTGCTGGAGGCAACCAATAGATGTTTCTCTCTCACATCAATGTTTCTCTCTTTCTCTCCATCTCCTTTCCTCTCTCTCTTGAATCAGTAAAATCCTCCATTAAGGGTTAAAAAACACACACATGGATACTAAGGGCAGATTTTGCCAACTTTACACTGGCATAATAGCACCCTTCACTGTGTTATTCTGCAATAAGTTTGCTGACCATATTCAACTGGTGACCTGTTCATCTCTGGTCTGTGCTTTATCTTATTAAGTAGATTTAGACCATATTCCTTTCTGCCTATAAGGTTGTATCTATTTATAAAACTACTCCCAAGGATTGTGATAGATTTATTACATTTTAACCGAAATTTTTTTAAAAAAGGTGTTACCATCCATGCTGTTGCAAATTGTAAGAGTTCCTTCTTTAAAAAGGTGTTCTTAATACAAACATTTCAGAAATAAATCATAATTATAACAATTCTATACTTTTTAATTTAGTATTTTGATCTCTTGGGATCTAAGCATAGGAAGATAGTCTTTAATGAGTACAGAAATGTCATTCATTTTTGTTTTATTTGACTACTTATATATTCTGGGAATGGATATATTTTCTCTTAATTGAGCATATGCGTGCTGGGGGTAAATTGAGAAAGGAAGTAAGAAAGAAATTTGTGTAAAAGGTAGATAGATGTTAAACAGATATGGGTAGCAAAGTAGACTTACTAAATGACAGACACTAGAAAGTTAGAAGGATCACTTTCAGCTTCTTTTTTTAGACAACAAAACTGTGATCCATAAAACAACAAAAAACTGGCAGCACTAAATCCCGGGCAACCTGGGCTTTCTTCATGCCACCACACACATGCCTGCCCTTGCCCTGTCTCCTGATTTCCTGCCACAGAGCTATAGACTACCTTGCTGTGAATTTCCCCTTTAAATTAGGGCACTGACATATCTGTGGAATAGATCTCAAGTACATCTCAATGGTGAGAGAGTAATGAAGAGACTTAGGCACAGGGCGTGTCTGAAAGAATATTAGCCTCTGTTCAGGAATGAAAGTTATGAGAATCACTAAGCCAAACATAGTTACGGGAAGGTCATGAAGGGATTGGAGTCATAATTCACACACTTAACAATTTCATTGCAAAACCAGGCCTTCTCAGATTTAACACTTTGCCTTTAGAGTCTGAGCCACAAAATCTTGATGCTGTAATTTACCACCTAAATCTTGCCTTTTCAACTCTGTTCAGGAATGAAAGTTATGAGAATCACTAAGCCAAACATAGTTACGGGAAGGTCATGAAGGGATTGGAGTCATAATTCACACACTTAACAATTTCATTGCAAAACCAGGCCTTCTCAGATTTAACACTTTGCCTTTAGAGTCTGAGCCACAAAATCTTGATGCTGTAATTTACCACCCAAATCTTGCCTTTTCTAGCTTAGCAAGCGCACCTGGAGTAGGAACTGGGTTTCTACTTTTTTAGCTGCTGTGAATCTCAGCCCATCATCTTAGGAGTACAAGCACTATTGCTGTGGGACTAAAGGGGTCCATTTGCCTGCCCACATCCAAGTCCAGTAGGACACAAACAGGAGTTTGAGAGGGTTTATTTTTAGGAGGTATCAAATTGGTAGAAATTTTAATCTTGGAAAGTTTTTAGATTATTCTCTTTTATGTCCACACTAAACTCAGGACTCCACCAGTGTATAAAAATGGATGGAAGGTCTCCAATCTCAGGGCCATTTTGTTCAGTTCTCACCAAATGAGGCCTAAATCACCACTGGCCCAGTCCTTGACCACTGACTTCTTTTTAATTTCAGGAAGTTTATTACTCCACTACTTTTTTATTTCCCTTTGTCCTTTAAAGACGTGGCCCTGTATAGGTACTTAGTCTCTTCAAAAATGTTGTCTTAGGAAAAAAGGCAAGACTTACTGTCTTTAATAACTTCTGATTTCCACTGGATGGTGAAATCTTTAAATCAAGAAGTGTTTGCTTGACTTATGAGAAAAAAAAACAAAACACTGGGGACACCATATGCAAAGTCTCTGCTTGTACCATACAGACTTCTAATCCTGCTTTCCTGTTATTTCTCATTTTCAAGGCTATCAGGATGTTTTATCTAAACTGTACCTTTACAAATATGATGCTGGTTAGAAAGAAGAACATAATACACCTTGCACTGTGGCACTCCAGAGTAAGAAGCATAAAGTAACCGTAAGTGACATGTATTTTGGGTTTTGAATTCTATGAAGATATCAGCCTGCACTTCTGACTGCCGTCCTTTTGAGGTCTCTAGGAATATTGTCTGGCTTTCTTTTAATTGGACTAACTTGTACTAGAACATTCAAACACCTTTTCTACAAGATGGCAGTTTATGTGTGTGTGGGGGGGTGTTAGTTCTACTCCAGTGTTTCTGACACATCAAGTGGTAAAGCAACACAATCCCTCACTATGAACTCTGGTTCATGTTGTCTCAATGACTAACTGTTTTTCCCACGCAGACATCAATTTTCTTTTCACCACCCATCTCCCAAGAAACCAGCTGATTTCATTAAGTTTCTCTGGTCTGTCTAGACCTAGTGAGTCCTACAAGCAGTCATGGGATAACGGGGACTAAACATTAATAGGGTGAGTAGGGTATAATTTATAATAGTGATTCCTTTCATTATGAAACATCTTTTATTCAGCCTTTATATTAATGCATAATTAAATAGCTGTCTCTTTAAAACCTTTACTTATATCAAAGCTATATCTCCAGAAAACCTCATTTTCTGAGAGAGAGAGAGAGAGAGAGAAAGAGAGAGAGAGAAAATAGAGGGGGAGAGAGAAAATAGAGGGAGAGAGAGAGACCCCATAGTATTCACTTTTTAATGTAGCTATTAAAAATGCAACACAGGAATTGAAAATGCTCCTAAATCGTTTAGTAACCTCTCTTGACATTTTCATTATATCTCCTATTACTGGAATCAAAATGAGAATAAGGTTATTTCCGAAATTGAAAGGAAGCCCTCCATGGCAGTCTGTGCATAGTGACATGCAGTGTTGAATTTATAGTGTCTAAACAAACAAGATAGAACACAGGCAACTTGGTATTATTCCTCCCTATGGATCTCTCTCCTGAATATATTGGGGAATAGGTTTGTCACAGTGGCTATGGGAGCTGAGTACCCTTTGCTGTGGATGTTGTAGCGAGAACATGAAATGGAGGCTAGACTTATTATTAAAGCCTCTTTTAATTCAATTATTCTGTAATTTAGCGATGGTTGCACAACTAGCAGGTAGCATTTTAGGAGCTTTCCTCTTTGGCCTGTCCTTCTGAGGTAGATGCATACATCACAGAATGACTGTGAAGCAAACAGCTTCTAAAATGTTCTGCCTTTCTGACCACCAGCCAAATGATATTTTTCTCCCAGACACTGGGAGAGGTTCATTATTGTGGCCGTGAGCCTAGCCAACAAGCAAATAGTGAGTGTTAACAGGGCTGTTATTATGTGCAGGCTTAGTGCTTAGTACTTTATTTGTATTATCTAATTTCAATCTCATAATAACCCAATGATTTTAATACTATTAGTATCCCTTTATTTGAGAAAAGCAATAGCTTTACTTAGCCCTCTTTCTTGCTAATGACAGGTCAATGTGTGGAAATAGTTGAAGTGGGGGTTGGGGATGCATAGCACAAGCCAAAGCTCTGACTTTTTCCTCTGGGATCACAGTGGAGGGAAAGCAGAGTATACCCTTTTGTATGGGGCAGGCAGTCTGTGTTCATTTATACTTTAACTAGAGGCCCGGTGCACGGAATTCATGCACAGGGGGGGGTTTCCCCTCAGCCCGGCCTGCGCCCTCTCACAGTCTGGGAGCCCTCGGGGTATGTCCGACTGCCGGCTTAGGCCCACTCCCCAGTCGGACAACCTTAGCGTTGCCGTGGAGACAGGAGAGGCTCCCACCACTGCCACTGGGCTTGCCAGTCATGAGCCCAGCTTCTGGCTGAGTGATATTCCCCCTGTGGGAGCGCACTGACCACCAGGGGGCAGCTCCTGCATTGAGCAGGATTGGACCAAAACCAGTTCTCCAACATCCTCCAAGGGGTCCTGGATTGCAAGGGGGCACAGGCCAGGCCGAGGGACCCCCACTGGTGTACGATCAGGGTCAGGGCTGGGAGGGATATGGGAGCTTGGCTAGGTGGGGAGGGACTGCAGAAGGGCTGCAGGGCATGTCCAGCCCATCTTGCTCATTCTTGGTCGGCTGGACCCCAGCAGCAAACTAACCTACCGGTCAGAGCGTCTGCTCCCTGGTGGTCAGTGCACATCATAGCGAGTGGTTGAGCTGCCTTAGCATATCATTAGCATATTATGTTTTGATTAGTTGAATGGACGAATGGACGACAGGACACTTAGCATATTAGGCTTTTATTATATAGGATTCATTCATGTATTTATTCATTTAGCCAATGTCTACCTAGTGCCAGGCATTGTGCTAGTGGATAGAGATAACAGATAACTAAGGTAGAGCCTGGGCTGGTGTGTCTCAGTGGTTAGAGTATTGGCCTGAGAACCAAAGGGTCCCGGGTTCAATTCCGGTCACGTAACTGGGTTTGCAGGTTCCCCGCCCTGGTTGGGGAGAGTGGGGAAGACAACCAATTGATGTGGTCTCTCACATTGATATTTCTCTCCCTCTCTCCTCTCTTCTCTCCCCCCACATTCCTTCCACTGTCTCTAAAATCAATGGGAAAAAATATCCTCCAGTGAGGATTAACAACAAAAGTAAGGTAATCATAGATTGTGCCAGGTGAAGAGTAAAAAGAATAGGAGAGACTTATATTTATTCTAGATTAATGGTGAGAACTCAGGGTGCTAGGAGGGAATAGCTTTGGATAGCCTAGTCAGAAGCTATCTCATACGAATTATTACACATTTACTTGTCAGGGTTATTTAGTGAATAATCGACGTCAGAAACCCAGGCCTTGGTGTGGCGGGGAAAACCTAATCCTCTTAGGATGTGACTCCTGGGCCTGCCCAAATCATCTGCCGAAGCACTGCCTTTCCCAGACCTCCTGGATACAAACCCAGGGAGAGGCTGAGAGGGTACCTTCAGCCCAGTGGGCTACTCCTCTTCTCCACATGTCAGTTTTGTAATGAAGCTGTCAGCGAGGTGATTTATCTTTGTATCATGTGGTCCTTTAAGAATTTCTTTCTTGGATAATTGAATGTCACTCATCCAGGGAAGCTCCTACTTCCTGCATTAGGATGTCAGGGGAGGCATGGCAATCTCGGGCCGATGGCCACATATGGCACTGCACCATACATCACGGGAGTGGCTCTGCATGGCTGCTTCTCCTGCAGGACGAGCGGAGCAGCCCACCAGCTGGAGACCCCAGAGGACTGTGAATGTGCAGAGAACTCCTGACACTGTCCCTCACTAACTGCAGATGCGAAATTATAATGGTAAATGGTGAGGCATACCAAGAGAGCTACTTTTACAATGTAGCTGCTGCCTGGACATGCCTCACCCTCCGTGGACTGCAAATAAAACAAAATAAAATAAAATAATAGAACCTTGAAAGGAAAAGAGGCTTTGCACTTTGCCACTGCACTGATTATTAATCCCATTTTGTTTGACATACTTTGGTGTCCCCAGATATTTGAAGCACTCCCTGAGATGAATATTAGGTGATGCGGAAATCAGTGTTTTACTCAAAAGAAAAGGGAGGAGAGTGAGTTATGAGTGATAATCTCTGGATAATGGGGTTTTGATTGTTTTTAATGTTCCTTTCCGGTTTATCGGTAATTTTAACTTTTTAAAAAATATGAATGTTACCTTGGTCACATAAACAAAATTTCATGACAAGATTAAGCTTAAATTTTTAAAGAATTAATATTTTTCACTCAATAAATTGAGAAGAAAATGTTATCTAAATAAATCAATGTCACAAATTCCTTAATGTTGGGATCTATATTCTAATTATTAAGTAATGTTAATTAGTTACATTTTGCATTTACCTTTAGATCACAAGTTGGAAATATACAGTGTTATATTGAAAGTAACATAAAGTAATATTTTGTTAAAACTGCATGGTTTTAAGCAATGAACTTGTCACTCATTTTGCAATTTCCTTTTGTAAAATACCTCTGCTGGTTAACATATTCAAGTTTTTTTCCCCATGGAATTAATTTTGTATGCAAGTTCTGGGGTGTCTATTCATTAACATCCTCCTGCTATTCACATTTTATTAATGAAACAACCCATCTCCCCCCTACCAGCAGACCCTAATTCCGTCCCAGAATCCATCTGCTTGTCATGGGCTTCAGAGGTCAAATTCCTTTGCAAAATCAACTCTAACCGAGCCTTCATTTCATGGATCAACTAAATACCAAAGATTGTTAGCTATTTCCCAATATCAGATTCTCTGAAAGTATAATTTTGCTGTGATTATAACTCACATGATTGGGGAATGGGTTATTAAGGAATGCAGGTGCTCCTTGTAAAATTTACTATTTCATTTCTTAAAGCTTTTTATTGATTGTAGAGAGAAAGGAAAGAAGAGGGAGAGAGGGAAACACCGATGAGAGAGAAACATTGATTGGCTGCCTTCTGCATGCCCGTACTGGGGATGGAGCCCACAACCCGGGTACGTGCACTGACCAGGAATCAAACTGGCAATCTCTTCGTGCACGGCACAATGCTCAACCAGCTGAGCCACAATGGCCAGGGCTATTTCATTTTTAAATACAGACCCAACACACTTGGCTGCTGTTTCCACCCATTTTTCTGTCCTTCCTTCATTCTCCTACCACCTTGCTCCCTGTCCCTGAATGATAAATACAAGCATTATCTTATTGGCCCATTTGTAAGTTACTTATATCAACACAGCCATTTTTTGTCAATCAATCTTTATCCAAGGAACCTTTAAAGGAGGGCTGTTTATAGATGTTCAATGAAACAAAGTATTTCAATGATATCAATTTTGATCATCTAGAATTCTGAGAAAATGTAAACTGTAGCCAGATGAAGTTCAAATGCATTTTGAATTTATGAAGTCTTCCATGTTATGTAATTTATACATGCCAGCATTTTCTATATGTGTTAATATCAAGGCATTATAAAAAGAAACATTTAGTTTCTGCTCCCTTATTGATTTCACTCCATTACATTTAATATCTAGCAAATAAAAAATAAAAACACTCACCTATCAACCCTCCCTTAGTCCTGGGACCCTTTTCTTCCCTTTCTCCACAGTCACTACTTTGGTTATTTCATCTAGATCCATGCCTTTAGATACTAACTGTACACTGATGATCCCAAACTTACATCTCCAGTGTGGATCTCTTCTCTGAATCCAGGCTCATACATCCAGTTGACAAACTGACATCTCAGCTTACATGTCAAATAGGCATCAAATTTAACATTGTCCAAAGCTGTCTCCATCTGATTTCCTTGCCTTCTCGATTAATGGCAACTTTACCCTTCTGGTTATTCAGGCCGATATCCTTGATGTCATACTGTTTTTAAGTCTTTTTTTACACCCCATAGCTAATCACCAAAAAATTATAGTGGCCCGACTTGAAAATATATCAGAATCTGATCAGTATTTATTACCTCCTACATTTTACCTGATTGAAGGAGCAATAATCTCTTACCACTATCATTGCACAAATCTAAGGACTAGATTCTCCTCTCCAGTTTTTTCTTTTCTACTGTCGATGGCAGCGGTTTCAACCTGTGGGTCGCAACCCCTTTGGTGGTCGAACAACCCTTTCACAGGGGTCGCCTAAGGTCATCCTGCATATCAGATATTTACATTATGATTCATAACAGTAGTAACATTACAGTTATGAAGTAGCAACGAAAATAATTCTATGGTTGGGTCACAACATGAGGAACTGTATTTAAAGGGCCAGAAGGTTGAGAACCACTGCTATGGTCTCAACACAGTAGCCACATTAATATAGGACATGATGTGTTGTTACTGCCCAAAGTTCTTCACTGGTTGCCTATCTTCCTCAGAGTAAAAGTGAAATGTTTATGTGATCTACTGCCCAAGAACAATCAGACCTCCACTTCTGTTACCCTTCCTTTGTCGGAATTCTACACTAACCAAGCTGGAATCTAGACTGTTTCCTAAACAGTTTAGGCCCTGTCTCTTCTCTATGTTTAGAATACTTTTTCTACAAATATCGACATGTCTTTCCCTCACCCTCTTTACCTTCTTCACATCTTTCTTCAAAGAAGAGAAGCAAAGGTATAAGAGCCAAGAGCATGGAGCCAAGAGGCAGGCTACCTGCCTTGAAGAGATGGCTCTGCTCTTTTCCAGCTTTGCAGATATTAAGCAAGTTGTTAAACTCCCTTTCTATTTCATATTCTACATTATGGGGCTAATAGAACCTATTTCATAGCATTATTATGAGGAGTGTGAAAATTAGTAAAGGAAACAGCGCTAAAATGGAGTCAGGAGGCCAGAAGGGGGAGCTCTCACACAGTACCACTTAATATCAATTACAGGAAGACTTGTCAATTACAGACCCCAATAGTAGATTCATCACAGCAAAGAATCATCAGTTATAGGTCCCAACAGGAAAAGGCGTGCATTGCATTTTCTATAAGAAACTGCCTATCCCAGCAACTCAGCCAATGAAAAACCATCATTTCCCCAAACTGTCTTTTTTTCCAATGGACTTGTTTTCAAAACAAATAACCCCTTTTACCTCCTTTTTCTCCATAAAATAATCTTCCTCTCCTTTGTTTGTTTGACTTGCTTATGGGTTTTGCTATAGCTTACTTGTCACAAATTGCAATTCTTTGCTATTCCCAAATAAACTAACTTTTGTTGGTCAAAGAACTGACTTTTATTTTTAAGGTCAATGGGAATAAATAAGTTAGTATTTGAAAAGCACCTTTGCCTGGAAGATAGTTTTATACAAGTGTTTTTTGTAAACAATAAAAATGTCATTTTCTTAATGAGATTTTCCCTGATCCTATATTAAAAATTCCATACCTTTTCTAATCTCAATGTCACTCAACTCTCATTTCTGTTTTTTCCCTTTTTTATACTTCTAATAATTTATTCACTTAGTTCTTTTATTACCTGTCACTCTTAATAGATTCTAACATTTATGAAAACAGTGAAATTTTGCTGTTAATGAGCTAAACTAGTGTGCAGAATACAGTAGATGCTCAATAAAGCTTTGTGAAAAAAATATAAAATTAGTGACAATTCTATATTTAAATGAATGTTGGAAATCAAATAAAGTCCTTGGATGCTTGAATCCTGCTTATCATTCTTACACTTTGTTTTCTGAGAGTCGTTTAGGATACACCATGCTGGTGTCATTTAAAATACAGGTTGTTATATTGTTTGGTTTTATATGCTATAAGAAGAGGGTCATTGGCTCTCTCACCAGAGTGACATTTTGGGTGATGTCATCTTAGCTATGAAAACCTGCTGGGGATAAATTGCCAATATAACTTGCAGGCAGAGAAGTTAGATTAGTGGTATTTGGCTAAATTCTAATATCATTATTTTTATTTCAAAAGGTCAGGAAATAACATTTCAAATAGTTGTAGCCTTACTATTCAGCATCAACATATTCAGCCCAAAGACAGAACCTCAACTGTGATTACCATGGACAAATCTATGCCTCCCAGAATCTACATCACTAATTCTGCAATCAGAACTTAGGGCAATCAGCAAGAGGCAGGAGGCTCAGAGCCTGCTGTAGTGTTTGATCTAGAGGTGAAGGGTCTCATTTGTTGACCATGTATAGGAAGCCATGGTGCCTATATACCAGAGTAGGCCTATCTAGCCCCACAGCTAATTCACCCACCTCAAGACCCTTTTTGTTTTGAAAATGTTAATTCTATAGAAAATTTAAAAGATCAGTATAATGATTATTCATATGTCCATCAAAAATAGTTACTTAAGTGTTTAATTATTTGTATTTCAATAAGATTCAGTATTTTAATATACCGTTCTATCATGCTGTTAAATACAGAAGAAGAAAGCCTGTTTTTTACAGCATTGACTCAACTGAATTCAATTTCACAATTGACTCAGATCATTAATTTTTTAAAATATAGAACTGAATATAGATATAATGTAGAAGCCAATTTGTTTTATAAACAGTTAGTTATGGAATTGGATGATGAACAAAGTTGCAAAATAACCCTAAGGACTTTCACGTGTTGATTATCAATTATCTTAGTCTAGTCACTTGAAAAATAGTTGTGTTTTCCACATTACTTCTTCTATACAAGTATATTATTCATAAATGAAGCCTAGTTACAATATTTATAGACAAAGTGTTTTTTGTAATGTTAGGAGCAAGATATAGCAACAGAGAAAATATAATCTTACTGGCATCTCCTATTCCTGAAAGAACAATATTAAATAAAAAATATATGCTAGATAATATAATATGTGATTATAATTTAAAATAACAAAGGAAAATATGCTATATGTTCTAATGGTATATGAGAAACTTTAAAATTTAAATATACTTGTGTTTTTATTCAAAGTTCAATATTAATGATAAATTTAAACAAAGAAAAGAAGACAAATAATTTTTGATAAGTAGAAAACAGCAAAAATCACCCTATTCCAATACACCAATTCCAATAATATGCTGCTGACTTAAATTTGCTGAGTGTAGACTAGTCTGAGAGTGTGAAATTTGTGGGAGCTACAATATTAGAAGAAGCTTAAAACTTTAATGAGTTTTTATCTGCAGAAATCCCACCAGGTGAATAACCAAGAAAGATCTCCTCATGGCTCTAGTAGTAGGAAGTGAAAAGTAGCTATTGTGAAATATATCACGTTCTTCATAACATATTTCTATTCTCCAGGGGAACAGACTTTGTCAGAGCTGTATCCTAGCTGAGGTTAAAGGTATTCTCCTAACTCTAAGTCCTCTATCCTTCCTCTTGCCTAGAAGGTGGGAAAAATTCTAAACTACTGGAGAAAAACATCTCAGACCAGGAACACAGGCCCACTTACTTAAAGACTGATACATAACCTTAAGACATCAGAATGCTTTCTGTCCTCTACCTATTACCACCATGCCAACAAGGCTGCAATATAATAGCAGTGGATTATAGCTTAAAGATCTGTAAGAAACAGACTCTTCCTGAGGAGTAGTAGAGAAATCCAAAAGTCAAAATGTGATTTGAAATAAAAAACACTAGAGGAATACAAAATATCTGGCACCTATTGTTGCAGTGAACATTAAGTATAACCCAAATCCCAGCCATATTAGCAAATCCTCACAATTAATGCCTACTTACCTAATTTCTTGTTAGCCAAGACATGTCCAGCTTTCAACATAAATATTATAAGGCATGTTGAAAGACAAGATAAAACAGTCTGAAGAGACAAAGCAATCATCACAAATAACTGTAAGACAATTTCAAATTTTTTAACATACTCAGAATTAGTAGACCAGAAGAATAAAAAAGAGAAAATATAAGTGTTTGATATGATAATTAGTGAGAGATTTTCAAAAGCAATAACAGACACTAATCTACAGATTAAGGAAGCTCAGGAAGATTCTGGATCTATTTTGTTCATCAGTTTATTTTGTTTGTTAGAGTGAGATCATGTAATACTTACCTTTCTCTGACTGGCTTATTTTGCTTCGCATAATACTCTCCAGGTCCATCCATGCTGTTGCAAATGGTAAGAGTTCTTTCTTTTTATGGTTGCATAGTATTTACTCAGCATGTTTTTAGACTTGCTAAAAATCCAATGCTATTTGGGCAATATAATTTTTTTTAATCTTAGGATGATATATTTAATAGACAGCTGAAAGCAGACCGAACTACTTGAGTAGATAACATTTAAATTAACTCATTAAAGTCTTGAGGTGGCTACTTTTAGGCCCCAAGCCAGTGAAGCTATATTATAAGCAGAGCTTGTTGAATAATTTCAGTCTCAAATCACATCAGCACATATTTGCTGTCTGAGCAGGGCCTGGAAGGCACCTTTTTCTCAAATGCTGATGTGTTGATGATATGATATATGTTACTATTCTTTGGGAAATTGATTGAGTCTTCATTTCTTGAGCTGCAAGCATTGATTTAATTGTGCCTATCACATAGCTAGGAATTCAGCTCTCACATAAGTATGTAAAGACCCATAAACCAATAAGCTGACCATTAATATTATTGTCAAAAATTAGCTATTGAAATATCTATATGAATATACCTTAAGTAAAGAAAATTGATACAAAACCACTTATACTGTACTAGAGGCCTGGTGCACAAATTCGTGCACAGGTGGGTCTGGGCAGCCTGCCCCAATCAGGGCCTATTGGGCCAGGCCGGCGGGGAAGGGGACACAGAAGGGTTGGCTGACCGGCCCCACCTGCTGGTCAAACCTCAGGTCGAACTCCTGGTCAAGGGGACAATTTGCATATTAGCCTTTTATTATATAGGATGATCTCAAATATTATAATAGAATGCAGAAAAGACCAGAAAGAAATACATTCCAATCATATAATTTATTTGAATAGTAGAATTTTGGATGACATATTTTACTTTTTTATAATTTTCTATACTTTCCTTTTTATTTTCTGTTTATAATAAAAAGTGTTATTTTATGATCAGAAATAAATTAAATGCAAAAAGTCATTGGTGTTCTGCCAAGGGGTGTGGGAATCATAGCCTCTCCCCTTGGGGCCCATCCATCATCTATCCAGCTATGCATATATATATTATCTCAGGTTAATCTTCATAGCACCCTGGAATTATTCTCCCAATTTGCAGCAAAGAACACAGAGGTCAAGTAAGTAAAAAGAGTCACCCATATTGGTTCAGTTAGAGAGTGGTAGAATCGTAAAAATTCTATTATTTTAGGCTCCTATGCAGGTGCTTTCCACTGTAGCACAATGACCTGTTTCCACTCTTGAACTTTATTCACATAAATAGCTCAAGGTCTGAGGACCACAATTTCAGAGGCTTGAGTGTGTGATTCATACAGTCTTCTCTGGATGTAATTACCTATTTTTGAAAACTTACACAGTACTTTATCCAGACCTTTTCTTTGGTTGTTAGTCTTCTAAACAACAAGCTCTATATGGACAGGTTATCTGTCTTTCTATTTTTTATTCATATGTCAAATGCATATTGAACATTTAATATTCTTATATGCTTTTCTAGGAGACGGGGGTGGGGGGGTGATGCTGAACAAGACAGACAAGATCACTGCTCTTGTTTTATGTACCAAATAGTAAATTAGTTTCAGAGAGTAAAAATTCCTAGAATAAAGGGGATTATAGGAAAATAACAGATTGGGTAAGTAATGTACTTTATTTGGGTAGTGAGAGAAGGTGAGGAAGTGACCTAAGGATTGAGAACCAAATGGTAAGCGGAGTTGGCCACAGAAGGAGCCAGGGAAACCAATGAGAATGCTAAGACCATAAGGCAGGAGAGAGAAAAGAAGCCTATGTTTCTGGAGCGCAGAGAGCATGGGAGCAGTGGTCCAGGAATGCCTGAGATTATATTATGCTTATAATGAGTTTGAAACACCATTGGACTGTTTCATGCTGGGGAATAGCATGAGTTGAATTGTTTTATAATGGTCACCCTGTGGAGACAGGGCTTCGGATGTAAGGGTAGAAGCAGGGAGACCAGTTAAGGAGTTTGTGAAAATCATCTTAAAACAAGGTGATGGTGTATTTGCAGCAGCGGGAGAATGTGGGAACTTGGTGCTTAGCAGGGGAGGAGCTTCAATGTAAATGAGCCTTGTTTTTTTTCTTTAAATAAAGGTGTTTTCTGATATCCCATCTGAATGTTCTCAAATATTTGTTTTGAATTGCCAACATTCTATTTACTTTCTTCCAACTGGGATGTGGAGTGAATTGCACTTGTAATATGTAGGAAATCTGCTAAATAACTTGGGCTAGATGAGTTGGTTACATTTTTCAATGTCAGGGGAAAAAATAAGGGCAATAATAATAAACATGGGATCACAAATTAGCAGACATCTGTGAGCCCTGAACTCTTTCCTATAAATGATTTTAAAGTCAAAATAAAATGTTGCATTTACATTGTGATGCATCTGCAGGCTCCTGATAATTTTACTGTATTTCTTAGTTAATATAAGCAGGAAGAAAAACCAACTATTCCTATAACAATATGTAAATTTATTAATGGAGTATTCTCTAATAGATCTTAAGATTTCCAATTCCCAAGTAATTATTTTTAAAATTTGCTTTTAAGCCTGATTTTAGCATAGGATAGCTAATAGCATTGCCTCAGAGAAAAGAAACAGTATGAGCAAAGTTACACTATTAGCCAAAGTGAATATGCAGCTTGCTATCTGTATTTTTCATTTCATGAGAGAAATGGAAAGATAGTAGCTACTGTTAAAGAAAATAGATAAGTACTATTTTCTATAAATAAATGGAAACAATGGTATTTTTTTATTTCTTTGAAGTTTGGGGCAATAAAACTATTAAAATAATGCCTTCATATCTTTATATTTTATTCAACTAAATGTCCTCGAGAAGTTTATACATAAAAACTAAGTTTTTTTCTTTTTAACCTTTAATTATTATTTAATTGTGAATTTTGTGTTTGTGGATCTGGGTGAATGCTTAAAAAATATACTCTTTCCAACAACAAGGTTGTTTACATTTGCATATAAGCAGCATAATGACCATGCTGTGACAAAGGCTATTCTTAATTACTACTTTAGTCTCATCACTGGATTTATAAAGTTGTCAAATGGGAATAATCGAGTACCACATAAAGATTTTTTTCAAATAATTAAAGTTTCTCATCTAGATAAATGAACCCCCATGACCCACATTTAGGCATTAACTGTATTTCTGATTGTTGAAATTGCTTTTATCTGTTCTCAGATCTGTCATGTATTCACTTTTGAGAGGACTGGCAGCTGGAAATGAAATGAAGCTCTGTAGACCTAAACTGAGGAAAAGTTAAGAAAAGCTCAGCTGAATTTGTATACTTATTCTCCAAAGCCCGGAAACAGCTCAATTTTAAGTATTAAATAATTACCCTTACTTTACAGTTCCCAATGCTTGAAGGTAGAAAGTAGTGCTCGGCATCAGGAATCTGATCTCCATGTCACCCTGTCAAATAGTTGTTGCCTTCAGCTATGAAAGTGCTTGCAGTCTTGGGAGTGCCATGCCCAAGTTTAATTGACTTCAAAGGACATCCATGCAACGAAATGAAACCCTGTGTTTGAAGGACATTGTCCCAAGGCAAATCAATAAGGTTATTTTGGGGGCTCTAAATTTGGCAGGGAGTTTCTTCTAGTACATTTTTTCATATGCATGCAACATATTTTCATTTTTTTTATTATCTTTTTTTTTTTTTACAGAGAGAAAGGGAGAGGGATAGAGAGTTAGAAACACCAATGAGAGAGAAATATCATCAGCTGCCTCCTGCACACCCCCTACTGGGGATGTGCCCGCAACCAAGGTACATGCCGTTGACCGGAATCGAACCTGGGACCTTTCAGTCCGCAGGCCGACACTCTATCCACTGAGCCAAACCGGTTAGGGCGATATTTTCATTTTTTTGGTGGAAAGTCTAAGTCCATATTATTGCTTGCTTTCTTTATGTAGCTATAATTGAAGTTCATTATTGAAGGATATTGTTGGCTCATTTTAGATAAGTTCTACTAAAATCCACATTGATTTAAGTAAGAATTTCCTTAAAATTATTGATTTCAGAAATGTTTATGTTGTGATAAGAGCAATGCTCATTGCTCTAGCCGGTTTGGCTCAGTGGATAGAGCATCAGCCTGCAGTCTCAAGAGTCCCAGGTTCTATTCTGGTCAAGGGCATGTACCTTGGTTGCGGGCACATCCCCAGTAGGGGGTGTGCAGGAGGCAGCTGATCGATGTTTCTCTCTCATCATGTTTCTCTCTATCCCTCTCCCTTCCTCTCTGTAAAAAATCAATTAAAAAAAAGAGCAATGCTCATTTTTAATAAATTTGGAGTAGGTTATTTGAAAATGCTCTTCCCCCCCCCCCACACACACACATTAGGCTATATTTTCCAAAAGAAAACACCTCATTTATGATGTTTTCAATTTGCATCATGAGAAAATCTATTATGTATGATTTCTGGTTCTGATGAATCTTTAAATATTCACATAGTGGTGTACAAACCAATGGTTCAAAACATTTGAATACAAAAAGACTTGTAAATTCTTAAGTACAAGATTATATAGATATGAGATGATTTTGAAAATACTAAGTTTAGCAGTTGCTAGAGCCTCGTTGGGAACTATAAAATGCTAGTACTGATCACTCTAAATATAATCTCTATTCATATGTAGGAGATTTTGAGTAATTTATACTATTTCATCAAGATAACTTATATGGCCATCACATATCCTAATATATATATAAAAAGCCAGGTGCCGTCGTGACCGGACAGATGACGAAACAGCAGGCTAGGGAGTTGAAGGAGTGGGAGCTGTGGGCCCCCGGCCACCCATGGTACAGCGGTGGGAGGAAGGAGCTGTGGGTCCAAATGACCAAAGGACCGGTCCGGCTCTCATGGCGTAGCGGGGTGGGGCCAAGGAGGCTGAGGAGCCTCACAGGCAGGGGGCTGTGAGCATGGAGCTTCGCAGGGTGGCTGAGGCGGAGGAGCGTTGCAGGGCAGGGGTGGTGGAGGCGAGGTGGAGGAGCAGAGTGAGGGCTGTGAGTATGGAGCTTTGCGGGGCAGTGAGGCAGAGGAGCGTTGCAGCAGCAGCTGAGGCCAAGGAGCCTCACAGGGCGGGGGCTGTGAGCGTGGAGGTTCATAGGGCAGGGGCCACGGAGGTGGAGGTGGAGGAGCGACACTGGGCAGCGGACATGGCCCTGATTGCAGCTAGGCCTAGGGATCCTAACCGCGCACGATTTAATTGTGCGCTGTGCCTCTAGTATATGTATAAGACATTTAAGGAATGGAAGCCTTCAAGTCATTCTCAAACATCCTTACAATGCCTCAAAGACAAATTAGTCTTCTAGATAGTGAGACTTTTTAAAGGAACATTGCAATATGTTTCTCACAATGAAAATGGTACTTTCTACTTCATATGTAGTGTTTTGTTCTTGAAGCATAGGTCTTAGTTATAAAATAATAAGTTTAGTGGTGACATTACTGAGCATTTCCCCTGCTTTCTTGACATACTTGACTTCTTTAAACAAATGGATTATTGGTAAGAACAGTATATTAAATAAACAGAATTTGGTTTGGTCCCTGGTGATTTGCAAACCTCATAGTTTTTAAAATAATCTGATTGCTGGCTTTGTGACGAAACTGTTGTCATTGCCTATGTGATTGGATATCAGAAACACTTTTTTAAATAATCACATGACATTTGGTTTTGTTTCCTAAAAATAATAAATAACTCAGAAAATAATCTTAATGCTGTCTTTAAAATTGTATCATATCTAAAGAGGAAGAGTCATCTGTGTCCTTCCTTATAAATTGCCCATCATCATGGAAAGAGGACTCCTCTCTTCTTCCATCTATTTGGTTCCCACACGCACAGAGAGTCCTGTTCATGGCATCAAACTAACTCAGTGCACTGAGTCTCCCATTTCTCCAGCCTTGGGAGGTAATACTTGCTGTCCGGAGGACAGCTGTCTCCCCGGATGCTGCAGTGGCTGGCCTGCATACACAGTGCAGAGAGGGTATTCATGCGCTAGGACGCCATAGCAAAGTTACACCACGGGATGGCTTAAAACACAGAAATGTAGTGCCTCACAGTTTTGGAAGCTGGAAGTCTAAAATCCAGATTTTGGCAGAACCAAACTTCCTTTGAAATTCTAGGTAGAATCCTTCCTTGCCTCTTCCTAGCTTCTGGGGTAACTACCAATCCTTGGTGTTCCTTGGCTGGCAGCTACATAAGTCCCATCTCAGCCTCTGTCATCACATAGCCAACTTCATATCATCTTCCCTCTCTGTGTGTCTGTCTAAATCTGGCATATATATATATATATATATATATATATATATATATATATATCTATATATAGATAAAGTCAGTTTAGATTAGGGTCCATCCTGTTTACCTCATCTTAACTTGGTTAAATCTGCAAAGAATATATTTCCAAATAAGTTCACATTTTGAGTTAATGGGAATGAGGCCTTCAATATATCAGTTTTTCTTTCTGGGATACAATCAACCCAAAGCAGAGACTATAGTTGGTTTATTTTAAAAAATTATTTTCAGTGTTGAGAAATAGACATAAAGAGCCAGCAAAAAAAAATAAAAAATGTTTTGGTTGGTTTGTTTGCTCATTTGTTCTGTTTTTCAGGTTGCACTATTTACATTCTTTTAAATTCACATTATTTAGTATATGATTTGGAAAATAATGAGAATTCTGGTCATTGTCATAAGATATATCATTGATCATTGAAATCCAAGCATAATATATGTGAAGAAATCAACAAAATGCTGCTGGTTGCTTCATCCCTGGAGATCCTGGCATTTAAACAGGACAAGTAATCAAAAAGAGACAGGCTCTGAAATTTCTTTCCACACCATTTTCTTTATCTATACTTCAAATATTGTCTTTAAAGTATGTTGCTTCCTTAGCCATTTCACCTCTGCTTTCTGTACTTTTTATTTTTACCAAGTCCCAGAACTTTGAATTGTGTTGATTCATCCCAGGGAACAACAAAAATCATTGTATTCTACAATAGCATCTCTCAAAGAATAGGCATGTTGTTTTTCCCTTCCATTGGTCCATCTCTGCTTCACTGATATCTGAACTTATTTTGATATTACAAAACAGTACCTGCACGCAGAGTAATGTTTTCACGTGCTATAAAAATCATTTTACCAGAAAGTGTCATTGATTTACATGTGGCAATATAGGATTCCTTGATTAAGAGTTTGACAAATCCCCATTGAAGCTGCGTAATAAATCAATCTTTTACTGGAAAAGCCCGAGAGGGGGTAAGTGAAGATGCTATACATTTATACCTGGGGGAGAGTTACTAACCTCTGTTCTCTGGTGATCAATCACCTCGGCTGGGCTGCACTGACAATGTCTGGAGGTCATCTGGTTAATGAGACAGCACTGGGAGAGTCCTTCCCAGGATTACATTGTATCAGTCAATCATTAACACCCATATTAGACAGCAAGATCCATTTGCGACTTTTAAGAGAAAATCCTGTGAAATATACCCAGAGCAGATTAATGATTATAAATGGATTACATGAAAACAATTAAGAAAAATATGCCATTGCTTTTAGAGTGCCTCCATTAGGAAGAATTAAAACAAGTTTGACATGAGGGGTTTTGTTTTTTTTCCCCCAGTGTCTTTCTTGAATATACATTTTTATTGTGCCATAGGACAGGAAAATAACAATTGACAGATTACATCATTTTAAAAGATGGATCACTAGTGGTGATATCAACATTTGACTGAGATTGTAAATATTGTGATATCTAGAACATGGATTTTGGAAATTATTGTCTCAAAAATATGTGTATTCCAAAAACATAACATGTAAACCTTAAAAAAAAGAAAAATGTTCATTTAGCATAGTTCTTTCCCTTCATTCAGGAATCTTAAATTTGGCTATTAGCTACAGAGATGAATTAAAATGCAGACTTCACTTGTTTTTCTGAGGAAACGAAGGAGTTGGGCCCGATGAACATTAATGTTTTGTTTTTAATCTCTGATAAACATAGCAAATTACTTCCTTTAATATCTCTTATCTATAATAACAAAAGGGTAATATGCTAATTAGACTGGACGTCATTCCGGACATCCTTCCTGACATAGCCGGGCCAGAGGTAAGCCAGCCCAGGTCCCGGGTGCCTGTGGGAGCCTTGGGGGAAGCCAGCCCGGGTCCCGGGTGCCTGTGGGTGGCTTGGGGGAAGCCAGCCCGGGTCCCGGGTGCCTGCTGACGGCCAGAGGAGGGAAGCCTGGGGCCCAGGTGCTGGTGGGAAGCCGGTGCCGGCAGCCAGGGGAAGAAGGCCTACTCTTGCACAAATTTTCATGCATCGGGCCTCTAGTATAAACATAAACTCACATCATTCATCTTTATATCCTCAGCAGCTAGCGAGTAGACACTCATAAACTGTGTTGTTTTCTTTTTTCAGTTTTCTTTATTATAAAATCTAATGACTCAAATCTTATACAAAACAGATATTCACTGCCATTTCTTCTAAAAATGAAGAAAAAAATCTTTACTATTTTTACTCAGTATCATCCATTTATTTGTGATACCAAAATATAAGTACATTTTTTATTTAAATGTACATTTTATATATAACTGACTTAGGCCAATGTAAAACATTGAGCTACCATAGCTGGTTATGGTTATTAATATGAGTTTCTTTCATAGTTGTCTGCTAATTTTATTTTTCTTCACAAAGTTATTGCATGGCACATCTAATTAAAGTATTTCTTGTTCTATGTTATATTGATCTGTTCATAAGTCTACCCCCCAACATAATTTTTCAGAGAGCTGTGATACTATTATGTTCATTTAAATAGAGTGATTTGGAAATAATAATTTATATATCATATCTATTGCCTATTGAAATGGTTTATAAAATATAGCTTAATCCATAGTTTTGCAAACATTTAACATACTTAAAATATATTTGCAGATATTTCTGGCTTAGTGACATCATTTACTTAAGTTAATAAGTCATGAATGAACCTGAAGTTGCGTAACTTTGAGTTCTTTAGAGAAACCTTTTAAACATGTTTTCTACTTGTAGATAGAATGAATTGTTTTAGATTTACTAACCTTACTATTTTTGTGTGCCTATCATAAAATTGTGTGTATATTATTTAACCAAAAACTGATCTAATAATTTTGGGTCATTATGCTCCCTGTGGCAGGTTCTATTTGTCCAAAGATGACTGCACCAATACCAACCATCACAGGGTTCTTCTGCCTTGTGACTTTGCCACTCCCTCACCAAGTAGTGGACGCAAATCGCTTTCCCTGGCATCTGGTATAGCCTTCCTGACTCACTTGTTATTAGTAGGATACGGTGGAAACAATGCTGCATAATACAAGACTAGGTCAGAGGAAGTCTCTTGGTCTCTTAGAATCCTTGCTTTCTAGATATTCCCTCTTAGGAGGCTTCCTCTCAGAGCCACTGGAACATTTTGAGATACCTCAGTCACATGGAGTACTTAGGTAGTATAGTCAATGGTCTCAACTAAGCTGATCTCTGTGTTATAGGAGCACAGTCATCAGATACCTGAGTGAAGAAGCATTCCGGTGATACTGGTCCCCAGGTATCTGAGACCCTCCCAGCTGTGTGAGTCTGCAGCTGAAGTCCCAAACATTGTGGAGTAAATTTGAACAATCAAAGGAGCTTTTCCTGAACTCTTGACTTACAGAGTCTGATACAGATAAGTTAGGGTGGTTTATTACACATTTCAGGAGAATTGGAATGCTCTCTTAATAAGGAAATAATTGATATTCTCAGATAACCACTTCTGTAAAATAGTTAATCTATTGGATTATTTCTACAGTCATGTGTGAGATTTGTTTTAACATATTCAAAATAAAATGTTAGCTAAATATGTTGTAGATTATATGTAAAGCAAGTACTTAAAATGGGAAATATAGTGCTATAGCATTAATACCCAGACCACATTAAAAAAAATAAAACATAATTGGATTAACTAATTTCCTAGTCAGGATATGTGACCTTTTTCTTAAATGAAAAGTAATACTTAATATATAATCTGAACTCAAGTTATTTAAAACCTTAAACCCTCATATATAAATTTAAAATAATGAATAGTGTATTAATATATTGAAAATAACAGCTTTGCATTTACCTAAGCATGCTGTCCTTTGATTGTCTATATCAGTGGTTCTCAACCTTCCTAACACCGTGACCCTTTAATACAGTTCCTCATATTGTGGTGACCCCCAACCATAAAATTATTTTTGTTGCTACTTCATAACTGTAATTTTGCTACTGTTATGAATCGTAATGTAAATATCTGATATGCAGGATGTATTTTCATTGTTACAAATTGAACATAATTAAAGCATAGTGATTAATCACAAAAACAATATGTAATTATATGTGTTTTCCAATGGTCTTAGGCGACCCCTGTGAAAGGGTCATTCGACCCCCAAAGGGGTTGCGACCTACAGGTTGAGAACTGCTGGTCTATATTTATCATCTAGTTTATCTAAGTTACATAAAGACTGATGTACTGAATGCATACTGAGGCTTTCCCAAAGAAATGAAAGCTTCTCTCCCAAATGTATATCAGTTGTATTTCCTTTAATTCAGAAAAGATTTTATTCTTAAATATGAATGCTATAAACTGATTGTGAGAGCCTGATCCCATAATTATTTTCATTCCAAATACATATGACTTTTGGAAGAAAACAATAATAATAAACATTTAAATAGTTCAGATTATAAGCCAGGTATCTCTCCAAGTATTTCACAGTCTTTACAAGATACCTATAATAATAAGAATAATATAATATGGTACTCGTTTTATCTTCTTTTTTACAGAAAACGAAACTGAGGGTTACTTTCATTTAACTGGTAATTATTGTAGCTAGGATTTAAAGCCAAGCCATCTGTCTCCAGAGATTGAGATCTTAAGCTCTACATTCTACGGACTCGGTAGAGGTAGAAAAGTGAAGCAGGGATGAGCTGGTTAGAATTTAATGGGCACCCCAGTTAAAATGAATTCAGAATGTTTGTAGATTCTTTTGCAATCATTTTAGCTTTTGTGATATTCTATCCTTTAAAAATTAAACAGTTGAATTAATTTAAGGTAAGAATAATTGAAGCCAGTGGGCATCTTATTTACATAAAAGAAAACAGAAATCTCCTTTTGTATTTATGACTTTGTATAAATCCCATTTAATATAGTGAAGAATAGGATTAATGGCACTGCAAGGGGCAAAGCAACCCAGGAGACAGATGGCATCTCGTTCAGCATCCAAATGAGGGGCAGCTGTGTTTTGAAAACATGTGCATTCAATCCCATGTTGCAACATGACCTGCCTGATATGCAGCCATTCAACACAGGATAGTGTATGCACCTGAACTTCTTTCTAACTGTTCCCACTCAATATGCACTTCACCTTGTACACATAGCTTTAATAATTACTGCTTTGTCCACATGTGAAATCTTTATGAAGGTGCAAAATAATTGCAATCTGTTAATAGACACCTCTATATCTTTTCACTGCCTTTGCCAACATTGTTTCTTTATAGTTAATGTTATATCTTTAATGGTCAGTGTAAAATACTATATTCAGAAAAATGACCATTTTTGCTCTTCATTTTTATTTTAAATACTGAATTTTTAGCCAATTCCCGCAACTCTAGAAGAAAGGAAATGAGTAATGTCATTAAATCAAAACTCTATTTTTAAAGCTAATTACAGGAGGCCAAAGTATTAATATCATTACTCCATCAATCTGGTTGAAGATTTTTTAAAATGTACTTGGTGAATGCGAATTTATCACTCTTTTCTCTCTCAGCTCTCCCCCAATGTCTTCTATACTCCTCCTATAGCCTCAATTCACTGAAAACCTCTCTTTGAAGAAAGAAAATAATCAGTAAGCATTAAATTATTTGAGTAATGCTTTGGTTTCCAGAAGTCAGAATTAGGTTCTGAATTTATTAACCACATCAAACCTCCAGAAATGGACAGCCTATCTGAGTGCAGTATTTGATTCACGCTTACTTAAGTAAATGTTGTCCCCTGTCATTCTTTCTCTTCCTTTCCTTTCTTTATTAAGAGTGCTGCTGAAGCATAAAATCAGTTAACTTTAACTCCCTACTACTCTTCCAGGCTCTGGCGTGCTATTCTCAGTGTGTCACCTGCATGAACTTCAACCAATTATGAGAAACTTAAACATTTTTCTTTTCTTCTTAACTTTTTTTTTGTGTTCCTTTTTACCATTGTTATTTTAACCCCATCTATGACGAAATAGAAAAGTCACTTGCTAAATGTTTGAGGAAGTGGGTGACTCTACATCATAGACAATACTAGAGAGACTAATGTATGTTAGCAGAAATGCTGTGGGAAATCATTATGGTAAATAAGGTCATGGAAGGCTTGGCTATTAGAAGATTTGATCTGGAACCTACTTAACAAATGAGATTTCTGGTGAGAGCAGTGTCAGAATGGGACAGAAAGAGAAGCATTCGGAGAAAAGAGCAAGCACAGAAGTTGTGACTATTACTGTACTTTTTGATTATTTAAAATGGAAAAATGTATAAGTGTATAAATTATAATCACAGTTGAAAATTCCATATTACCAATTATTTATACCAATGAATATCTTGTACCTTTGAAGGAAAAAATCACTTGGTGATTATGTGATAAAAGAATGAGAGGTACAGGTGATTAAATTTTGTTGGTAGACTAAAATATACTTATAAGACATTTTAAGCAATGAGTTGCTAAATTATTTTCAACAATTTGCATATTAGCCTTCCATTATATAGGATAAAACATTTATGATATTATTGGAAACCAAAAAGAGTTCTAAGGATTTTTGTTTGTATTGACCTTGGGTGGGGTGATGGCTATTAGGGTGAAACAATTTAGACATGACCTCTGCCTGGGTCTTACTTTTGCTTATTTACCTGTTTTCTGTCTCCCTTAGGTTTCCTGACCTGTTATTTGACCAACAGTCACTGTGTATTTGTTGATCCACATTTCCAGCGTAGACCCCTGTCTCAAATATATCTCTGACCTACGAAGTTCAGAATTTATTTGAGACAGTTATAGCTTGTGTCTGCACTTAATTGTATTTGCACAAAATTCTGACACTTCTTAAACTTTCTGACATGATTGCTAAAGCATGAAGGCAGAAATAAGAAGGGAAAAAGGAAGAGGAAAAGGAAACAAAGAAAAGTCTAAGGTACAGTGGGTACAGGAGGAGAGTAGATGAGCCCTCTTCATCCAGTTGTTCACTAAACTCTAGCTGACCTGGGCGTCTAAAGGAAGGAGGTTAGATTGACCTGTTAAGTTCATATCGGTTTCTTTGGAAGTAATGGGAACAATTTTTTAGTTCACATTTGAAAATCTATCATAAATGCATGTAATTTTTCATTAAACTCTTAAACTTTCCAGAAATAATTTGATTTCTTTCATTCTTAAAAAAAAATCTGGCTAAGTTGTATAAGTTGTTCCATCTAAGTATTCATATATAAAGATAAATAGTATCTATATAATTTTTAAAATCTATTTTTATTGATTTCAGAGAGAAAGAAAGAGGAGGAGAGAAATAGAAACATCAATGGTGAGAGAGAATCTTGATTGGCTGCCTCCTGCATGCCCCACACTGGGGATCCAGCCAACAACTGGAGCAGGTACCCTGACCGGTAATTGAACCATGTCGTCCTGGTTCATAGAATTTGCTTTAATTGAAAGAACTAACAGACCGCCAGCACCCCAACAAAAACTATAGACTGAGGAACAAATATCAAGAATATCTAATGATTTGGAATTATTTTGAAAGTATCAATAAAGCAAATTTATTGTTGTGATTGTCATAAAGAGGCCAGAAACATCTTTTCTAAATGTACTAACTTTCAATCTGATGGGGCTGTGTATTTCCTTTGAATTTGCATCCTTGATTCCCCTCTTTCATTAATTTTCCAAATAAAAATTATCAGGAAATCCCCTTGGCTCTACCTGACTATGTCTTCTTACTATCTCCTTCTCAATTTCTACAGTCCACATTATATTTCCACTTGCCTAAAATACTGCAATAATCTCTGAAATGATCTTCTTCCTTCTCTTCTTCTCCTCTTCTTCAGGTAGTCTATTCTCCACACTACAGCCAGGGAGATTATTTTAAAATCCAGTGTTATCATGCCACTACTCTATCTCATAAATTTCATTGACCCATCAGATCCTCCAAGACCTGTACCTCCACTATCCGAACAAATACATCTTTCATACCTCTCCCCATTGCTCATCCTACTCTAGCCATGCTGGCCTCCTTGGTGTCCCTAGAATACACAAAACCTCCATGTTGTCAAATATAATTTTACCAATCTCATGGGTGTAACATCATATTTTAATTTAGTTTTAATCTCTTAATTCTATTTAAGTTGATCATCTTTTTTGTTGTTTTTGCTTCTAAAAAATATCCTGTTCTCTGGGTCACTTTTTCTATTTAGATATCTTTTCCTTGTTAATTAATAAACATTCTTTATATGTCATGGGTACTACTTTGTGTGCAGGTATTTTTCACTTTGGAGGTTAGTCTTTTCAATATCTTGATAATATATATATATATATATTAATATTTTTTAAAAATATATATTT
>NW_005370488.1:328877-342724 GCF_000412655.1 Myotis brandtii | reverse complement strand
TTTTTTAAAAATATATATTTTTATTGATTTCAGAGAAGAAGGGAGAGGGAGAGAGAAATAGAAACATCAATGATGAGAAAGAATCATTGATTGGCACACCCCCTACTGGAGATCAAGCCCCCAACCTGGGCATGTGCCCTTGACTAGAATGAAAACCAGGACCCTTCAGTCCACAGGCTGACACTATATCCACTGACCCAAACCAACTAGGGCTATAATATACTTTGAAAAACATAGTCATATGGGATGGTTTATAATAAAATTAAAATTGTTACTATTTCCCTTTATGTTGTTTTATAATATATTTAAGAAATATATTTCTAGTGAGGTCATGAAAATTCTTATTAAAGATTTTGCTATTTTTGTTTCTTTCCTTTTCTACATAGGATAAATTAGGCTCTGGGGTCGGAGAATTTGTGTCTTTTATCCTCATACAAATCTGGGCCATTATTATTTTTATTAACATTTCTCACCTATCCTCTCCATTCTCTTAATTAGGTACACACCAACTATTACTACTTATTGAATATCTATTGTATGCCAAACTCAATGTGAATATATGCTGTCTCTTTTCTTTCCTTCAGAGCCTCTAATTTTTTTTAAAGAATATATTGCCCTCTCTGTTTGAGCTGCATTTAGGTTAATTTATTCGTCTACCTAACTTTCTTTCATCTGTGTCTAATATGCCTCCTATGCTATTCGTGATTTTCCAAGCAGTTTGAGAGAAGCATGGTTCATGAGAACAAATACTTAGCTATTCAGATAAATAATACTCTACAGCAGTGGTTCTCAACCTTCTGGCCCTTTAAATACAGTTCCTCATGCTGTGACCCAACCATAATATTATTTTCATTGCTACTTCATAACTGTAATGTTGCTACTGTTATGAATCATAATGTAAATATCTGATATGCAGGATGGTCTTATTATTTTCAACCGCCAAAGGGGTCGCGACCCACAGGTTGAGAACCGCTGCTCTACAGGTTCCTCATGATCTATCAACTGGAGGTATTTTGCAACTCAACTTTCAGGCTGACAGTTACCACAGTCATTTCCCTCCTGGTATGGAGGTGATCTGAGGTGAGGGGATCCCAATGTCCAGGGAGGTTGGGGGACATTGTTTTCTTTGTTGTCCTCTTGGGTTGTGGTGTTACTGTTTGAATCTCAGGCACCTCCAATAGAGAGCTCTGGGCTGGGCTAATGTTTGAGGCACTGGTGTGCTTAGGGATGGTAGAGGCCAGCCCTGGTGGCCTTCCCATTTGGATACCTGGTGGCTGCCCGGTGTTAAGTTATGAGTATATGTGCTAGAGGCCTGGCTCAGGGTGGAACTATAATTATGGGCTCTACTGCTACTTGAGCAGATCTCAGTGAGCTCCATCAGATCATCAGGGGTATGCCCTGAAAAGGAGCAGTGATGTCCATGACCAAACTTTGTAGTGACTCCATGCACAATGCATGTAGATTCTGATGACATTGATAGGATAATGTTGGACATTTTTGTAGATGGTAACTTTACAATCCAGGGGCACCCCCACTAAACAATAGGAAGATTATTACAGCATAAACCTGTCAGCCAGATGGTCTGATTTGGTTAAACTGGGAGGGTTTGGAATATAATTTGAGGCATGCCAATAAAAAGGGAGTAATTCCTTTAAGCATCTCTTCTGCTGGTACCATTTAATGTAGAGGAAGGTGAACTCTGGCCCAAAACCCATGGCCAGTGGCATGTTGGCTCAACTCCTTCTAGCAGGACCTGCCGGCACCTGGTGCTTAGCCATCCAGTGCAGTTGTGCACCTGGCTGATTTTGTCCCAGCACATCTCCTGGGACAGGGTTAGGCCAGAGGGATCAACTAGCAATCCTCTTATCCAGGTGGCACGCTTATAAGTAATAATAGCTACAACATAGGGCAGCCGTGGGCAAACTACGGCCCGCGGGCCGGATCCGGCCCGTTTGAAATGAATAAAACTAAAAAAAAAAAGACCGTACCCTTTTATGTAATGATGTTTACTTTGAATTTATATTAGTTCACACAAACACTCCATCCATGCTTTTGTTCCGGCCCTCCGGTCCAGTTTAAGAACCCATTGTGGCCCTTGAGTCAAAAAGTTTGCCCACCCCTGACATAGGGGGAGCATTTGCCTTTTACTAACTTGTAGGACTTCCATGGGCAAGCAATCTGAATACTGACCAAAGGTAGCCTGTGTATGCTGATAGCAGGGGTAGATCCTGGGGTTTCTGTTTGGTTTTCATTTCTTATTGTGACTGGCATTCACTAGACGGAGGGCCTTCTTCCTTCTGTCTGAAATCCACACAGTTCTACTAATGGATCCCAGAGCTATAATTTCAATCTCCCACAATTTTGATGAATTTGGTTTAATTAGCTAGCCTTAGTAATATGAATAGTGAGACAACGCTGGTGGCCTTTGCTTAATAGTTGGTATTGGGCCATCTTTTGGGTCAATAAAGTCTATATAATAATCATGTTCTCTAAGCTATTAGTAGGGTTTGTTCCCTGGAGCTCTCTATTATAAGAAGGTAATATTGCACAATCGGCCTTCAGTTAGGTTGGCAATGTGTGGAAAATATGAGATGATAAGAAAAATAAATATAGGAAAGTGAGCATTTAATTCACTTTGGTAAGCTGATGTGAATGACATCCTCTCTGTAAGTACCAACAGGAGAGTTTTAAGAGGAGACTGGTAGTGGGTATGAGAGCTAGGAATAAAGCAGTAGTAGAGCCTGGGGTACAATTTGTGTCCATTTGGGTGACCATCTATTGTTTAAAAGCTTGAGGAGTGCGTCTTTGCTTAGGTCATTCTGGCTCTTTATAAGAAAGGATACTTGGGGCCATTTTATAAGCCAGATGGAAATTCTACAAAATCCCATGTCCTAGAGCTCAGGACTGAATAAATTGGGAAGTGAAATGGGTACCTTTGTCTGAATCTATATTGCCTGGTGGACCAAAGTGGATGAACACATATCTGGTTAAGAAGGAGATTACGTGAGGGGAAGCAAGTTTCTGGAGGGAGGAGCAGATAGCAGGCGTCCAGTGAAGAAATTCATGTTAGTGGTTGCATGCCTAATAGTTCCAGCAGAGGGCAGCAGTGGCACAATGAGATTAATTTGCCCTGCAGGTAGGATCTGTCTGTCTCCCTGGGGCACAAATCGCCACCCAGAAGTCTTCCACAGGTTTGGGGGATTGAAGGGGCAGTTATTTACCACTTTGGCTAAAACTGGGGTGAGGTAGATGTGCCTACATGTCCAATCAGTGAGCAATATCACTTGCCTATGGATTGCTAGGGGGTCTGACATCTCTGGAGAAATAGTGGTATTGGAGGCCGTGTCTGGTATGCTGGTATGATGTGGAGCCTTAAAACAGGTGTGTAATTTGGACTAGGAGGCTACAATATTATAACGCGCTTTGGGGGTTTGTTGGTGTGTGTGCAGAGACATGAGTGATCATGATTGTTGCCTATGAATTGGCTATCTGGTTCCAAATGGAGATTTCCAGAGAGGCTTTCCCTAAATTATGAAATTATCCTTTTGCCTCTTTGCAGACGAGACTATAAGCCCATTGGCTACCATCCAGGAATCCATAAAAATGTGTGCCTTTGGGAGTCTCATTTTCACAGCATGTTGTAGACCCAGGCACACTGCCACCAACTCTGCCATGTGGGCTGAGCCAAGAAAGGCCTTCTCAGTTGGGGATATGCTGCTAGCAGGATGATATACTGTGTCTTTCCAGGGGGCTGCATTGCGTACAATGAGGGCACTGTCATCAGGGAGGACAACTCCTTTCCCAACTCCGACAGTCAGTCCCAAGGGGCTCCCAAAACTGTTAGAGGGCAAGCACTGGGGGTGCCACCAGCTACTCCTTAAAGTCAGCAGGCAAGAGGTTGAACATGAGGGAAGCCATATTCTTCTGTACTCTGATAAGGCCTTTGGCATCAGAATTAACTCTTTCCTGAAGGTACCATTTTCATATTAACAGCGAGGCTTCAGTGGCCATGCTGAGCTTCAGTTGTTTTGAATCCTGGGTAAAGCATGTTGGGCTTCCCGGGCTAATACCAGATTGGTCAATTCAAACTAAATAGGCCAGGGAATTTGTTGTTGTTGTTGTTGTTTTAGTAGAATAAGTAACCTGTCTTTTTTTTTATATTGATTAAGATATTACATATGTCCTTATCACCCCATTGCCCCCACCCCACTCACGTTCATGCCCTCACCCTCCTGGTGTCTGCGTCCATTGATCATGTTTATATGCATGCATACTGCCTCTGTATCTATTATTGTTCAAAAGTTTGTAATGGTCTCTATTATCCATGAATGTGTGAGATCATGTGGTATTTTTCCTTCATTGACTGGCTTATTTCACTTAGCATAATGCTTTCCAGTTCCATCCATGCTGTTGCAAATGGTAAGAGTTCCTTCTTTTTTACAGCAGCATAGTATTCCATCGTGTAGATGTACCACAGTTTTCTAATCCATTCATCTGCTGATGGGCACTTAGGCTGTTTCCAGATCTTAGCTATGGTGAATTGTGCTGCTATGAACATAGGGGTGCATATATCCTTTCTGATTGGTGTTTCTAGTTTCTTGGGATATATTCCTAGAAGTGGGATCACTGGGTCAAATGGGAGTTGTATCTTTAGTTTTTTTGAGGAAACTCCATACTGTTCTCTACAGTGGCTGCACAGTCTGTATTCCCACCAGTGGGGAAGTTCTTAAGCTCCACAAGGGTTTTATCTACGGGGCATATCAGGGGGAGGTCCTACAAGGGAGGAGAAACTCTTCATCACAAGGACTGGCGGGGAAGTCTCATCAGGAACTTACATTTGCTTATGATTCTGGGGGCTCTTATCTAGGGCATGTGCTTGCTTGAGGGAGCTAGTGCCAGTTTCAGGTCCCCTCCCCCCACACCCCACACACTCACACAGACACAGGTTTCTTGGACAAATAAAATGCATGCTAATGCAACAATACCATGGAGAGAGCAGATAAGCTAAACTCTCTAGAAGTGGTCCAGTTGGTCTTCTATCCCCAATCCACTTGCTCTTTTTAAGCCCAGGCTCTGGAACACTTGGAAGCAGTGCATGTCCATTCAGTTCTATTGTTTCCTTAGCCAGTGGACCTGCCTGCGATTCTGACAGCACATGGTTTTCTAATGTCATAACAACTCCAAAGCCCATTCAAGCATTTAAAAAACGTTCAGGCTGCCCTGGCCTGTGCGGCTCAGTTGGTTGAAGGGTTGCTCCTTACACAGATATCGTGGGCACATAACTAGGTTGTAGGTTTGATCCCTGGTTGGGGTGCAGCAAGAGGCAACTGATAGTTTCATTTCTCTTCCTCTCTCTCTAAACATATCCTCCGAGAATTGAACTAGGTTGTAGGTTTGATCCCTGGTTGGGGTGCAGCGAGAGGCAACTGATAGTTTCTTCTCTCTCTAAACATATCCTCCGAGAATTTTTAAAAATGAAGTTGCCCTTTAAATTTTAAAAATGTTAAAATTTTCAATATGAGAGGGGTTTCTCTGAATATTTAATAGAAGTTCTTCATTTTTCTTTGTAGCATGGAAATGACCTGACATTGTTTTTGCTTATGTTTTATGCTGTTGCTACCATAATGTAAGTCTTATAAGAACAGATTTATATGTGCCTTTGTCTGGGAATATGTGTACAATACAATAGTTTCTGTCATATGGTTGTTGCTCAATCAATCTTTTTTCAATCAATGAATATATTTTTTTCTTCTCCTTTTAAATGTGTGCCAGCTTTTTGTTTTTCAATAGCCTCCAACACTCTTGCCTTTAAAAATTTTACTTCCCACACATTTTTCAGACTGATATTTTGAAAATATATACTTGATGATGTCTTACCATTAATAAAATTTCCAATACACCTCTGTTACCCACAGAATAAATTGCAAATTCCTTAGCTTAATGGAATATCTACTAAGATTTTACTCATTCCTATCCTTTCAGACACTCCTTGCCCCTCAGTTTATCATCTAGTGACATAGTCATGTTGCTGGAGAATTGAATTTCTCCATCGCTAGTGGGACAGGGTTCTTGGGGCATTGCTGGAATAAGCATTACGGAGGCCCCCAGAGGGGGATGAGATGGGGTAAAAGGCTTTATTTTTGTGGAGTTACATTCCAAAGTCCTATGTCCCTTACTCCACTCCTGGAAAATACGTGGCTGGGGCTGTAGCAGAGCTAAAAGCAAAGCCAGTGTCCAGAGCTTTCATTCCATGGTGGGGTTGGATCCTATGCAACATCAGGCTAGTTAAAGCCCATGCGTCCACTGTGTGGAGTCCACATGGTTGTGGCCTACGTGGGCAGGTACAGAGGGTGAGTGTCCCCCAAGCCAGGCGTCATGTGTGAGCAGCAAGAGAGAGATAGAACTCCCTCTGTTTGGGAATTTAAATATCAAATCGTCCTGTGTTTGCTGTGGCCAGGCCTATTCTGGCCACTGATGTTCTCAGGAGTGACTGACAGGTTAGCATCTTCCCATGTCACCCTTACTGGGCATGTGTCTATTGTCCAGCCCCTTCCCCCATCCATCTGCAGGGAATAGACTTGGAGAGTGTTAAACTGTAGCTGTCTGGCAAAGCTGTATAAATGACATGCCTATATTATCTAGTCTTCCCTTCACTCCTTTCCTGTTAATAACAACCACGTTATTAACAGTATCAGAAATTGCTGTAGTTCTATCACACAATGCTATCCATCTGTTCCATTAGTTCTTGTGTTACGCTAGCCAGTCATCTTTATTTGCCAAACTTTCATTTATTCTTCATCTTCACCCTCAAAAGTTAATTCCCCTATTATGTTTTCCAGACAGTTTTTTCCTTTTTTTAAAAAAAATATTTTTTTTATTGATTTCAGAGAGGAAGGAGGAAGAGACAGAAACATCAATGATGAGAGAGAATCATTGATCTGCTGTCTCCTGCACACTCCTACTGGGGATCAAGCCTGCAAACTGGGCATGTGCCCTGACCGGGAATTGAACCATGACCTCCTGGTTCATAGGTTGATACTCAACCACTGAGCCACACCAGCTGGTCAGCTTTTTCCCTTTGAAATATTTTTATTCTTCTTCTTACTATTAGTATTTTGCATTATAATACTGCTTTTTCAAGTCTGTCATCTTAAAAGATATTTGGTATAATTAATACCAGAATTATATGCATGTAATTTATCTTAACAGCTTTCTAAGCTTTTAATGGTAATGTCCTCTTTTTAATGTATTTATTTTTCTTATAGGTTGAAGAAAACCAAAGTTTTGTCACCCTGAAGTTGACATTTTGGGAACTTGATTTTAAGCTGTTTATTAAGAAACAAGACTTAGAAAGAAACTTTGACCCACTTCTGTTTCCTGCCCGAGAGATTGAAACAGAGAAACGTGCTTTAGGAAGGAGATCTTAGGATGTGGCCTCAGTCTAATTTTAATAGTATGGTAAATAAGAGGCTTGGGGGGGGGGGTTACTTAATATCCTCAGTGACCCATTGTTTCTGAGTTGCCTAGCAAGGAAAATGTCTTATATACCCAATGTTGCCTCATTGTCCTTGTAATTTTCATGCTATATGAATCCCCTGTGTGCATGTATTAAAACCTTTGATTTTTGTCTGTTAATCTGTCCTATATTTTCATTATTGACTCACCCAGAAGAACTTAGAAGGTTGGAGAAAAAGTATAATTTTTTTAGCTCCCTCAAAATTATATTCCTGTCTCCTCCCGATCCTCATTATTTATACCTCTTTTTTAACACATCTGTTCAGCATACAATATATTTTGGTTAAGTAAACAATTGATATGTTCACACTTTGACAGTCTGAAGTTTGCGTTTCTCCTCACCTAAAGGACTGTAGAAATTGTCATTTTAAAAAGATAATACAGTATTACCTGTCTCCCAAGTCCATTGAAGATTTGCATCTCCTCAGTATCATTTAATGCTGTCACTATGCACCAGTCCCCTGCATTAATCATGTGTTTCTGATATTTTGACATCTCAAGCCTTGAGGACTCAGGAGGGACTGCCCTTCCCAGGGAAAGCTGATTCCTAAAGATAATAAATGACTGCCTGGTGAGGAGCATGCCTTTCATATGCAAACCATCCAGTCCAGCCCACATCCCCCACCAGCCTCCTTTTTCAGGTCAGCTGCTATTCCAGGCCACCACTCTCCTGCCCTAGTCACCAGGGGCCAGGGATCAGACAATCAGGGGCAGCTGAAAGCCCCAGAACCCCCCGAAATTATTAACACTAGCAAATCCGTAGCCTGTGTACCTTGCCAAACCCATTTCATCCTGCAGAAACAATACTAGGCTCCGGCCCATGTTCCCCTCACCTCCTCTGTCTTCAGACCAACCTTGGTGCCCCCTGGTGGCCCTGCGTGGTGTGGTGTACCCCCTCCTCTAGGGTGGGTTCCGCCCTTTCCAATGGCAATTTTCTCCTGAAAAGTTGGCTTCACTGTACAGGTACCTGAAAAACAATAAAACTTTCATTTTCACTTCTGTGACAGGGCAGTGACCTGAGTTTCTGAGATTATTCCCCTTTTGCTGCATTCGGGGTTGGTTATATAATTTACAAGGCCCAGTGCAAAAGGAGAATGTGGGCTCCTTTGTCAAAAAGAAAAAACATGTCATGAGAGATACTAAACTAAGACTCTTAAAATGTTTTTCTAGTTATCAAACATATTAGGAGTAATAGTGATACATGAGTAATGACATAAAAATTTCAAAATATAACATTTGGTTTCATACTTGTACTACAAAAAATAATACTGCTTGGTTAATGTGATGTATTGATTTATCATAAGACTTTTCTGACTCACATTTTTGCAAATTCATTTATTAGGTCATTAAAATGTACACTCTTAGCAAGTTCATTTTCAATTGATATAATTAAAAATGATGTCAGTTTCTCTTGGCAAATGGAAGATCTCAGTATTTAAAGCTAAAACTCATTTTATTAAATAATGTTTAATACTTCTATTAATTTTGAGAAATATCTTTTCCATTGATGTAATAGTTATGAGAATGATTGCGTCTATTTTATAAACTGTTACATTAGCATAATTTCTATTTTTCTTTCTTTTTGATGTACTTTTTCTTTAAAAAATATTTTTGTTGATTTTTAGAGAGAGGAAGGTGGAGAGAGAGAAACATTGGTTTGAGAGAGAAACATTGATCGGCTGCCTCCTGTGTGTACCCTGACCAAGGATTGAATTCACAGCCAAGGTATGTGCCCTGACTGGGAATCAAATTGCCAAACTTTTGGTGCATTGATCCACACCCAACCAATTGAGCTAGACAAACCAGGGCACATTGTCATAATTTCTGACAAATTATCCCAAAACAATTAATATATCTAGAACTGGTAATTCAAGCAGAACAATTTTTTTCCAGAAATATTAGACTCTTCATACAAATTAGCTTCCTGTAAGTATGAATTTAATTTTAAATGAAATTTATACAATGGCTTTTTAAAGTGTTTCTTCTGCTATTTCCTGTCTTATATAGGTTCTATGACAGTGATGGTGAACCTATTACATGCATGTCAGAGGTGACACGTGAACTCATTTTTTTGGTTGATTTTTCTTTGTTAAATGGCATTTAAATATATAAAATAAATATCAAAAATATAAGTCTTTGTTTTACTATGGTTGCAAAGATCAAAAAATTTTTATATGTGACACGGCACCAGAGTTAAGTTAGGGTTTTTCAAAATGCTGACACGCCGAGCTCAAAAGGTTCGCCATCACGGTTCTATGAGAAAGCAAAAGTGGCTTCAAGATTTTTATGTTATTCAAAAGAACTATTTATTAATTCTGTTGTAATTAACTAGTTATTAATAACAGGAAAGAAGCAAAGGAAAGGCCAGACATTATAGACATGTTCCCTGCAAAACACAGGGAGAGGGCACCACATAAGGAAGATAGACATGTGCCCAGTAATGTGGGAGTGACATAGGAAGATACTTCCGGCAGCAACATGGAACAGAAACTTTGGACACTGGCTCTGCTTTTAGCTCGACTGACACCCAGCTACATTTCTTCTAGGACTGGACTGAGGGAAATGGGACTTTGGAAGCCTAGGGGTATAATTCCATGGAAATAAAGCTTTTTGCAATATTTGATCTTTTCGTGGGGGCCTCTTTAACTGCTTATTCCAGGGGTACCCCAAGAATGCAACCCCCCAGCAGTAATCGGGAGAGAAGTTCCTCTCCTTCCCTGTAACAATTCTATGGCTGTATCTTCACTTAAAAATGAAAAAAATATTTAAAATTTGTTTGTCTGAAGTTTTATATGAAAACATTTTTTCCCAATAAATGTGGCAAATCTTTAAACTTAATTTCTATTTTGAAACCTGAGGATATTTGCTTTGCAAATCACAGTTTTCAGAATCAGAGATTGTAAAGAATTTGAAGAATTCTAATGTCTTTTTAATGTGCTTTATTGCAAGGACTATGTGTATACTCTATCCCATATAATAAGAGAGGAATATTCTAATTAGCCATTACTCCCTGAGGCTTAACGACCAAGCACATCACGACCATATCATGGATCAGCAGGAGGGTGGGCCAGGGAGGTACAAGCAGGCTGCAGAGAGCTACAGGAGGGGGCAGGGCAGGAAGCTATGAGGATGGGGAGGGGGAGGCAGGTGGGGGGAGCTACAGGAGGGTGGGACAGTGGGCAGAGAGCTACAGGAGGGCGGCAGAGACCTACTGGCACACAGATTCACGCACAGGGCTACTAGTTTTGTAATAATTGACAACAAAGTTTGCAGCAGCAGTTCCTGTCCTGATGTTACAGAATTTACCAGGTGACCAGAAAATACACACAGGAGTACTCGGAGATTCAGGAAAAACCATTTATTTTTAGATGTACAGTGACTCAGGGGAGCCTGTTTCCAAATCCTGAATGAGTCAATATGGAGGAAGCCTTCACTTTATATCAGGCTTCCAGACCTTTCTTGGGTCTTGCAGCCCAGCCCCCACCCTGTGGGTTGGGATGGAGTAAGTGAGATTACACTCAGAGGCTTGGCGTGGCATCAGGCCTGGTAACCCCCTCCGGGGGTTGTGTATGGTTCATGGTTTATGGCCTCTGTAAAATGGGAGTATTCTGGGAAACAGGTTCTGTAAGGCAGGGCAGGCATCAATGGAGTTAATTGTTGGCTAGCAAGAGTGTGCGGTAGAAGGCAGGTTACTGGCACAGATTCAGATTGCTAGGTCCCCAAAAATGTCTTATATTCCCCATTACTTGTGCTTAAGCCAGCGGGTCAAAAGTGTGTATGTATCAAGGGCAGGCCAGCCTTTCAGGGCATGTAGAGCCCCTTTTGTGTCCCATGTTGGCTTCTGCTGCTGTTGCTGCTATCTCTCTGGGCCCATGTCCTTGGCCTCCAGCTTTGGCCTTGAAAGGTAGTTCCAGGCTGCCAGGTCTATTGCTCAGTGCATCCATACCACATGCAACATCTGCAGGACTGGACAATGCCCTGTGTGTGCTGCAGTTAGGCATACCTCTACTGTTCACACACAAGCTCTGTTTCATATTTAATTTAATGTTCAAAACAAAAATTCTAATATAAAAAATATTAAGATTTTTAAGACCATGATATCACAGGCCTATTCCGGGTGTGGGGCTCTTTATTACTGCACAGATCACACACACACACACAAACACACACACACACAGACACACACACAAACACACACAAACACACACAAGCACACACACACACTCTGGCCCTGACCACATCATCTCTGTGCCATTTACTTAATTCTATTGATTCTTTTTTTTGTCCGAGATTTTGCATGAGTGCTTCCAAGGATATAGTCTTTTACCCTCAGCTCTTTACCCTTTGGCAGAAATCAGTCATGCTCATAAATTAAATTTGGCAGTCACCTATAATTTTAAAACCTGATCTCTCTCCCACTCTCTCCATGCTCCCCACCGCCAATAGGACATTTCAACTCAGCTGGCTCACTCTTAAAACTTCAAGGGTTCAGTGAGCTTTTAAAAAGTTATTACCTTTCCAGAAAAAGTGGCTCCTTTTTCTGTCTCTCTAAATCCTCTAAGTAATGTCATTATTCTTCAAGTTATTCAGACTCCAAGGTGGGGTAACTTCTACTTTCTCCTTATATACCATTAAAGGCCCAGTGCACAAAATTTGTGCATGGTAAGGTTCCTGGTGGCTGCCTGCTGCTGGCTGAGGTGCTTCCCTTCCCCCAGCCACTTGCAGCTGCCACTGCCAGCCCCAGCCCCTGGTCGAACTCCCGGTCGAACTCCTGGTCAAGGGGACAATTTGCATATTAGGTTTTTATTATATAGGATTACTTTCTACTATGTTTGACAGTCATCATCTCCATTCTATATTATTCTAATAGCTTCCCCAGTGGTTTCCTTGTCTGGAATTTACTCTGTCTGAACAAGTTGCCTAAAGTATTAACTTAGTGCCACCTATCTCCTTGTTACCAAAAATGTACAGTTAAACCCTAGAATCAAAATTAAGTACAAACTTCTCTGTCAGAGTACTCAGTGCCTATGATCTACATGATTAAGGTGTGCTCAAACTTCACAACCAGAACTACTATTCTTAAGTAAAATAGCCTATTATTTATTCTCACATATCCATAATTCTGTACAACTTCATCCCATTTACACACAAACACATACACATACACATACAATTATTTCCTATTTTGTATTACTTTATATTGCCACTGTTTTTATCACCCTGGAAGCTAAGAAATCCTTGACTACTGAAACCAGCCACCACCAGCTCCTTTCATTTATTTATTTTTTTGGTATGTCTTATCTTTCCAGCCAGACCAGAATGACAATTAAAGCCGTTAGTTGGAGTTAAGCAGTACTTTTCTGTAGAGATTCTCATTGTTACAAATGCTATAGGTGTATTTAAAATAAGTACACAGAAATATGGTCTATGAACACTAGAAAAGAAGTTGGAAATTATCTCCAGTTGGGGATCAGGCATAGACAGACATCTCTACAAAACTGGGCAGCCACGGTGGAAGCTGAGTAAAGGGAAGAAACCAGGACTCCAGAGCCTGAGTGGAATTACAAGTCTGAGAAAATGAGATGTGCAACTACTTGCAGGCGGGGCTAGACTCCAGTGTCTTGGGAAACTCTGTATCTCTGCCTCACATCAGCCCTTCACACCTGTGGTCTGTGTGCACCTCCTGGGAAGAGAGGTGTGGTCCGAAATCTGGGCAGCTGTGGGCACTGCCTGTCACAGAACCACACATAGGAATAAGGTTATGGATTTAGCTAAAAAAACAAAACAAAGCCAAACAAAGACACTGAGTTAAATTTTAATTTCAGATAAGTAGTTAATGTTTATTTTAGTAGAGGTATGTCCCAAATATCCTATATAATAAAAACCTAATATACTAAGTGTCCCGTCATCTGGTAGGCCATTCAATCAATCAAAGTGTAATATGCTAATTATATGCTAAGGCTGCTCAACTGCTCTCTATGATGTGCACTGACCACCAGGGGGCAGATGCTCCGACCAGTAGGTTAGCTTGCTGCTGGGATCCGGCCAATTGGGACTGAGCAAGATGGGCTGGACATGCCCTGGACCCCTCCCGCGGTCTCTCCCCAGCTGGCCAACCTCCCGCATCCTTCCCCAGCCCTGATCATGAACTGGTGGGGTCCTTCGGCCTTGCCTGCACCCTCTCGCAGTCTGGGATCCCTTGGGGGATGTTGGAGAGCTGGTTTCAGCCTTATCCCACAGGCCAGGCCGAGGGACCCTAATGGCGCATGAATTTGTGCACTGGGCCCCTAGTTGTATAGCATATACTTATACTAAGCATGCATAAATATATA
>NW_005370488.1:303616-328819 GCF_000412655.1 Myotis brandtii | reverse complement strand
GTGTGTGTGTGTGTGTGTATACTATATGTTTCATATAAACATACATATATACTTATATGTATATACACACATGACCACAGAGCTTCTGAGGAGGTTTTAATTATATGTGAGCAACACGGCATGGCTCCCACCAGGCTTTACCAGGGTGGGGCAATCCTATATAATAAAAGGCTAATATGCAAATCGACCAAACAGCAGAATGACCAGTCGCTATGACACACACTGACCACCAGGGGGCAGACACTCAATGCAGAAGCTGCCCCCTGGTGGTCAGTGTGCTCCCACAAGGGGAGTGCCACTCAGCCAGAAGCCGGGCTCACTGCTGGCAAGTGCAGCGGCACTCCCGCCTCCATGGCAGCACTAAGGATGTCCGACTGCTGGCAAGCGGGCCTAAGCCGGCAGTCGAACATCCCCTGAGGGCTCCCAGACTGCGAGAGGGCACAGGCCAGGCTGAGGGGACCCCCCCACCAAGTGCACAAATTTCATGCACTGTCCTCTAGTGGGATTTTTAAAAACAGCCAAAGGCTTCTGATAAACAGCCTCCTTCCCCTCCAGTGATAATCCTAGTCTAGATGTCAAAATGACACTGCAAGGCTAATTTGTCCTTAGAGTAAATTATTACTTTCTTGTTAAGAAAAACACCCAAATGACAGAAAATAGCAATTCTTCATTCAGAGGTCACTACAGAAAGTGTGTCAGCCACTATTACTTGCCTTTGAGAAAGCAGGTCTAGGAGGTGGAAAAGTTTTATAGTGAGAAAAAGGGAGGGCTTCAGGGATGTTCGGATGGGAAACTTGGGCATGGAGAGCTGGAGGCAGAGTGACTAGAAGCAGGGCACTTCATGTGATTGGTTAGGGGAGATTCTTTGACTTTCTCTAATTGGTCCTCAGTTGGAAGCCACGCAAATATAGGGAAGCTGGTGTTCAATGTCCAAGTCCTCATCATTCTGAGCCAATTGCTGCAGAAGTTATTTGGCTCCCCGGGCTAGTTGCTGCAGAGTTTGTGGGTCAGAGCTCTATTGCACATATGGTCTGATTACTGCCCAGTTGTATATTTAATCTCTCAGTATGGATATTGAAGAATAAAATTAGATGTTTAATTTAAAGCTCTTGGCAGTGTCTGGCACAGCATAGTACTCCAAAAAGCATTGCTAATATCAATTATAATAGTGAAAATTACTATTATTAGGTTTGTATTCTAAACATGTTAGAATAGTAGGAAACATAGTAAGGCAAGTTTGGAAAGTTTAGTTTCCTTCATCTTGACCAGAGAATGTGTCAAATAAGACTTGTATTGATTCATAGGAAATTGTCATTTTTGTAGGTCAAAAATGTTTAAATATCTACAACTTTAATGGAGCCACCACCAAATATTAATTGGAAATTATTATGGCTGATCATATATATTAAACATTACATAATAGCCCCTATACTTCCTTTAAAATATTTATCAGTAATATCCTTGCTTTTATACTGTTTCAGTCTGCTATTTCACTCAGTGAAGCCATCAAAATGTTAGAAGATATGCATAATTACAGATGGAATGATAATTGCATGAAATGATTAGCACAGAAAAAAATTGTTTTAAAAGGGAATAAATCAATAAACATAAGGAATAATTTACATCACCTTAATGTTGCTAAAAATGAGAACATCTCCGAAGGAGTAAAATGTTTGAAACTCAATAACTTGCCTGCTGTGGTGTTTTGCAAAGTGCATTTAGAGAGAAGTGCTGCATAAAGAATTAAGTATTTGTAACTTCAAGAGGGTGAATTAATTTGCTTTCCGCTAAGCTCAAGAGCTGCTTGGAGAAGTTTCACCCCCAGGTCTAGCTTGTTTGCTTTCTGTGATAGCCTGCTATGAAGTGAGCCCACTTAGTGCCTACTTGATTATTTGCATATATAATCACTCATATATTATCTGATGATGTTGCTTTTAGATCCATTTTTATGCAAATGAGAAACATGACAAAATAACTCTGCAATGAGCCTAATGGCATTGTTCAGATTATAGATCTAATTGCTCTTTTTATTATCCACTCTACTTTCACACCTTTAGGTAAATTGGATGGGGTGGAGGCCTGCACACTTTATCTTAAAAAGCCGTTGAAATTTGAGTTAATGGATGATATGGTACCATTTACCATCCATGATTTCTATCATACTGTCCAGGTGAGCCAAACATGAAATTGAGTTTGTTGGCTCTGAAATGAAATAAGCATTATAGGTTGAGTATAGGTTGATTTTCCCTGACATCATCATTCACTGTATTAATGATGAGAAATGCCAGAGGGATCAATTCAATATATCTTTTTTTTTTTTGCACACAGATAGGATATCATGAATACTCAGAACTGCCTTGCTACTCATTTTTGTAAGAAAACTTTATTTTCTAATAGTTATAAACATGTACATTAACAGTGACTAACCCTGAATTCAAGTGGTACTGTATTTTAAAACTATAAAGGAAAATTGTATAGGGTAAATGAATTTCAATGTAATATTTTAAATATTTTAGAAGAGACAGTTCTTCTACATAATTTAGCTTCTTTATTCTAAAAATAAGTGTTATTTTTTGCGTATAAGGTCATTCTTAGCTTATTCTGTGTCACATGTAAAGAGAAAGGTAAACTTCCTCACACTAATTCCTAAAATGTGTTTCTTTAAAAACTTTACTGTCTTAGAATTATTCAGCATGAATGCAAATATCATTGAGTTTTTATTAAGGTGCCTTTTACACTGCAGTATTTCAATGTAATCAGGACAGAAGTCAGCACATATAGACTGAGAAGTAACTTAAAGTCTTACAATGGAAATCTACTGTGGTTGCATATAATCAGAATTACTATCTTCCCAGCAGATGGGTGCTTAGCCAGTTGGATGAAACTGCTATTTGAATAGCATTTGCAAAAAAAAAAAAAAAAACCCTGAATATTCCAGAACATTTTTACATTTTTTTCTTTCAGCACATCCCATGAAATATCTGAAGTAACTTGGTATCTAATTGTGAAGATTCAAATTCATTTATAGCATAGCAATTAAGGGGTAGTTATAATACTTTTTATGTCTTTTGATTTACTCCTCCTTAATTTTACATTTACAAAAATAACACCGAGAGCAGTGAACATAAAGCTAACTGCAGAATTTCTCAGGGACATCTTCCAGGCATTTAGCAGCCTTTAGCCATATGGATTTTCCATGTGCAGCTCCAAAATGGCTCTTATCCATATAAATTTACGTAGAAAAATATTTTTAAAGGAAAATATATGTGGGTGATGCTGAGGACAAGTGTGAGCAACTATGACCCTGAGTTTGCCCCAGACCAGCCATATCCGTTTGTAAACCACTGGGTACAGGCTTGACTTTGATGTGGTCAACTGAGCTTAATTCTTGTGTATCAGCAGTACTTCGAAAGACCAAAACATTTGAACCTTTTATGTTTGGATTTGCTTCTTAAATTCAAACTACTATAGGATCTTTTTAGGACAAGTGCTATTTCTTTTCAGAATTGTGCAGCTGACATGGTGTGGCCGCTATGGGGACCCTGGGCTCCTCCCTCAGCCACCTGGCCAGTATGTGTGTGATGCTGTGACCTTCAGAAGGCGGCCTGGGTGCTTGAAGGTGCCGTGTCCATTCAGAGAGCAACAGTGCCTGGGAGTTTGCTTTCTGCTGGTGCAGCCAGGCCAGAGCACAATGACTGACCCTGGTGGTAACACTGAGGGAGGAGATTGGCCACTTGTCTGAGAGGTGACCACCTCAGAGCCGCACCACCGGGCACAGACCGAGGCTGGGACTTTCATAACTAAAAGTGTTGCTTGACTCCTTTCCTTTCCTGTCTTGCTTTACCCACTTCCTTTGCCTCAAACCCTTGACTCAAAGTCTGTTTAGCTGGGAAACAATCAAACACAGATTATCTTTGTGCCTTTCACATTTGCAGGGTATGGCAGCAGTTTGGTTGATGAGTGGGGAAAAAATGAATACTAGCAATGTGAGTGAAGTGGATAAAAAAAGATATCCTTGGATTAGAAGATTTAGTAAATTTGGTCATTTCATGATTCCTCTTTTCTGCCCTACTGGAGGGAGTGACTTGTTATGGTGCATGACTATAAATTCTTAGGAACTATATAACCTACTGCTTGGCACTCAGTGGTGAATTTCCAATGTGGTGTCGGGGAGGGGTAAAGGTACATAGAGACATTTTACTGTATTGAGCACATTTTTTTTGCTTTCATGATTCTGCAAGTGCATAGACTGTTGTAAATGTTCCTTGTGACTGAATCTGATAATCACAGGAAAATCTCTTGTGAACAGTTATAGCACAAAAACTAACTTTAATATCTCAATGCCAAGGGGAAAGAGAAGCAAAACGATGGTTTATGAGAACTTGAATAATGGTAATGCAGATAATGCAAATAAAAATATCAAAATCACATGCTTTCAATTTTAAAGTTTTAATTTAAACTCTAAGTGTAATATTTATATTAAAGCTCATTTCTCTGGTATTACTGTGACCCACCATCACTTGCATACACATAATTATATTCAGCTTTACATGAGAAAAATATAATAAAATACAAACATCAGTTTAGTCCTAAGAACTTTGAAATCTTATGCTCTATGAGTATTAATTTGTGCATGAGACATAGACCCTATGACTTTTTTCTAAGAATGTATTTCATTTAAAAGAAAACACGTTCAAATAACTATGCAGGATGTTTTTAATGATTAAATTATCTGTCATAATTCTTGACTCTAGTCAGTAAGATACAATAATTAATGAATAAGTTAGTTGCTTTTAATGTTCCACAATTTAGTGATATACAACTCACAGTGTCTCGGAATCTTTTAGAGTTATGCCTAGATGATCAGGCATCTGATATATTGCTTCTTTGGTAAGAGTATAATAGCCAAAGAACAATTACTAGCTTTGTGAAGATGGCATTTTATCAATGGAACTTCTATTAAGTTAGCCTTCCATCTTGTTAATGTCATGCTTTTTTCCCAAGACCTTGACATCATTATAATGTGTCATTGTAGAGGGAAAAATGTACTTTTTAAGTGCTATAGATATAAGTGTGCTTTCCTGTCTCTGGTAAATTAGCATTTAAACCTTTCTTGTTATAGTTATTTTAAGGACTATCCAGGAAAAATATAGATATAAAAAGTATATTATTTTGACAGGAAAGATACTAGTTGCCCAAATCCTTTTCAATATTCACTCTTTACATATGGAGTACCCAAAAATACTTTTAAAAAGTATTTACATGGCATAGTCAGCATTCTGCTTCACTTGCCCTAATGGGAAAGCTTAATCTGAATTGAGTTGAATATTCATAGAGACGGCATTTTAAATAGCTATTTCCTGTATATGGAGTCATCTTATTGGTTCATAATAAAATGCTTTAAAAAATAGAATGCTCTTTCCTCTTACATGATTTGATTTTTATTATATTTTGTGAGGAGAGAGCATATCAGGAAGTATAAAGAGAAGTGAAATTAGCTGTTCTCTTGAATAAGTATAAAAGGCTATAAAAACTGGTTATGCCTGCATAATGCCAAAAGGAAACATTAAAAATTGAAAATTTCAGGCAAATGGCCATATTTTTGATTGATTGGACTACAAGTCACTGGTCTGATAGATCATTTTTTTCCTCCAAGGAATTGGCCAGTTGTTTGATGAAGTTAACCAAACCTGTCAACTCTGTATGTGATATCTTATTGAGTTAGGAAAATAGCAATGCCTTCTCAATAAATCTGAGTGCAAAATTCTTCATGAGCTAACTTCATGTATTGTAACTGTGGTCATAAGGTGACTACCTCTTGATGTGTTCAAAATGGTTAAAAATATTCTCCTATCCATTTGGAGATAAAATTACAGAAAATATTTTCCACATTAAAAAAATAAACTTACTATCATTTTATGTTCAGCACATCCCTTCTAATACTCTGGTAATGTGTTTTTAGGTATCAATAAACACATTGTAACACCCTATAGTAAAAAATATTTTCAAATTTTCTATTATTCTGTAACATGATAGCCAAGAATACCAATAAAATCAAATGCAGGTATTCCAAAGCAATGGGGAAGATTTTTTTCTTCTGTGGAGAAGAGCTATCTAGGCTTCAGAGTCTCAAACATTGTTCCTAAGATTCCTCTCCCTTTTGAGGATATCTTAGATAATAGCAACTGCTGGGCAAGGTGATTGGAGGCAAGGGGGCACAGGGGTTAGTCTCTGGTGGACTCTGACTTCCAGAACTCAGTAGAGTAATGCTTCTCCTCTAATGATTTAACCAAATGAAAACAGTGGACTCTGACTTCCAGAACTCAGTAGAGTAATGCTCCTCCTCTAATGATTTAACCAAATGAAAACACAGAATACCCCTTCATCCCTTTTTTAAAAAATTCTCATTGACTTTTAGAGAGAATGAAAGAGAGAGGGAAAGCAGAGAGAAATATTGATGTGAGAGAAACATGTCGATTGCTTGCCTCCTGCAGGAGCCCGGACCAGGGCCCATGCCGGGAGGAGCCTGCAACTGAGGTACGTGCCTATGATGAGAATAAAACCTGGGACCCTTTGGTCTGCAGGCCAACACTCTATCCACTGGGCAAAACAGGCTAGAGCAAGAATCATTTTCTTGATTAACTATAACACTGCTGAAACCAAGCTAGAAGATATGAGCAAAGTTTTAGTAAAGGTTCACATATTACAGAAGAGATATACAAGAGTAGATTTAATAGTTCCCTGATGAGGTCCCTACCCATCCCCCTTGACTTTTGGTCTTACCCAAAGTGGGGGCAGCCTCCTAAACAGTATCACGGAGGAGTCCTTTCAAATATAACGTAAAATTTGAATTTCAGAACTAAGAGATTTTGTTGAACAAAATAATAATAATAATAATAATACGTTCCACCAATTACAGTCTGCCTTCCAAATATTGGCTTCTTTATTAGTTGGAAAAGATCAACATTAAAATACAAAACAATATGTCCTACAGCACATATAGCTGTTGAGAAATTTTGTTTTATAGCTTTGCTGTTCCCTTGAGCTGCCTTCTTGTCTTTTCCCCTTTCCTTTTGTGACTAACTCCTCAAAAAAGATAGTTTATTCTGCTTATTCCACTATTCAGTGTTAGGACTATTTGTAATCAGGAGTCTAGTACTGCTTAACCTGAAACTGACAATCTAATCACAAAATCAAATGACCTTTCTCTGTTTGACCTTTTATAGATCTCTCTGTAACTACCCACACAACTTTCTTCTTAAAACTGTATCATCTTTGTCCTGGCCTAGAGGCTCAGTTTGTTAGAGCATTGTACCATACACCAGAAGGTTGCAGGTTCAATTCCCGGTCAGGGCACATACTCAGGTTTCAGTTTGCTCTCCCATAGATCAGGGCAAGTTCAGATTGATGTTTATCTCTCTCTCTCTTCCTTCCTTCCTTGCTCTCTAAAAATCAATAAAAAACAAACATATTTTTGGTGAGGATAAAAAATAATTGTATTATCCCTTTAGTACACCCAGTCAGTTCCTCCCTTTTTCTACTGTTGGAGTGTAGTTTGATTACAAGATTCAAGATCTTGCTGCTTTTCATCTCTATTAGTTTCTCTTCTTTAACTGTCCCATAATTACAACTATTCCATCTTTGTGAGTACTTCTTAATCTGAAGCATGATGTCTCTTGACTAAACTAAAATTGTTCATGTTGATATCTAGCTTAACATCCCAATATACCCTTCAAACACAAGTTTTAAACATTTATTTGTTGAAACAATTATTTTTTATAATTTTTTCTATTGGGTTTATAATTCTATGTATCTTATTGCTTAGTCTCCATATGCCTAAATAACATTTTCCTTCTCTCTATTCTTTATTTTCTATATTCAGTCATTTTCCAAAACTTTTCTCTCTGAATTACAGGTTGAGTTTGTCCTTTTTTATACCTTTCTCCCTATTCAAGTTTTTTTCTCTTTATATCTGCTCATAGCTCTTTTTTTCTTTCATTTTTTATTATCAAAATAATTCTTATTCATAGTAAAAAATATCCTGTATAATAAAAGCCTAATATGCAAATCGACTGAACAGCAGAATGACTGGTGGAACTACTGGTCACTATGACGTCCACTGACCACCAGGGGGCAGATGCTCAACACAAGAGCTTCCCCCAGCCCACAGGCCCCAGGCCAGCCTAGGCAGGTGCAAACAGCGGCTCCCCTGATTGCCCCACTGGTTGCCCCGCAGAGGGAGGCAACTAGCGGCAGCAGTGGGGGGCGGGGCCAGTGAATGGGAGGCACCAGACTGGCCAAGGCGGGTGCCAGCGGGGGTCCCCCTTATCGTCCTGCTGGTGGCCCCAGATATCAGCCCTGATTGCTGGCCAGGCCTAGGGACCCTACCTGTGTACGAATTTCATGCACCGGGCCTTTAGTATATATAATAATGAAATTTGAATTCTCTTTCAGCACAAACACTCCATTTCCTGTACATCACAATTTTATGTGTATTACTCCAAAAATTAACATTCATGCATGAAATATATTTCCAAATTATCTCCAAAGTAGTTGAAACAATGTACTCTTTAATTAGCAATGTATGAGGATTCAATTTCCCCATACTCTCCTAACCCTTGTTATCATTCCTTAACATTTGTCAATCTTTTCTTTTATTGTTGTTTTAATTTGCATTGTAATATTTATAAATATGATTGAGCATGACTCCATATGCTTATTAGTAATTTATATTGCTTCTTCTGTGAAATGCCTGTGTATATTGCTTTTATTTTTATTTCCTTTCTTGCCTCACTGTCTAGAGCCTCTCTTGGCTTCTATGATGATTACCAATTGTTTCTAGATTAATCTTATAGATTCACATCTGCAAAATATTCCACAGTTAAAATAATTAACATATTGTTGATTTTTAACCATATAAAATTTAAAATTCTTAGCCTATTGTATCAGTCAAGGTTCTTAGGTATAAACATTAGAGACTGAAAATCTACATAATTTAAGCAATAATGCATTTCATTAGAAGGATATTGAAAAACTCATAATCAATGGCAGGGCTTGAGAGCTATAACTAGAGGTCATGTGTTTGAAGAAAAAGGTACTCAAAATTATTATACTAAACTGTTTCAAGATATCAGTAATATTAATATGATACCACTAATACTGAAAACATAGATGTTGTCAATAGAGCTACACCCATAGAAACCTTGGGAAATAAGTGAAGCTGAACCTACTGCTGCCATACTTAGCTGATCATTTACTTTAGATGAAAAAACTGAGATGTGTATATACTGCTTGCCCTACACCCTGTCTGAAACTTATGTGTAAGAAAAATGTAGAAAGCAATTATCTAGTGTGTTTCACTTCTGTGGTTGAATGCGTGCTATGCCTCACAAATGGATTTCCTCCACATACAGGAAGGATTTCCAAAGTTGAACACTACAAGGAATGATAGATATCTACTAAAGTTGCTATTAATTTCCTCTCTAATCTTCCCACAATTTTAAAAGTTATTTGTTTTATTCTTAATATAACTTATGGTCAGCTCATCTAGACATATATTTCCTAATATACCCTCTGAATATTTTGCTTCCGTCCTTTTTGCTTATCGCATTCTTTCTGCCTGGGTTACTTACCTTATGTCATTCTACCCATTTTCAATATTTCTCCTTCAAACATCTCCTTTTTTGATATTCCCCTAATAATGCTTCTTTCTCTCAACTGTCATATAACTTAATTGCCTAAACAACATCTATTAAATTCTGCCTTGTACGGAAATTATTCTAGTATGTGCCATCTTATCCTATTACCCTGTAAGCACTGATTTGATAGGGACAATGCTTTTTAATTTCTCAATACATTTTTCAATATATTTTATTTTTCAATATATTCAGAAAACTTAAACATCAATTTAAAGAACTCAACAAAAATAGCCCTAGCTGGTTTGGCTCAGTGGATAGAGTGTTGGCCTACAGACTGAAGGGTCCTGGGTTTGATTCTGGTCAAGGGCACATGCCAGGGTTGTGGGCTTGATCTCCAGAAGGGGGTGTGCAGGAGGCAGCCGATCAATGATTCTCTCTCACCATTGATGTTTCTATCTCTCTCTCTCTCCCTCTCCCTTCCTTTCTGAAATCAATAAAAATAAAAATATTTTTAAAAATAATAATAAATAAAAAACTCAACAAAAATAGATTTCTAACCACTTACCATTCATTCATTAATCTCAAATACATATTGGATCCCTACTGTATATGCCAACATTCTGCTCAGAGCTACAGATATAATAGTGAACAAGACTGACTAGATTTTAGAAAAACAAAACAAAACAAGAACCAGACTACAAAAATAAGAAAACAAATAAAATGCAAGTAAATAAAAATTTTCATTAAATTATTTTAATCTTTGAAATATCTTTCTAAAACTAAAAAATTTCCTATAGAAAGAGCAGTTTGGAGGCGTGAAAGAAGGGAATTGGTTGATTAGTTACAATGCTTAATTGGCCTATGAATGAAAGATGATAAATAACAACATGTATTCAGATGGTAATAGTGAAGATGGAAAGAAGTAAAAAAGGATTCAAAAATATTTTGGAGAAAGAAGTTGGCAGAGCTTGATGATGATGTGGGTTTTGCATATGAAAGAAAATGCTAAAAACTAAATTCTTCTGTATTACACAGGAACAATTTTTCCCACTAGCACTGTAGTTGCTATGAACTCCCTGATCATGTATTGTGTTTGCCTTACTCACTTTCTCCATGTTGTGCAATCTTTTGTCTTGCCAGGCCATTGTATAGTGCAAGAGATCATTGTATTCAGAACACTACAAACCCATAATTTCCAAAGTCAATTGATTCTGTAACAGTCGAGATATATCAGGAGATAGAAACTACAATTTGAACAGGAAGAATTTCATATAAAGGATTATTAACTATGACTAGGGAACATATATAAAAGATAATGAGAATTCTAAAAATACCCCAAAGCTAAAGTGACACAGCCACGGAAGGAACAAATCTGGAAGAAAGCTTCATCCCAAAGCTGGGGTTCAGACCTCACTGGAGAAGGTGGGTGGCTGCAGCACACTGGATGGTGCAGAACCTGCTGGGTTGCCCCAGGCCTGCATTTGTCCACAATCATTGGGCAAGCAGGAAATACCTTTTATGGTACATGAGCCAAAGGTGTTGGGAGGGGAACCATGCTCTAAAATGACAAGTGTAAATGCCTGTGAGCGTAGAAGTGGGCGGAGACCAGCACAGCTATGAGGGGTAGAGATGTGGAGGAAACAGCAGTGATTGGCAAGCAGGAAACAATAGTTGAGGGTGCAGATGGGCTCAGACCAACAGACTAATTTATTCAGGACTCTAGCAGCCATCCCTGGCTGGATAGCACAAGGCCTTGATTGCACACTGTCTGCATGAGTGGGCCACTGTGAGTTGGTCACCAATCTATTGGGGCTGAGAACTCAAGGTCGCTGAGAGACTGCACCCTCGGAGTGCACATTTGGGACACAGAATCAGTGGATGTTTTTCTGGCATGCTATACAAACAGAGCAATAGGAACAACACCAAGTAAAAGGAAGGACACCACAACCAGGAAGAAAAATCATTTTTTTTTCTTGCAATGTCCTTGGAGTGCCTCCTACTATTGAAGTTTAACGTTGCACTTGGAGCAAAAAGAAATGCTTATAAGCACAAGCTTCATTATCGCTGGCAATATGAAGATAATTGAGGTGAATTAGAAGCTAAAATAAAATACATTGTAAAATAAAAAGGAAAAGAAGGGAGAAAAAACAGTGTATACAATTAAACATCTACATATAAGAAGCAAGGAAAAACATACATACTATAGTCCTTCTGTCTGTAAGTGGTCACAGGCTGTAATAGTTTTAGCTTCCTTCTTCTATTCCCCACAATATATTTCCCTTGCCCTTAGCCAGAACCCAGCACTAAGCACTGTCCCCACCCTCCGAGAATCTCTTGGGTTTCAGAAACTACTTTTCTGCTCCCGTTTTACAGCAGCTACACAATTTTCTTCTGATAATTGAAAACAGATGCTTCAATTAGGGAGCGATCATTTTCTGTGTGTGTCTGTCGCTTGAGTGGCATTCAGTGTTTAGAATGGTCAAGGGCAGTCTCATCTTCCAATTGAATGTATCCCTCACTTTACCTTTTTCTGAAAGTAATGCAAACAACCACTACCACTTGGGCCATAGACCCAGCAGATTCCAGGTCACTTGAGTATCTGTGCAGAATAACATTTTATGTTGAGTCTTGACAAATCACCATAAGAGACTTGCAGTACAAATCCTTAGGGTTCTAGAGCAAGTTCATACCACATGGAGCAGAGGTTATTGTTTGAAAAGTAGCTCTTAGTAAGTCATTGTAAGGACCAGACATTTGACAATGGGACATCAAAGGGACTCTGATAAAACTGTACATCATGAGATGCTTGTGTAAAACTCACCAAGTTGCAAAGTCTGGTGGGCCCAGCAGTAACACATAATAAAATGGAAGTCATATATCAAGGATAAGGCTTAAAGGCTAAAGAAAACTGCATAGAGGTGGTTCAGACCCCAGTAACACCCACCATTAGTGCATTTTTCCTAACTCCAAGCTCATACCTATCACTTCAGAGCAAAAGAAAAAGAGAACAAGTCATTTAGAAACATAGTTTGCAAATAAAATAAAATAAAAAAACTGAAAGAAATACAGGAAAGCTGGAATAAAGAGTGACTTGGTAGTGATGAGGCTGAAAAAGAAAGAAATGTCAGTTATAAAAGGCCTTGTAAGTCCTGTTAAAATATTGTAAATTTAACTCTAAGGGCCACTATTAAAAGCTATTTAGTCAGGTTAATCCATGAACTGTACCATGTTTCAGAAAACTCATCCTGGTTTTATAATAGTCAATAGAGGGAGTGTGGAAGGCAAGAGAGAAAAAAAAATATTTTTAGGAAGTTATTGCATAATAATTAGGCATAACCTGAGTATAATCTTAAAAACTTCTCATATTTGTGTATGCATGTTCTACTGTCTCAAAGTCTTATACCAAAACATCTACTTATCCTATCTAATAAAAAAGTAATATGCAAATTGACCATCACTCCAACACAAGATGGCTGCCCCCATGTGGTCAAAGATGGCTGCCACCATGTGGACACAAGATGAACAGCAGGGGAGGGCAGTTAGGGGTGACTGGGCCTGCAGGGGAAGCCAGTTGGGGGGAACAAGACCTGCAGGGGAGGGCAGTTACGGGCAACCAGGCCTGCAGGGGAGGGCCGTTAGGGGTGACCAGGAGAGCAGGGGACGGCAGTTGGGGGCAACCAGGCCTGAAGGGGGGGCATTTGGGAGTGACCAGGCTGGCAGAGGGGGGCAGTTCCCACCTTGCTGAGAGTTTTTATCAAAAATGGGTGTTGGATTTTGTCGAATGCTTTTTCTGCATCAATTGATATGACCATGTGGTTTTTTTCTTTCAATTTGTTTATGTGATGTATTACGTTTATTGATTTACGGATGTTGTACCATCCTTGCATTCCTGGGATAAATCCTACTTGGTCATGGTGTATGATCTTTCTGATGTACTGTTGGATCCGATTTGCTAAGATTTTGTTGAGGATTTTGGCATCTATGTTCATGAGGGATATTGGCCTGTAATTCTCTTTCATTGTGTTGTCTTTACCTGGTTTTGGTATTAGGGTGATGCTGGCTTCATAGAATGAGCTTGGAAGTGTTCCTTCCTCCTGAATTTTTTGTAGTAGTCTGAGGAGGATAGGTTTTAGTTCTTCCTTGAAAGTTTGGTAAAACTCCCCTGAGAAGCCATCTGGTCCTGGGCTTTTGTTTGCTGGGAGCTTTTTGATGACTGCTTCAATTTCTTCCATAGTTATTGGCCTATTGAGATTTTTAGATTCTTCCTGATTGAGTTTTGGAATGTTGTATTTTCCTAGGAATTTGTCCATTTCCTCCAGGTTGTCTAGTTTGTTGGAGTAGAGCTGTCCATAGTATTGTTTAACAATCATTTGTATTTCTGTGGGGTCTGTTGTTATTTCGCCTCTATCGTTTCTGATTTGGTTTATTTGGGTCCTCTCTCTTTGCTTCTTGGTGAGCCTGGCTAGAGGTTTGTCGATCTTGTTTATCCTTTCAAAGAACCAGCTCTTGGTTTCATTGATTTTCTGTATTGTTTTTTTGGTCTCTATGTCATTTATTTCTGCTCTAATCTTTATTATCTCCTTCCTTCTGCTCACTCTGGGGTTTTCTTGTTGCTCTCTTTCTAATTCTTTGAGTTGAAGAGTTAGATGATTTACTACCATTTTTTCTTGTTTTTTGAGATAGGCCTGCAGAGCTATAAACTTCCCTCTCAGGACTGCTTTCATTGTGTCCCATAGGTTTTGGATTGTTGTGTTTTCATTGTCATTAGTGTCCAGGATGTTTTTAATTTCTTCTTTGATGTCATTGGTAACCCAATCAATATTTAATAACATGCTATTCAGCTTCCAAGTGTTTGAGTATTTTGGGTTGTTTTTATTGTAGTTTATTTCTAACATTATGCCATCGTGGTCTGAGAAGAAGCTTTTTATGATTTCAATCTTCTTGAATTTGTGGAGACTTTGCTTGTGACCCAATATGTGGTCTATTTTTGAATATGTCCCATGAGCACCTGAGAGGAATGTATATTCCATGGCTTTGGGGTGAAGTGTTCTGAAGATGTCAATTAAGTCCATCTGATCTAGTGAGTCATTTAGGATTGCTGTTTCTTTGCTGATTGTTTGTCTAGCGGGCTTATCCAGTGGTGTCAGTGGTGTATTAAAGTCCCCTACTATGATTGTATTGTTGTCGATCTCTCCTTTGATATCTTCCAGGAGTTTTTTTATGAATTTGGGTGCTCCTGCATTGGGTGCATATATGTTTACCAGGGTTATATCTTCTTGTTGTATTGATCCCTTTAGTATTATGAAGTGGCCTTCCTTATCTCTGGTTATGGCCTTCACTTTGAGATGTATTTTGTCCGATATAAGTATTGCTACCCCAGCTTTCTTTTCCTTTCCATTTGCGTGAAAGATATTTTTCCATCCCTTCACTTTCAGTCTGTGTGAGTCCCTTCTAATGAGGTGGGTCTCTTGTAGACAGCAGATGTATGGGTCATGTTTTTTTATCCATTCAGCCACTCGATGTCTTTTGGTTGGAGCATTTAGTCCGTTTACGTTTAAAGTTATTATTGAAAGGTACTTGTTTGTAGCCATTTCTTTTTTTGTGTGTGTGGCTGTTTTCTTTCTGAGCTTTTTATTCCTTCTTTTTACACCAGTCCCTTTAGCATTTCTTGCATGGCTGGCTTGGTGGTGATAAACTCCCTTAGCCTTTTTTTGTCTGTGAAGCTTCTTATTTCCCCTTCAATTTTGAATGATAGCCTTGCTGGATAGAGTATTCTTGGGTTCAGTCCTTTGCTTTGCATCACTTTGTAAATTTCTGTCCATTCTTTTCTGGCCTGATGTGTTTCTGTTGAGAAATCATTTGATAATCTAATGGGAGATCCCTTGTATGTAACTTTCCGTCTCTCTCTTGCAGCCTGTAAGATTCTCTCTTTGTCCTGAACATTTGCCATGGTAATTATGATGTGTCTTGGTGTGGGTCTTTTCGGATTCACCTTGTTTGGGACTCTCTGGGCTTGTGTGACTTTTTTCTTCCCCACCTCAGGGAAGTTTTCTGATATTATTTCTTCGAATAGGTTTTCTAATCCTTGTTCCTCTTTCTGTTGTTCTGGCACCCCTATTATTCGTATGTTGTTTCGTTTCATGTTGTCCCAAAGCTCCCTTAGGCTCTCCTCCTGTCTTTTAATTTTTTTCTCCAATTGCAGTACAGTTTGGGTGTGTTTTGCTTCCTTGTCTTCTAATTCACTAATTCGGTCCTCCGCTTCTCCTAGTCTACTGTTGATGCTTTCAATGGTGTTTTTTATTGCAGCTATATCGCTCTTCATTTCTTCTGTCTTCTTGCATAAGTTATTGATTTTTTCATCTGTTTCTTCTTGCTTCTTGCATAAGTAGTTGATTTTTTCCTCCATCCGGTTTCATGCTAGGAATCAATAAAGTATATTTTAAAAAATAAATAAAACTAGCTGAAATTCATTAATATTTTCATCTATAGTTTTGTATTTATTTTTGTTTTTATTTAAGAAGCAATATAATAATTATGTATGATGCTAGATTTATCAGACTGAGCACTTTATAAATTATATAAATGTCTAATCATGTTGAACACCTGAAACTAATATAATATTTCAACTATAATTAAAAATTAAAAAATAAAAACTAGTGCCAGATCATTTGATAAAAATTTCAAACTACAGAATTACAGAATGCATAAAGTGAAATAATTTTAATAGCTTTTGTGTATCTTTTCTTTGCCAAATATGTGAATTATGTCATAACCACTAAATTTGTAAAATGTTTAAATCTTATAGGATAAAGTGGTATCTAGAAAGAACAATTAGATATTTCATGAATTCCTAGTGGGAATATATAATATTAGAACTATTTTGGAAAAATTGGTGGAAGTTGTTCAGTAAAGGATACGCATACTTTATAACTATAGTAATTTAACTCTCTAGCATATAAACTGAAGAAATTCTTGCAGATGTTTATCAGCTAAGATAGAAAAGATTTAATCCAGAAGCATAGTTTAATTTTAAAAAATCAAACATTGGCTAGACATAAGAGGATAGGTGAATAAATTGTGCTACATTAATTGAATAGAATATTATACAGCAGTTAAAATGAATTAACTGCACCTATCCATATAAAATTGGACTAAATTCAAAAACAATATTGAACAAAAAATAAGGTATAGAATACAAAATATGTGTTCACATTTAAATAAAGTTCAAAGATATAAATATCCAAACACTATATTGTTTAAAGATATGCCCATATGAGGAGAAACACTAAGAAAAAGAACGGGAATCATAATGTCAGAAGTCAGCATAGTGATTCACTCTAGGATGTGGAGGACTCCACAGCATTCTTACAATAAACTAGAAGCATGTTTTGTTTTGTTCTTTTTGTTTAGTTTTGTTTTTTTAGGAGAAAGTACACAGGTGTTTATTATTTTAAAATATACATTTAATTTAACATAGTAAAATCTATTCCTTTCGGTGTATAATTCTATGTTTTGTAAAATTCAGAGTTTTGTAACCAATAACACAATGAAGATGCAGTGCAGTTCGTAACTATCTCCCCAACCTCCACTAATTCCTTGCTCTACACCTTTAGAGGCACCCTCCTCCTACTTGGAACCCACTGATTTTAATCCATCCCTAGAATACTGCCTTATATATGATGATCACCTATCCATATAAAATTGGACTAAATTCAAAAACAATATTGAACAAAAAATAAGGTATAGAATACAAAATATGTGTTCACATTTAAATAAAGTTCAAAGATATAAATATCCAAACACTATATTGTTTAAAGATATGCCCATATGAGGAGAAACACTAAGAAAAAGAACGGGAATCATAATGTCAGAAGTCAGCATAGTGATTCACTCTAGGATGTGGAGGACTCCACAGCATTCTTACAATAAACTAGAAGCATGTTTTGTTTTGTTCTTTTTGTTTAGTTTTGTTTTTTTAGGAGAAAGTACACAGGTGTTTATTATTTTAAAATATACATTTAATTTATACATAGTAAAATCTAGTCCTTTCGGTGTATAATTCTATGTTTTGAAAAATTCAGAGTTTTGTAACCAATAACACAAATAAGATGCAGTGCAGTTCACAACTATCTCCCCAACCTCCACTAATTCCTTGCTCTACACCTTTAGAGGCACCCTCCTCCTACTTGGAACCCACTGATTTTAATCCATCCCTAGAATACTGCCTTATATATGATGATTTGTAAATGGAGTAATAAGGTACATAGCCTTTTGATTCTGACTTTTTAGAATAATTTAACAGTTACCTATAGTGTTGCAAGGATCAATTACTTGTTTAATTGTTAAGTAATATTCCAAAGTATGTAGGCACCACTGCTGCTTTAGCTGCTTCCAAGGTGAAGAACAATTTGGAATATTTCTAGTTTCAGCCTCATTTTACCTTTATTCTTTATAACCACACTATAAATATTATTTTATGTATATTCAATACTTAAAACCATTTAAAGCAAAGGAAAAGAAAGTTTTGACCTTTGAAACATATTAATTGTAAAATGCATTTAAATCTAAAATTGTTTATTAGGAAACATAATACAAGTTGATATTTTAAGGCAAAACAATCCAAAATAATTTAGATCTTCTGTTACAAATATTTAGTGTTCTCAATGGTACTTATTTTCATGATGAAATAGAAAAAAGTATTATCAACAATACTATGGTATGCCTTTGAGTGATCATATGAAAAAATATTGTAATTCACTCTACACCTCACACCTTATATGAAAAGGAACTCAAGCCCTAGCCGGTTTGGCTCAGTGGATAGAGCGTCAGACTGCAGACTAAAGAGTCCCACGTTCGATTCCGGCCAAGGGCACATGCCTCGGTTGCAGGCTCGATCCCCCCCAGTAGGGGGTGTGCAGGAGGCAGCCAATCAATGATTCTCTCTCATCATTGATGTTTCTATCTCTCTATCTCTCTCCCTTCCTCTCTGAAATCAATAAAAATTATATTTAAAAAAAGAAAATGGATGTATCTAAATGTAAATTTTGAAAGTATAAAATTTTAGCAGAACACATGGGAAAATCTTTGTGACTTGGAACTAGTCAGAGTTCTTAGAAATGACACCAAAATGACAATTCACAAAAGCATAAAAGGATAAATTGGACTTCACCAAAATTAAAACTTTTGCCCCGTTGAAAATAACATTACATGAAATGAAAAGACAAACAATAGACTGGCTGAAATATTTGCAAATCACATATGTTGCAATGAATGTATAGCAAATTCTTAAAACTACATTAAGAAAGCAAAATTCTGCCCTAACCGGTTTGGCTCAGAGGATAGAGTATCGGCCTGTGGACTCAAGGGTCCCAGGTTTGATTCCGGTCAAGGGCATGCACCTTGATTGCAGGCCATCCCCAGTAGGAGATGTGCAGGAGGCAGCTGATTGATGTTTCTCTCTCATCGATGTTTCTAACTCTATCCCTCTCCCCTACTCTCTGTAAAAAATCAATAAAATATATTTTTTTTAAAAAAGAAAGCAAAATTCTAATGAAACATAGGCAAGAGAACTGAACAGACACTTTCCAAAGCATATATAATGAATGGCAAATAAAATGGTGAAAATATATTCAGTGTCATTAGTCATTAGAAAAATGCTTATTAAACCCACAAGAAGAGATGTCTAGGATAGGGTTGTTAAAGAAAGCAACAACTCTTTTTGCCATTTTGAAACAGAAATTCAACCTTAAGCATGTGTATTTAAGTAGGAATGTGTGTGTGTGTGTGTGTGTGTGTGTGTGTGTGTGTGTGTGTCTGCGTGTGTGTTTGGGGTAGTTATTGGTTGTGCCACCACTTCTTTTCCACTTGGTAGAAGTTAAGTGGTAATAAATTGGAGTATAAAAATATTACCCTTTACCTTAGCAGTTGTTCATTATTTTTGTTCTTCTACATATCTGAGTATCTCGTAAGTTGCAGAAGCTATTAACATGGTAGTGGTAACAAAGTAAGAAGGAGGGTCCTTTCACCCCTAGCTCTTCAGGAGAACCCGGATATGTGAGGTGCTTTCCAAAATCCCAAGTGCCAGACACATGGTCCTCTCTCCTTTAAAATCCCTTTTGTATTCCAGCAGCAGCCTTATGATCATCCAAATAGTCCAACACATGGTGATACCTTATTAATCTTCAGAAAACACTGCTGGGATCATGTCACTTTCTTGCTCAGATACCATGTCTCTGAATTAAGGACTCCTCATTGACTAGAAGATAATTCCCAGATTCTTGATGTGTTGGTATGTAGCCTCTCCTCTCTTGTCCAAACTGAACACTCACTCTCCACGCAACACTGCAGTTGATACACTCTCTCTGAAGAGTTTCTTACTATATATCTTGCTTGAATTGCCTTCCAACATTCCTGCCAACCCCCTCATTAAGCTTACCAAGACTGCCTACCCAAATCCATTATATGATTTCAGACCACTGCAGTCCCAAGTTTTTCTGTCATCATCCCAACATGAAGTGATGCTTCTGTCTCTCAATGCCTAATGTGCTCACCACATTTATAGCAATTACTCACTTACTTCTGGTGGCTTCCTTTTCTAATGGTGCCTTCACTCTCATTTTAATCTGTTGCTGGTATTTAAGCTTTGTGCTTATGTTTTGAATTTTTAAATGGGTAAGCCAAATCTTAAGTATTTTAAGAGCAAGAATTGCTTATGTTTCTTTGTATCCTCAAATGTACCCATCATAGTGTCTTTCCTAATATATGTGCTCATAAATATTTGTATTTGATTTTACTAAAATTGTTCCAGGCTATGCAACTGTGTTCTGTACAATAATTTCTGCTTTTTCAAAATGGGTCATGTCATCTTTTGAGCACAGTATGAAAAGCAGTAACTACACTGAAATAGTAGAAAATTATGGCAGAAAAATTAGAAAACTAAAAGCTGGGGGTCGGGGGGGGGTGGCAGCGATGATTGAGTACAGAAAATAAAGAAAAAATAAGACAAAATTAAAAATAGAATGATTACTACATATTGCCATTCCTTGTCTATTAACAAAACAGATCATTTTGGTTTGAAGAAGCAGGAAATGGTGATAGAAGGAAGTCACATATCTAACCTTATGGAAAGAAAGAAAAGAATATGGAGGCATGGCTTTCCCTTTTGAAGTTTGACACTGATTTTTGTCATTAGTGGTATAGTGGGTTTCTCAGACCAATTTCTGAATTAAAATTAGTAGTGAGGATATCATTAATAATTATTTTTACATATCAATAGAGTTAATATTTATCACCCCCTGTAGACTACGAGCTCCATAAGAAGAACACTCAGAACCACAGTTTTGCCTCTAGCACCTGACACAGATCTGGCTACATAACAGGTACTTAAATATTTGTTGACTGGATTAAATCAACGTCCCTTAGATAATTTGCTTTATTAGAGATTTTGGTTTTCAACCAGAATTTGCTCCCTTCTTTGATTACCAAAGAATATATAATTTGCTTCCTGTCTTACCATATTTCCAAGAATCTTAGACTTAGTTTTATATTCCATCATAGCAATGATGTTGACTCTTCTGACTGGAATATTGACTCTGATTCCTCTTTCATATCTTTTCTTATTATTTTACTCTTTATTATAAGCTATTCTAATAAATAGCTGTTTTAAATTCCTCTTCAGAAAGATGCAGGGTATAAATAAATAAATAAAAGCTTTATAGTGCAATCACTCACCTGTACCTGAAATAAAATGCTGACATTTCAAATGTCTTATTGTAAAGGTCTGTTAATAGAAAAAGTGTTGGAATAAATTCAGCACAAATGAGAATTAATACAGATGTCCTCTCAAAGGCGGAAATGAATAGTAAAAGTTGGAACTTTCTAGAATTAAGACAAGGAACAAAATAAATGAACAAACAAAAGAGAAACAGACTCATACACAAAGAGAGGGGAGGGGTTGGGGGACTGGGTGAAAGAGGTAAAGCTATTAAGAAGTACAAGTTAGTAGTTACAGAATAATTATAGGATGTGAAGTACAGCATAGGGAATATAGTCATCAATATTGCCTAAACTTTGTATGATGCCAGGTGGGTACTGGAAATATCAGCGTAAGCACTTTGTAAAGTACATAATTGTATAATCACTTTGCTATACACCTGAAACCAATACAAAATAATACTGAAAATAAACTGTAATTGAAAAATTAAAAGTCTCAAGAAAATATTTTCTGAGTGTGATATGTATATGGTCTCACTGTTTTATAACATATAATCATTTTCCACCTCTCTCTTACCCCTCTGTACAACATAGCTAATTAAAGGAACATTATGCAGTTTGATTAGAAAAATTATATCAGTTTCCATTACCAAAAAATAAAACACCATATTTTTAAAAGCAGCCAAACTAATATTACAAGAAATGTTAAAGAGCCTGATTTAAGAACTGAAGAAGGAAAAGGAGGAGAAGGAGAAGGAGGAAGAAGAAGAAGAAGAAGGGGAGGAGGGAAGGAGGAGGGAGAACAAGCAGGAGGAGGAGGAGGAGGAGGAGGGAGAAGGAGAAGGAGGAGAAGAAGAAGAAGAAGAAGAAGAAGAAGGGAAGGAGGGAAGGAGGAGGGAGAACAAGCAGGAGGAGGAGGAGGAGGAGGAGGAGGAGGAGGGAGAAGGAGAAGGAGGAGGAGGAAGAGGAGAAGAAAGAAGAAGAAGAAGAAGAAGAAGAAGAAGAAGAAGAAGAAGAAGAAGAAGAAGAAGAAGAAGAAGAAGAAGAAGAAACAAAGTTAAAAGAATAATATGGCAATAAATACATACCTAACAATAATCACTTTAAATGTAAATAGCTTAAATGTTCCAATCAAAAGACATAGGGTAGTCGAATGGATAAAAAAGCAAGAGCTAAATATATGCTGTCCACAAGAGGCCTACCACAGAACAAAAGACATACAGACTAAAAGTAAAAAGGTGGAAAAAGTTATTTCATGGAAATGGAAATGAAACAAAAGTTGGGGTAACAATTCTTATATCTGACAAAATAGACTTTAAAACAAAGGCTATGTAAGAGATAAAGAAGGACCCTACATACTGATAAAAGGAAGATATAACTCTGGTAAACACTTGTGCACCCAACATAGGAACACCTAAATATGTAAAGCAAATCTTTTTTTATGATGGACATAAAGAAGAGATAGATAGTACTGCTATCATTCATATTAGGGGATTTTAACACCCCCATTGACATCAATGGACAGACCTTCAGACATAAAATCAACAAGAAAACAGCGACCTTAAATGACACACTAGATCTGATGGACTTGATTGATATTTTCAGAGCATTTCACTCTGACATAGCAGACTATTCATTCTTTCCAAGTGCACATGGAACAATTTTTTTTTTTTAGGATAGACCACATGTTAAGACACAAACTAAGTTTCAATAAATTTAAGAAGGTTGATTTTATATCAACCTTCTTCTCTGACCATAATGGTATGAAACTAGAAATCAACCATAGGGAAAAATAACAACTAAAAAACACACAAAGTCATAGAGGCTAAGTAACATGTTACTAAACAATCAATCGGTTAGCAATAAGTTCAAGGAAGAAATAAAGAGTTACCTTGAAACAAATGAAAATAACAACACAACAACCCAAAATTTATGGGACAAAGAGTGGAATTTATAGCATTATAGGCCTACCTCAGGACACAAGAAAAAACTCAAACAATTTCACTTTACTCCTTAAAGGAACTGAAAAAAAGCAACAAACACAGCTCAAAGTGAGTAGAAGGAAGCAATGAAGATCACAGCAGAAATAAACAAAATAGTCTAAAATTTAATTATAAAAGATCAATGAATCAGGAGCTGGTTCTTTGAAGAGATAAACAAGACTGACAAAACTTTAACAGGACTCAACAAGAAAAACACACACACATCAAAAACAGAGAGGAGCCTCATAAATAAATTTGGAAATGAAAGAGGAGAAGTAATAACAGACACCAAAGAAATACAAAGGATTATAAACAAATATATATTATGAACAACCATATGCCAACAAGTTGGACAATCTGGAAGAAATGCATAAATTTCTAGGAACATACAATCTTACAAAATGAAATCAGGAAAGATCAGACTCTGAATAGACAGATTAGTGAAATGAAGCAGTAATAAAAAAAAAAAACTCCACAAAATAAAAGTCCTGGACCAATATCTTCACAGGTAAATTTTAGTAAGCATTACAAGAAATAACACTTATCCTTTGCAAACAATTCCAAAAAATTCAAAAGGAGGGAAAACTCCCAGGCTCGTTTTATTAGACCAGCATTGCCCTAATTCCAAAACCAGATAAAGACACACCAAAGAAAGAAAATTATAGGCCAATATCCCAATGAACATAGGTGCTAAAATCCTCAACAAAATATTAGCAAACCAGATCCAGCAATACATTTAAAAGATCATACAGTATGATCAAGTGAGATTTATTTCAGGAATATAAGGTTGGTACAATATCCACAAATTAATAAAAGATATATACAACATAAACAAAATGAAAGATAAAAACCACATGATCATGTCAATAGATGCAGAAAAAGCATTTGATAATATCCAGCACTGATTTATGTTTAAAAACATAAACTCTCAGCAAAGTGGAAATAGAGCAATCATAATTCAATATAATAAAGGCCATAAAACCCATAGCCAAGATCATACTCAATGTGCAAAACCTCAAAGCATTTCCCATAAGATCAGGAATAAGGCAGGGATGTCTGCTTTCACCACTGTTATTCAACATAGTACTGGAACTCCTAGCCATAGCAATCAGACAAGAAAATTAAATAAAAGGCATTCAAATCAGAAATGAGGATGTAAAACTGTCATTATTCACAGATGGCATGATATTTTGTACATAAAAATTAAGATACCTAGGAATAAACTTAACTAAGAAGATAAAAGACCTGTACTTGGAAAACTACAGGATATTGAAAAAGAGATAGAAGAAGACATAAACAAATGGAAGAACATACCATTTTCATGGATTGGTAGAATGAACGTCATTAAAATGTCTATACTACCCAAAGCAATCTACAGATTCAATGCAATCCCCATTAAAATACCAATAGCATACTTAAAAACCTAGAACAAACTCTCCAAAAATTCATCTGAAGTAAACAAAAGACCCAGAATAGCCACAGCAATCCTGAGAAAGAAGAGCAAAGTTGGAGGGATCACAATACCAGATATCAAGCTATATTACCAAGCCAAGGTTCTCAAAACTTCTTGGTACTGGCACAAGAAGAGACATATAGACCAACGGAACAGAACAGAGAACCCAGAAATCAACCCAAGCCATCATGCTCAATTAATATTTGACAAAGGAGGCAAGAGCATACAATGGAGTCAAGACAGTCTCTTCAATAAATGGTGCTGGGAAATTTGGTCAGATACATGCAAAAAAATGAAACTAGACCACCAACTTACACATACACAAAAACAAACTCAAATTGGCTAAAGGACTTAAATGTAAGACAAAAAACCATAAAAGTCCTACAAGACTCCATAGGCAGCAAAATAGCAGACATAT
>NW_005370488.1:294158-303170 GCF_000412655.1 Myotis brandtii | reverse complement strand
TCTCCAAAATTTACAGAGAACTCATACAACTTAACAAAAGGAAGATAAACAATCCAATCAAAAAATGGCCAAAGAACCTAAATAGATACTTTTTGAAAGAGAACATAAGGAAGGCCTAGAGACATATGAAAACATGCTCAAAGTCACTAATAATCTGAGAGATGCAAATCAAAACAACAATGAGGTACCATTTCACACCTGTCAGAATGGCTATCATCAACAAATCAACAAACAACAAGTGCTGGCAAGGATGCGGAGAAAAGGGAACACTCATGCACTGCTGATGGGAATGCAGACTGGTGCAGTCACTGTGGAAGACAGTATGGAGTTTCCTCAAAAAGTTAAAAATGGAACTCCCATTTGACCCCGTGATCCCACTTCTAGGAATATATCGCAAGAAAATAGAAACACCAATCACAAAGAATATATGCACCCCTATGTTTACAGCAGCACAATTCACCATAGCTAAGATCCAGAAACAGCCTAAGTACCCATCAGCAGATGAATGGATTAGAAAATTGTGGTACATCTAAACAATGGAATATTACGCCACAATAAAAAAAGAAGGAACTTTTACCATTTGCAACAGCATGGATAGAACTGGAGAGCATTATGCTAAGCGAAATAAGCCAGTTGGAGAAAGATAAATATCACATGATCTCACTCATATGTGGGATATAATGATCAACATACTTTGATGAACAAGAATAGATTCAGAAACAAATGACAGGGGTGGTGGGGTGGTTAGAGATCAACCAAAGAACTTGTATGCATGCATATTAGCATAACCAATAAACACGGACACTGGGGCGATGGGGGCTTGCCTGGGGTGGCAATGGTTGTGGGAGGGGGTCAATCAGGGAAAAAGGAGACATATGTAAAACTTTAGACAATAAATAAAATTTAAGAAATATTAAAAAAAACTAAAGACTCCACCAAAATGTTATTAAACCTAATAAATGAATTCAGCAAAGTAGCAGGATACACAATTAATATTCAGATATCAGTGGCACTTCTATACACCAATAATTAGCTATTGGAAAGAAAGGCTAAGAAAACAATCCCCTTTACTATGACAACAACAAAAAAATAAGTTACATAAGAATAAGTTTAACCAAGGAGATAAAAGACCTATACTCAGAAAACTATGGAACATTGAAGAAAGAAATTGAGGAAGCTACAAATGAGTGGAAGCATATACCATGTTCATGGTTTGGAAGAATTAATATCATTAAAATGTCCATACTACCCTCAGCAATCTATAGATTTAACACAAATCCTATTAAAATACCAGCAGCATATTTTACAGATCTAGAATAAATATTCCAAAAATTTACATGGAATCAAAACAAAGACCCTGAGTAACTTCAGGAATCTGGAGAAAGAAGAATAAAGTTGGAGGGATCACAGCAGTGGATATCAAACTACACTACAAGGCCATTGTAATGAAAACAGCCTTGTACTGGAATAAGAAGAGGCGTGTAGATCAATGGAACAGAACCGAGAGCCCAGAAATCAACCCATGCCTACATGGTCAATTAATATTTGACAAAGGAGGCAAGATCATATAATGGGGGTTAAAACAGTCTCTTTAATAAATGGTGTTTGGAAAATTGGACAGGTACATGAAAAAAAAATGGAACTAGACCACCAACCTATATCACACACAAGAATAAATTCAAAATAGATAAAATACTTAAATGTAAGATGTGAAATCATAAAAATTCAAGAAGAAAACATAGGCAGTAAAATCTCTGACATTTTACTCCGACATTTGTCTCCGACTGTGGAAACAATATTTTTGCTGATATATCTCTTAGGGCAAGGGAAATAAAGAAAAAATTAACAAATGGGACTATATCAAACTAAAAATCTTCTGCACAGCAAAAGAAATCATAAACAAAATGAAAAGGGAACCCACGGTATGGGAGAACATATTCACTGATGATAAACCTGATAAGGGGTTAATTTTGAAACTATTTAAAGAATATATACAACTTAACACCAAGAAGACAAACAATACAATTAAAAAATAGGCAAAGGACCTCAATAGACACTTCTCCAAAGAGGACATACAGATGAACAACAGACATGAAGGAATGTGTACCATCGCTAATCATCAGAGAGATACAAATTAAAACCACAATCAGATATCACCAGGCTACCATCAATAAATCAACAAACAACAATTGCTGGCTAAGATGTGAAGAAAAGGGAGCCCCCGTGTACTGCTGGTGGAAATGCAGATTGGTGCAGCCACTGTGGAAAACAGTGTGGAGTTTCTTCAAGGAATTAAAAATGGAACTTCCTTTTGACCAAGTGATCACATTTCTGGAACCCTGAAACACCCATTTGAATGAATATATAGACCCCTATGTTCATAGCAGCATTATTTACAACAGCCTGGTGGAAACAGCCAAGTGCCCACCAGCAGATGAGTGAAGAAAAAGTCGCAGCACATTTGCACAATGGACTACTGTGAGGACATAAAAAAGAAAGAAATCTTACTTTTTGAGACAGCATGGTTGGACCTGGAGAATAATATGCTAAATGAAATAAGCCAGTTAGAGAAAGACAAGTACCATATGATCTCATTTATATGTGGAATCTAAAAAAATAAACTGACTATAAAATAGATACAGAATCATGGATACATGGAGCAGACTGACAGTTGTTAGAGAGGAGCAGGGAGCAGGGAGATGGGATAAAAGAAGGTGAAGGGAGTAGCCAAAGAACATATATGCATGGCCCACAGATACAAACAACAGTGCGGTGATGGCCAGAGGGATGGGAGGGGGCTAGGGAGAGGCAGGCAAAAGTGGGGAATATAGAGACATCTGTAAGTGTCAACAAAAAAAGTAAAGAAAAAAAAGTGAAAAAATAATAAAAGCAGCCCTCTTACAAACCGCTGCTCAAAAAATTACTATGAGTAAAGAGCATTATATATATTGCATATATTATGATGCATATGGCTAAAAACAACTTTACAATATTACAAATTTAAAAATCTCCATATACACTGACATTTTTGGTCACAATTTAGTCATTTTATGTTTTTTCTTTCCTTGGATTCATTCTAGATGAATGACTTGAGATTAGTTTCACGTCATGGTTTGGAATATAAAATGGGTATGTTAGCAGCTTATTAAAACTAGTATATTTCTTCAGTAAAAGTAGAACTGACTATCTAAAAAAGACAAAGCTGTGATCTTTCTGAATTATTAATAGAGTACCATTTCAATCATGAGCAGCACAAAGCACCCTCCTATCTGAAGGTATATGGAAGCTAAAAGGACTTACTTTTTCCTGCTAGGATATTTGGCCTCTCTTCCCCTTTGTATACTCTTCCTAATTTTCCAAAAGCAACCCCATCAGCGCACACACACAGACACAAACACAGCCCCAATGCCTAACGCTCACCTCTTGCTTTCTTAGCTTGGAAAGGTATTCCCAAGCAACAGCACCTTTCTTTCGGGTCTGTGAGTGGATATCTATGAGTTACAACTGAGAACATGTCCTTCTCCCTGTGCATTCACACCTTCGGCCTCAGGAGCCAGCGTGCATTGCTAATTCTCTGACACAGGAACAGTGTCCTGTGTGAGCTGATTTTTCACAGCCATGTTTCGCCGCAGTCCCTCTGACTGCAGTCCCTCTGACTACTGTCCTGATTTTCTTGAGCAGCAGATGTCCTGGGTGGTATGGATTGTGCCTACGTTCAGCCTAACGACAGCTGCTAAAAATAAATGCAGAGAAGGTGGCAGAGAGATGCTAAAGGCTCATGGATCCCATCAGCGCTAAGCACCATCATTTTGCCCTAGGGTTTCCCAGGATATTATAGGATACAAGTAGGACCCATAAAGTCTTATTGATCATGACATTGCTTCCTTGTGAGCCCTAATTATCTTTGATAAAAGTGCAATCTGACAATCAAATTCCCCAGAGAGATTGGGTGATATTTTTGGATCTGAAACTTCAAGGATACTTAATTGAAATATTTATTTTCCTACCTTCTGTCTGTTCAACTGTTACTCCCTATGTCTCATAAATTGAACAGGACCAATTGTAATAAGTCCCCAGGTTGTTATTTTCCTGACCCGTTCCCCTGTCTCTTCTGACTTTATGGTGTGTGTGTTTTACAGAAGTCTCTGTTGTGCAGAGCTGCCTACAGCATTCCCTGCCACCTCTGCCCTCGCCCTCCAAGGTGGAATGATAAAGCTGCAGCTTAAAATATCCGCGGTGCAGGACTGTGATCTTTCCACTGCTCCAAACACGGAATCATGTTCATCTGAGCCATTCTGGAGTCTGGGAATGCTTAGTATTAATCCAGGTGTGAGACAAGCAGTATAAGTCTAGGAAAAATGAATCTTTTGTCTGTTTCAAATACAACACAGAGAATATTAAACTACAACAGTATTCAGACTCTTGAATGAAATAGAGTCAAACAAAATTATTTTTGTAGTTAAAAATCATTTGAATTTATTACACTCTGGTTACAATTTATATTCTCCAAGACAAAGGCATATTTCCAAACCTGATCTTGAGTGCCATACCTACAAAATAAGTCCCAGACAAAACAATCACTTTCAGCTAAGTGCAGTGAGCATGGGCGTCCTTTTAAACTCACCTTCTTCTCAGTAGCGCTTGTCAGATGACTTGAACTTGCACTTGACACTCCATCTCTACCATCCCCTTCCTGTGTCTGGGATCGTCTTACTTTGGTTCTTTCTCACTATCTGTATAGTTGATGATCATTTTGAAAGCGTGTATATAGAAGCACAAAAGAGCACTCGAACTCAATAGATATTTTGGGGAGTGTTTCATAGCATGGTTGTTTTGGGGGATGCAAATATTCACTATACATGATCCCTGTCTTTGAGAAACTAACAGTCAGATGGAAGAGTTAACAAAAAGGTGATTTCAATATATTGTGCTATAGGATTCTGTGAAAGATCAGAAGAAAGGCCTCTAGCTCAGCCTGAGGACTAAGGAGAAAATACAAAAAACAAACAAACAAACAAAAAAAAAAAACCCTTTTCTGAGTTCTGGTTTGAATAAACTAGCTCAGCCTGAGGACTAAGGAGAAAATACAAAAAAAATAAAAAAAAACCCTTTTCTGAGTTCTGGTTTGAATAACGATTCAGAGTTAGGCATGTGGAAGACAAAAATGGTATTTGTTCTGAGAAAAGAGAATGGCATAAACAACCACTGGGGAGACAAGAAACACTGTGCAGCTTGTAAGTAACTGCAAGTAGCTAGAACAATTTTTTAAAAAATGTATTGATTTCAGAGAAGAAGGGAGAGGGAGAGAGAGATAGACATATCAATGATGAGAGAGAATCATTGATTGGCTGCCTCATGCACACCCCACACCTCAACCCGAGCATATGCCCTAACTGGGAATTGAACCATGACCTCCTGGTTCATAGGTCAACAACCAAGAACTGAGCCACACCGGGTGGGCTAGAACAGTTTTTTAGAGTGATCCTAGATCTGCACAATCAGCCACCTGAGATACTGGTGGAAAAGCAAATTCTTAGGCTACATCTCATTCCCACTGACTGTCCTAGCGCTCTGTGTTTGAACAAGCCCTCTGGGGATTCTGACATGCCTCCCAAATGATTCTTTTTCTCCTTCTTGGTAGCCAGAGGTAAGGGACATGAAAGACCACTCAGGATCGACACTGACTTCTTTTCTTTGGTATTAGGAAAGAAAAGGGAGCAATATCATCTTCATAGAATATGAAGAAAATAGAAACGATCCATGGAACATAAATTGTCTTAGAAAGCAGCTCACATAACTCCGTTCTACATTTTGAACACTCTTTCTAATACCCCATTTTGTTTCCCCTCAGTACCAAAGTAATCACATATGTTGGCTAATTCAGAACATGTCATAATATCAGAAGAGCATTTCCACTGGGCTTTCAGTTCAGTCCACTCTTCTATATTGTGACTAAAATTTCTGGACTTCTTATAGTCTCAAGATTATAAGCAAGCTTACTTATATGCCTCTTGCACCTGGGAAACAAACAAAACAATGTTTTTCTCTGTCCTTCAACCTGCCAATGCCCTTCAGCATATTTGATCTATCTGTGATCTTCTATGTTGGCTGTTGTGAAAATATGACATTCTCTGTAGACCTATGTCCTTCTTCTGTCCTTCTTCTTTGAGAAGCTATCATAACAATTGATCAATAGTTCTTCATTATACTTAAAAAATTATATTTCAATCACAGTTGGCATCTAATAGTTCTTTACTATTAATGACATCTCATTGGGCATCATCTCATTGGATCTAGAAAGTAAATGTGTGATTTACTTTCAGAGCGAGTCTCTATGTCTCCATTTCAGAAAAAAAAGAAAACAACAGTTTTATAGAGTACAACTAATTTGCTCAAGATTACACAGTTTGTAAGTGATGACATTAAAACTAGAATTTAGGCTTTCTGTTCTATTCCAGCATCCTCTTTTATAGTTTATTAGCACCCACAACTGTGCTAATTTTTACACAATATACAAAGTAAAAGTAAAATATTTCACTTAAATGTAAGGTCCTAACTAATTTAGAAGTTAAACTAAAGCCATGGAAATTAGATCTGTAAAATTACATTGTTAATTGTTTGGCTCCATTAACATTCAAAAAGAGTTGGAGAAAATACAAATGTAAGCATGTTCATTTGTTTCATCAATGTATGCTGTTTGGTAACTGCAGGGTCATTAAAATGAGTTTATACTTTACAGAGTCTTATAAGAATTGAAATGTAACAAAAGGGGAAAAAGGAAGGAGGAAATAAAGGGATAAAATATTGGAATGAAAAAAGAAAATTAATAATTGCTAAGTGTTTACTATGACGTGCTTTCACTTATAGTATCATATCTAATAAGCAGAGTTATATTAGGAAAAAGCTAGATCAGGTGGAGGTAAGGTAGCCAAGTCCATTACATTTGGTCTGATGGAGAAGGCTATGAATATGACCTGTTCAGAGTTCATTAAGGAGATTGCTTCATATGCTAGTAAGTTCATGATCATAATTATAAGGAAACAAGGTTGCATCATTTAGCGTAAAGTGTACTTGTTCATAGGTTTATCATAATTTAGAAAATAAGAGTTTTTTACTAGAGAGACATTGTGTTCTTTTTATCTGCTCAGCATCAAATCTGGGTCAACTGTGAGGAGCCAATGGCTGCCTAGGAGGTGAAGCTTTTGACGCTGACTGGCATAGAAACCGACCAATCAGAACAAAATTGGCCAGCAGAGGAGGGCAGTTGGGGGGGACCAGGCTTGCAAGGGACGGCAGATGGGGGTGACCAGGCAGGCAGGGGAGGGAAGTTGGAGGTGACCAGGCCATCAGGCCAGCAGGGGAGGGCAATTGGGGGTGAGATCAGGCCAGCAGTGGAGGGCAGTTGGGGGCGAGATCAAGCCCGTAGGGGAGGGCAGTTGGGAGTGACCAAGCTGGCAGGGGAGGGCAGTTGTGGGGGATCAGGCTGGCAGGAGAACAGTTAGGTGTTAATCAGGCTGGCAGGGGAGCAGTTAGGGGCAATCAGGCAGGCAGGTAGGCAAGTGGTTAGGAGTCAACAGTCCTGGATTGTGAGAGGGATGTCTGATTGCCGGTTTAGACTAAACTGGCAGTCAGACATCCCCCAAGAGGTCCCAGAATTTTGTGCACTGGGCCTCTAGTCACTTGATATAGCAAAGATGTGTGAGCTTATCCTTTAGATGATTGCACATTTTGTTATTTTGTTTTTGTTACTACCATCATTAGCGTTATCATAACCAGAAAAACAGGTTTATGTGAGGAACTCTTTTTTTTTTTGACATCCTGTCTGCATCAGTTAGCTACTATCATATAGGAAAGCACATTAGTGGCCTTAAAACACACACACACACACACACACACACACACACACACACACACACACTTATTCAGATTATGAATCTGTAGGTCAGAATTTGGGTTGATTTCAGCAGTGAAGTTGTTTTGATTTGGTTTGGTCTGGAACTGGTTAATCTCAACTTTAATAATCCAACTATTTGCATTCAGCAGGTAGGGCTGCAATGGCTGGGTAGTTAGTTTATGATGGCCTCAGATAGGACCACCGGGACTTCTCTCCAGATGACCTGTCATCGTTCAGGAGGCTAGCTAGAGCGTGTTCACATGGTAACAGGGTTCTAAAAGGAGCAACAGAGCAAGCTCCAATTTACAAGCACGTTTCAAGTCTGTTTGCAACATCTCTGTTACATGGACCAAAGGAGATTGCAGGGCTAAACCCAGAATTAGGGTGCAAAAAGCACTTCCAAAGAACCTGGAAACAGGGAAGTATGAAAAAATTATATTATTGTATCAATCCACTCCACTTGCCTCCACTTTTCTGGAATGCCAGGACACCTGACTGCAGGATTCCTAGGGAGAGTGGGTATGTGTAACCCACTTACTGTAGTAGTAGGAACAATAAAAGCAAAAAGTTTAAACTAAAATAAAATTACTTGAATTCTTCATTCAATATATCCATACCAGTTTCAGTATTAATTTCAAATATGCTTCATTCAGTGAAGTTTTGAAATATTAGAGTTACTGTCTTAGAACTGCATTATACAAGTTGATTTTCCACAATGGTAAATATAAAGGAAAAATTGTGATGGAAACTAATAATAAAAGTCTTAACTGTTCAGCTTGATTCCTATATGCCCCAAATGCTGCCAAGCCCTTCACATGACTCATTTCCTACATTAGGAGTCTAAAGGAGGCGATAGCTTGCACAGTTTTAGATGCTAGTTCTTGTAGTACAAATATTTTTGAAAACATATCATGCAATTATATATTGATGCTAAATAATAAAATATCTATTCAGTAAATTTATATTGTTTGCATTATTAGTTCTGATAATTCTTTTGTTGAATATCTACACTAATAAAAGACAAACATGCAAATTGACTATACCTTCACTACACCTTAATTCACACCCACCAGCCAATCAGAGCAACTATATGCAAATTAACCCAATCAAGATGGCAG
>NW_005370488.1:287831-293698 GCF_000412655.1 Myotis brandtii | reverse complement strand
AGCCATCAGCCCCTCACCCAGGCTGGCATGACACCCCAGTAGGGACCCCCACCCTGAAGGGGGTGTGATCAGCTGCAAACAGCCATCAGCCCCTCACCCAGGCTGGCCAGGCACCCCAGCAGGACCCCAACCCTAATCTGGGACACCCTTCAGGGCAAACCAGCCAGCCCCCACCCGTGCACCAGGTCTCTATCCTATATAATAAAAGGGTGATATGTAAACTGACCCTAACAGCAGAACGACTGGGAATGACTGGTCACTATGACACACACTGACCACCAGGGGGCAGACACTCAATGCAGGAGCTGCCCCCTGGTGGTCAGTGCGCTCCCACATGGGGGAGCTCTGCTCAGCCGCAAGCCAGGCTGACTGCTGCCAGTACAGTGGTGGTTGTGGGAGGCTCTCCCACTTCCTCAGCAGCGCTAAGGATGTCCGACTGCAGCTTAGGCCTGCTCCCCACCTGCAAGTGGACATTCCCTGAGGGCTTCCAGGTCGACAGAGGGATGTCTGACTGCCAGCTTGGGCCCAATCCCCCCGGGAGCGGGCCTAAGCCAGCAGGTGGACATCCTCCAAGGGGTCCCAGACTGCAAGAGGGCATAGGCCAGGCTGAGGGACCCCCCCCCTGCAAGTGCACAAATTTTTGTGCACTGGGCCTCTAGTTAAGAAATAAAACTATTATTTTTAAGATGAGAAAGCTCTAATTTAACTTTCAGACAAGACAATATTATTCTTTAAATATATATGTTACATTCTACCTACTTTAAAGATGCTCTTTGTATCTTTATGAATGGTATATTCACACACCCACCCAGACCTTTTTCTTGCCTTTCCCCTCACTGGTAGTTATTTCTCAACCCTGACTTAAAAGTTAGTCTTTTATAACTAAACTAGAGGCCTGGTGCACGAAATTCATGCACAGGTGTAGTCCCTAGGCCTGGCCAGCAATCAGGGCCGATTGGGGCCTTCTGGCTGCTGGATGCAGGGAGGGACCAGGGGAGGCTGGCCGGCCACGGGAGATTGGCTGTAGGAGCGCAATGACCACCAGGGGCAGCCCCTGCATTGAGCACCTGCCCCCTGGTGGTCAGTGCACATCATAGTAACTGGTCGTTTAGGTTGTTCTGGTGTTATGGTCACTTAGGCTCTTAGATGTACAGATGATTCCCATTGAAGTGACTTTCTTAGAAAAAATAAAAGATCTGTACAAAATGAAATTAGTGTTCCAGTTGCCTCAAAGCCTCCTGAAATGAACATTAGCATAATGAGTAGGAATTAGTAGAAGAAGTCAGGGAGCAAATGTAACGCCACAGCGCGGGGACCTGGCAGTGGCTCCTGAGGCATTGCTCTCAGGTAGGGAACTGTTCTCTCTTTATTATCTTTTGCACGAATCACCTCAGAGGCTTTTAGCATTCAGTCTTCCTCTGCCCTTTTCCCTTGTGTTCCTAATCATTTGCTGTGGGTATTACTGGCAGGACACACAACTGCTGCTGATGCTAATGAGAACCGCTCACCTGCTCTATCCTCGCCATGTCCTGCGAATGAACTGTCTGGAGTCGGGTCTGCAATGGAAAACCTTACCAGGACGCTCTAATTGAAAGAATGATGACAGAGGAAAAATCTGGGTGAGCTGGGTGCTAGCAAAATGTGATTAGCACAGCATGTGTTGGTTAGACCTCAGGGAAGAAAATGTTTCTTCACTCTCCACTAGCTCTGCTCCCTTGGACCAGGTGGCTGCTAGTTCCGCCCGCATCCAGCCTGGTCCAGGCCTCGGGAAAGCACACCTTCTTAATTAGTTATAGTCCACTGACTCGAATCAGCTGCAAGGCTAGATCAGGCCTCCTGCTTCAGAATTTGTGTTTTATGTTTGAGTCAAAATGGATTTTAATCTTTAAATGGAGCTTCTCAGGGTCCTTGTGAACATTAAGAGTCTCTTGAATGTGCTCTTGTCAACCAAACTGGAAATTAATTAGCTTAATTAGCAATAAGAGTTTTTTTAAAAGTTTGCATTTAAAGATTGTGGGATGATTTTGTTCCATTATATGTGTTGTTCGCTTACTGTGACCAGAGTGGAGTGGGTCGGAAGAGGATGTAAAGACAAATTCCCTCTCTTCAAGCTACATTGGTCCATGTCAGACAGTCTTCAAGGAGCATTCCCACCAGAAGTAGAAAACACAGACCTGGGACTATGAGGCCCGGCTTGAACAACTGCAAAAAATAGTGAGATGAAAACACAACACAACATCATGGAGCTATCCACATATATGTCTTTGGGTTAGATTATATTTAGTGAATAAGTTACTTTCCAGTTTGCTATTGAATAGTTTCTATTTATCAGAAAAGAATAAAAAATTCATTCAGATGATAACTGTAGAAAAAGTAATTCATTTCACAAATGTATTCCTAACAGATATTTCAGAATTTTCCCTATAGATCTGCTTGCTTCTCTTCATCCTACCTATTCTCTTTAATGGTGTAACTACAAGCTATGTTAAACCAGGAACCAGGAAACTTATGATTATATTTGATTTCTCCTTCACTCTTATCATGAGAGACCATGATACTATTCTAGCCAGCATTCGAACTCCTCTGGCAACTACCCCCTTCTCTTCATCCCGTTCTCTTATTTTCAACTTCTTCGTGTGTGACATGGACGACTGGTGTGGCCTTTCCGTCTTCAGTCTCTTACTGTTGCAGTTCATAGTCTACTCTGTTACAACTGTGACCTTTAAAAAGATTTCTGATGAATAGCCATTGCTTATAGAAAAAAGTCTACACTTTACTCGGGCTATATAAGGAATGTTAGAAAGTTACATTTATCCTGGCTCAGTACTATGACAATACTCTGAGATATTATTATATAATTTATTCAAGATTTTAAAAACTACCTTGCCAAAGACACAATAAATAAGGGGCGATATTTGTTTAGCTCCATCTACTTGGCTGCAAAGCAAGGCTCTGACTGACCCTTCCTGACTCATCCTACTCACCACCCATCACAGATGCTTCAATGGTAACATTAGAATTTCACTGCCTCTCTTCCGGATGGTCCAATAATCTCTTATCTCTAAAGATCTTTCTAAAATGAAATACAATGTATTTTCACCTCTTCAGGTCATTCTGAAATTCCCTCCCAAGAAAGATGATTTAATTATGCATTTGCATTCCCATAACATTGTATATATCCCTCTGTTGAACAATGTTTAGATTATATTGGAATTATTTGGTTACTTATTGGATTAGGTGGACTCTAGCATTTGAATCCTTAGAAGCAGAGAACTGTTCCTGGCTATGGTCAGAGAGAGAGTTTTGAAACAAAATGTGACTGAAAAATATTGCAGTGAGAAGCACTCAGCCCCCTATTGCTGGCTCTGAGGGGCTGTGAGCAAGTAAAGAAGAAAGACCACTGGGCACTAAGGGTGGCCCCACCTGACAGCCAAGAACAACAACAAAGAACACAAAATAGAGACCTCAGTCCTGCAACCACAGGAAACTGAATTCTTCCAATAACCCAAATGAGCAGGAAACAGAGTCTCCCCTAGAGCTTCCAGAAATAAACACAAGCCAGCCAGCTTCTTAGTTTCATCCAGTGAAATCCGTCTGGACTTCCGTCCTACAGAACTGTAAAATCATTAGTTTGCATTTATTTAAGCCACTAAATTCACCATAATCTGTTAAAATGGCGAGAGAAAATGAGTACAATGAGTTTTAAAAGCTTTGCTATTCAAACTATATTCGTATAAAAGTCACATCTTTTAATTCTTAAAAATGATACTTTGACAATTATGAGGTCTCCTTGAGTGTTCATGCCTACTTGAAATTGGCATATACAGGGTGGGGCAAAAGTAGGTCTACAGTTGAAATAGTTTATTCTTTTATTATTTTTATTACTTATTTTCTATATAAACAAGTGCAAACCTACTTTTGCCCAATCCCAAACCCCACATGAACCTCTGAATTATTTACTAATACTATTTAGTCTTCACTTTTATCTGGCTTAGAAATCCATGATCTCAGAAAGTACCCTTCTTGATTAGGGGAAGGGTCCTCTGTTTTGAAGGTCTTCCAGAATGGGACCCATTCCTTAGAACTGGCTGATCAGACAGTGTGGAGCGTCCCTCAGAACCTGTAAGAGATTTCCTAGTTAAGCATCACCATAGTATATGTATTGAAAAAAATCCTTTGTTAGAGCCTTTAGTTGGATAAAATAATACCAGTATAGCCATTATACATTAAACAATAATTTATAAGCTTAGAGAAATTGATACATTTCCAAAGATCTGTTTGCAAAATAGATTGAATAATGCCATTTCTGATACAGAAAATGGCAACAACTTTGGGAAATGCTAGAAGTGGGAATGATCTTATCTGAGCTCCTCCTCTGCTCCATGGGGAAGTATTTTACTATCTTACATCAATAACTAGATCCCTGTTACAGAAAATAAAATTTCTTTGTGTCTTATTTTAATTAGATGAAAAAGAGTCATAAATATTAGCCAATGTTTATAAAAAACAACTGTTCACTGATTAAAAGTATATAATTTCAATAAGCTTTTAATCCTTTAGTTGGAAAAATACTTGTAGGCTATTTGGAAACTGTGTTCAAAGTAGGGAGCTACTTATAATGTACTGTTCACTTCACCCTCCTGGTGAACTAAATCTTCAATACAAAATTAATTTCACCTAAAGAATTATCTACAAAGGTTTAATCTTTTTTTCTTGTATATCCTTAAGAAAAAAAAATGCCTTATAACCAAAATGTAATTTTTCAAAAATGCCTTTATCAAGTGTTTTAATTTTCCTGGGGGAGAAACAACACCCCCCCCACATACACACACACAAACACGGAAATTTACACTGCCTTGTTCCAGAAACAGTGCAATCTATATTAATAAAATATAGATTATTTACACATTTGTGTAACTATATAAGATGTTTCTTAATGAAATCTATTAAGAGCATGATTACATAAATGTATTCTATTCTACCTAATGTCTTTATAATAGTTTGGCAATTAGTGAAATTTATGAATTCGTTAAGTATTACTTCATATGCCACCTAGAAAATTCTTTTAATCTAAGCCATTTGGTAAAAGGAATTGATTGTTGCTGAAAAGGAAAAAGAAAAGAGAAGGGGGGAAATGATCTGATATATTAACTAATACAGTATGAAAAATTTATAATGAGACCTTCCTTAACCTCAGGATTTGTACTTCTTAAAGATGTAAATTATTCCAGTGAGTTTGGAATCATAAGTTATTGTTCTTGATCAAATACTAAAAATGGAGCATATTTTAGGTTCAGTATCCATCACTCTGACAATAGTCACATGGCATGCTGACCTTTGTATGCATTTTGCCAAAGTAAAACATGATCATATACTGAAGGGAAAAATTATAAAGTATCACTTGTCTGAGACATATATATATTTCAACCAACTGAAACTTCTCTTTAGAAAATAGTTTAATTAAAAAAAAATATTTTTTTTAATTTTTTTAAAACTTAGGTTTATTTTTTTAAAACTTCAAAACTTAGGTTCTGAGTTAATGCTATATTTCTTCAAAATGAAACACTGCCTTGTCTGTGATTTGGTGCCTGATTTCTGGAACTTGGTGATGATGAAGTATCTTAGATCAGTCTATTAAGAGCAAAGCCCTGATTAATCTGATTGTAGGTTCAGAAAATGATATCCTCTCTTCCTCATTTCCTGCCAATCATATTATCCCTAACAGAAGAGTCCCTCTTTTCCTTTGTCTCAGAGTCTATTGATGATTTAGAGGCATTAATGAGAGATATGGAGAGGGTAAGAGGTAGAGTGAGAAGGAGAGAGAGAGAGAGAAAGAGAGAGAGAGAGAGAGAGAGAGAGAGAGAGAA
>NW_005370488.1:228729-287587 GCF_000412655.1 Myotis brandtii | reverse complement strand
CTCTTTAATAATTGCTTTAGTCTGAGTAGGTTTATACCATAATTTACCAAACACACACATAAAATAATTATTATTTCTCAAGAAAATTCTTCATTAGATTGTGTATTGTGTCATTAATTGAAGGTATATTTCTCAATATATACAAAGATGCCTCCAAGCAATTCATTCAAGCACAAATCTATCTAATGATATGTATGAGGTAACAGAATTGTTATGTCAGAATTTTGAATATAATTGAAAAGCTTCAGATTGCTAAATAACATACATTATCCACATTACCCTCTAGATTACAGACAAGAATATGCCTAATTATTTTATTTCTGGAATGCATAGTGGAAGAGATCTTACTCAAATAATAGAACTAGAAAAAAAAGTTTCTTTGTGTTTTACACTCTTTCCTGACTAGTTTGAAAATCATTAATTCCCAGAATGTGGGACAAAGAATTAATGGCATAAAATAAACTTTAAACACTATTGCTTATGCTTTCCATTTTGTTTCCCAAAAGGGAACTTTCTGGTTTAGTAAATTTTCCATTGATGAAAATGTTGCAAGCTAAAATCATGTTCATTTGCCTGAAACAGGAAAGAGTTAAAAAATTTTGCTGTAGGTAGAGAAAGTCAAAATTTGGCTCTGCAATAGAAAAACATTGTATTTATTAAACACTTACATTCTCTTTTCATCCTCATAAAGACCCTATGGGGTAGGGTCCTTTTCCTACATTTTATTGATAAGCAAACTGAAGTTGAGCCAAGATAATTAACGTGTCCAGGATTATGGAATAAGTAGATGGAGCAGGACAGAACCAGACCTAACCTGCTTAATCTTTTATACCTAATTACAACACTAACTGACTATCACCCAATTCAAATATATTGGCTCTGAAATTGCTACTCTCATGGAAATTATTGCATTTATTTGGATTTTTTTTATAAGGTACGACTGGGAAAGACAAAATGAAAGAAATGCAAACCCATGGAAGTTCTAGAAGAGATTAAAATAAGATTTGAGAATAATTTTGGATTTTATTTATTTGTGATATTTTAATTTTTTGTAGAAGAAATAATATTGTTTTTAATAGATTAATAGAATGGTTAATGTTTTCAAGGTTCCATTTGTTTTTAAAAAAAATCCCTACCAAGATAAAGTCAGTCCCATGTATTGAATATAATTATCCAATTTATCATTTCTATGTCACTTAAAATTTCATAGCCATAGCAATCATTCCATGTTCTCTGCCACCTAATAATTAATCATATTCAAGGGAATCAACAATGATTGAACAACACTACATTTAAAGTTGTGGGGTTTATGTTGTGAGGTACAGGATAAATGCCATCAGAACGCTCCCAAACGAGTAAAGGGAAATAAACATAAGTTTCAGCATCCATTGTAGATTGTAGAACATGAGGGATTCTGTGTGAGGCCTGTGAAGTGCAATGCTGGCTCAGAATTGGTTAATGGAAGTTTTAGAGGAGAAACAGCTTTTGCACTGGGCCTGGGATAACAGGCAGGCAATATGTGAGAAAGAAGACAGAAGGAAAGAGAAACACAGGATTCCTGAAAGAATGGAAAGCCTGAGAAAAGCACAGCCATAATGAATAATGGCGCATATTTTGTGCAATCTAGTGTAATTCTTCTAAAGAGCAGGAATGAAAGTGACAGTGGGACCATATCAAGGAGCTCTGAATATACTATTAGGGAATTTGGATGCAATCACTGCCTTTGAAAGTGATTCAGTAAATAGTACATATAGTCCCTCAGGTTCCCAATTGGAATCAGTCTGTAATGTACCCAACATGATGGGTAGATTCATTCAATTTTTATATTAGAGTTACAGTATTTAAAATCATAAGAGATCTGTAACATGAAGTGAGATTCTGTATTCCCTTGTCAGAGATCCATCACTAGATTGTAGACATGGAGTGGCCTTTGGTCTCAAGAGAAAAACTTCAGCCATCTAAAGGAATACTTCTCTTCAATCTGTTTTCCTATGTAAATATCCATGGCAGAAAGTGACAGACATTTCTCCAAACCACTTACATTTCCCCCTCAAATAAGGTTCATTTAAATAAATGATACAGGAGGGCGGGAAGCCATCCACTGCCAGTACTATCATGAGAGTGCACCAAGGAACGTGGAAGGAAAAAGCCAATGGACGGTGGGTGTTGGCAGGGCTAATACCATGCACCATTGTTCTGTTAAGACAGTGGTGGCTTCAAGCAATTTCCTGACGTAATAGCCTCAAAGTAAATGTTTACTGAACCTTACTGCTCTTTACTGACCTTGGAGATGGTCTGTCTGCTACCTGTTTGCCGTGCTTTACTGAGGGCAAGATGTGTATCTAAAATGAATAAAAAACTGACAAGGCCAGGTTTCCGTGTGCCTCTCCAAGAGAGGTCTCCACCTGGCCCCCCATGCCTTCTAAATTCATATTTCTTATCTAGTGTTTTCATTTGTGCGTCAGCCCCTTCTTCAGATCCTGAACCCCCACTGCAAAAGGTTGAGGCATGGAGTAAGAGACAAAATGAAATATTTTGGGCCAATTATTCTACAGCTTAAAAGGTAGCATTATTAGTGGCTGTGCTAGACTTTACTAACACTTTTTATAAATAAATTGTCCCTACATTAAGTATTCTCTGTGTGCTGAAATAATGCATACTTTATAAATTATATTTATGAGAAAAGGATAAACATGTTTGTAATGTATTTAGTGAAAAAAGTTATAAAAAGGGGTAGGGGAGGCCGGGGGAAAGTCAATGGGGAACAAAAGGAGACATATGTACTACTATTTGTGATACTTTAAACAATAAAATATATAACTATTAAACTAAAATCTTGAAGGATTTCTATTAGTATAGTAACATTCTGTCCTGACTCATTAAAATTTTAATGCTACTTTTCTATTTTGAAAGCATTGATCCAATTGAAAGAACTTTTAGTATATGCTCAACAAAATGGTATTGTAGCATTTTGAAGAAATCTGGTTCTTCAAAACAGAATTATATGCAGGTATTTTACATATAAGACTTTGTCCCTTTTCCCTTTACCATTTAAGTTATGTGAGGTGTTCTTTCATATTAAACTTAGAGTAATAGGCTTCTATATTCTTTGTCATGCAAACAAGACACAGATGTGCACATCTACCTATTACCCTGATGTAGTATAAATGTAAAATAAATTTTATTGAGAGAAAACTTATGAGCATGGAAGTATCAAGGCACATGATATTAAGGCCAGAGGAAACAGGCCAGCTATTGTCTGGACTGGATGCACCACCATAAAGAGCTCCTGGGGAGGGGACCTCCTATTAAAGGAAACAGCCGCCAGAGGACATCAGAATAAAGGTATAAGAATGAGAACTCTCTTGTTAAGAAAAAAGTCTTGATAAAAAGGCTGAGCCCCCAGAGCTCAGTGTCTCTCATCAGCCAGTTCTTGAGTGAGATGCCCTAGTCCTGCTGAAGGGCTCTTGCCTTCCCGCTCATTATCAAAAGTGGAGGAATGGGGCCTCCACTGTTACTGAGTTCATCTCGCCATCAATATAAAGTGATTTGATCAAATCCCATGTCAACATAATGGAGTAATTAGTACAGTTCACGGATATAACAGCTGATAGTTTAAATGGAAAGGACAAGATCAACAGTAATTTAGTAGAAAGCCAGAATCTGGGATGTGGTTCAGAGTAAGTGGTATGTAAAAAGTATTATCTATTATTCCTGACTCGAGGAGCTTATACTTTCATGATAGTTGGAGAGATGAAAACTACACATGTGAAAGTATTTCAATAATCATGATGCTCCAAAAAATTCCAAAATGATTATAGAAATAATCATTGGTATAGATTTGTTCCTTCAGCAATTTTGTAGTGTAGTTGTATGATAAAATAAACACTCCCTGATAGAATAAAAATTTTAAAAAAAGTAACTTTTGATGACTTTAGGAAGATTAATATAAAGTTCTTGAATGTCATTTAAATCTTATTTTTCTAATTTTTCAACTTTTGCTCTGTTTAATATCAAATTTCAAACAAAGACAAATTAACATCTAGAAGTGTGAGATGAATTTTTCTTCCCAACACATAGTTTTACACAGTAATTAGCTTTCCAATTGCTATTTCTATTTTTATTTTCAGAAGCAACACATACCCACCAGGTAAGCAACTGCTGATATTTAAGCTAATAAAGACTTTTTGGTACAGTGTTAATAATTATTCATTCTACTTTTAAATTCTAATCATTGACATGACATTATAAATACAGAACACAAAGGATATTTGGAATAATCCCCAAATGAACTATAATAATTCAGGAAGTTAAATTTTAATGCATTTTAGAAATATCATAGAGCTATATAGTCATTAAAATTTTAGACCTCTACTTTCAGAGTAGAGTGTGTTTGGTGCTCAAGAGTGCAGCAATTTTTTGTGGGATCTCAATTTTCTTGGGATCTCAACAGGAATTTTTCTGCCATTCTCCATGGAAAATCAAGCAATATTATACATACACCAAGCACAGTCTTATGTTCAATAAAAATTGTTTTTTAAAATTTCTGACTATTCTTTCAAAATTTAAAACCAAAATGGACAAACAAAAATTTTGGCAGTCATTTCCTGAAACATTTTAACTGTCAGAATAATCAAATATCTACATATTTAATTTCAGGATACTAGATTATTGTCCTTATGTTGTTTTATATATTTTATTTTACTGACTTTACCATTTATTGCACACTGACAAGCTCCCAAGTACTTGAACATTATGTTATTTAATAATCATAAAACCAACCATGTTGTGTTGTTCTTACCCCAAATTGCAGAACCAAAAACTCAAGTCATAGGATTTCATTAAATTCTTCAGAATCACATAGTTAATAACACAAGCCCATTCTTATGCCTCCATTTTATTTATCTTAGAAGAAAATGTGATATTGAGAGAAGGTTGAAATTATATTATTCTTGTCTTTCTAACTGATGTGACCACATTTAGATCTTCACTCTTTAAGAAAAAAAAAATGCATAGTCCTAGCCTTTGAAATATGGGTTGTTTTTATAGTTGTACAACTGGTACCTTTAATACCACCTAGATAATGAATAAAAACTATATCTATTATCTGTTCAATGTGTCATTTCCCATAGGTGCTAGGAACTTTCAAGCCATGGCGAGAGAAGTATTTGAAGTTTTTTATATTCATACAAAAGCCATCTAGCCCTAACCGGTTTGGCTCAGTGGATAGAGCATCGGCCTGCAGACTCAAGGGTCCCAGGTTCGATTCTGGTCAAGGGCATGTACCTTGGTTGCGGGCACATCCCTAGTGGGGAGTGTGCAGGAGGCAGCTGATCAATGTTTCTCTCTCATCAATGTTTCTAACTCTCTATCCCTCTCCCTTCCTCACTGTAAAAAATCAATAAAATATATATTTTTTAAAAAAGCCATCTAGTTGCTTACAGTTAGTCACAAGGTAAGTGGGACACCAAGAAAACAAAAAAATCAGAATACTGAATTACCAAATCAGACTAACTTTGAATTATATCAATTAAAAAATACAAATCTTTTAAACCAAGATTTTTTTACTATCCATGACTGTTCATGAAACAGTAGCCTTTTGACCAGTAATCAGGAAAATAAATCTGCAGAATTTTTCCCCCAAAACACACACACATTTAACATTGCATCTAGAGCTGCATGAGTCGGGGAGAGGGAGATAAGGGTTGACATGAAGAAAAGGAGAAATAAAAGATGTTGACCAGAATTTAGTAGTCTACAGTATGCTTGCTACTTCACATATCCCATCTAATTTAGTCTTTCAACAACACAAGTACATATTCCACTTAACAGATGAAGAATTTGAAGCTAATGTAATTTAAGTAAATAACTCAAGGTCAGCTACATGAATGTGAGTAGATAAATTTAAATTGATAGAATAAAAAAGCAATAATAATAAGGTAAGAGAGAAAGCTTGCTTTTGCTTTGATTTATTCTACGTTCTCTGATACTTTTAAGCTTAACAGTTGTTTATTAGATTTCAAAATGTTCAAGTGAAATAAAGATGTGTGATAAATATTTCAGAAGAAATCAACAAGTTTATTAACATTTCAACCAACTTGATTTCAGACTCTGCACATAAAAATAGAAATTATAATAAGTGATGATTTACAAATATATTGATAGCTGGGTTTTAACTTACTAACGTAAATCCATAAAGTGGAACCCATTATATTTACATAATTTGCAAATTTAGCAAAACATGACATATGAATTGTGAAAGCTAGAATAGGTGGTGATAAGAAAACATTTATAATGTTATTCATTTTTTAAAAATTTAATAAAGAAGGTACTGTTACAGAATTTACCAGGTGACCAGAAAATACACAAGGAATACTCAGAGATTAAGGAAGAACCCTGTATTTTCAGATGTACTAGTACAGTGACTAAGGGGAGTCTGTTTCTCCAAAGCCTGAGTAAGTGAATATGGAGGAAGCTTTCCCTTTATACCCCTTCAGTATTTAGTGGAAGAGCCACACTCAAGGGGCCAAAGAGCCGCATGTGGCTCGCGAGCTGCAGTTTGCCGACCACTGCTTTATACCCTTTGGTTTCTTTGTCCCCCAAATATGGCAGTCTTCCAGACCTTTCACGGACTTTGCGAAAAGCCCCGTGTGTTGGGATGGGGGACATCCGATTACACCCAAAGGCCTGGCTGGTGCCAGCGCTGATAATCCCCTCCAGGGGTTGTGTATGGTTTATGGTTTATGGCCTCTGTAAAATGAGAGTATTCTGGGAAATAGGTTCTGTAAGGCAGGACAGGTAACAATGGAGTTAATTATCGGCTAGCAAGAGTGTGCGGTAGAAGGCAGGTTACTGGCACAGATTCAGATTGCTAGCCCCCCTCCCCCCCAATGTCTTATATTCCCCATCAGTACTAATTCATGAATCATTAATCATTAAAAGAAACAAGTAATCCAGAGGCAGGTTTTCCAGATTTTTGTACTTGTGTAAAGGAAGGTTATGTTTAGGGAGAAAGGAACGGAGTAGGTAATTAAATATTAGATTATAATAATTAAAAGATGGGTAGAAAGAAATGTTCCTGATCTGTTTTTTAGTAAGTGAATTAATTACAAGATGGTATTTTGCCCATCTGACTGTCAGAAAATTATAGTTTTTAGAACAGATTTTCAGTTTCAGTATATAATTTCTGGGAATTAATCCCAGAATAATATATAATCAGACAGAGCCTCTTTCTCTTTTTTATTTTTTCCTTAGATAAATATAAACCTGTTTCTGAAATACAAGGTATATAAACACAAAACAAAGTCATGTACTAGATTAGAAATGTGTGATTCGATCTGAGAATGGCTCCTCTTCTATTTGTGTGCTAAACATGGTTTGTTGGCAGTGAGGACTAACAACAAGTGCATAATCCCAGAGCTCCTGTGGGGGAAATTGGCATGTAGCGTAGTCTGTTGGTAATCATGCCTGGCATGTGCTTCCAGGTATTTGGCATCTAAAAGTACTGTGTGCATTCGCCAGCCAACCATATTTGAATTCAGGGTTGGGATGGGGGAGTAGACTAAAAGCAGGAAATGTTTTAAACTTTAGGAAATTACCTGATATTTGCATTTTCATCAGAATCAAACTTTCTTTTAATTCATCAGTAAGTATTGGCTTTCTGTTTTCACTATCCTCCTCCTCTTTTTATTGGTTGTATCCAATTTTATTTCTTTAAAAAAATTTTTTTAATTTTGCAGGGGTAACATTGGTTAATAAAATTACATAGGTTTCATGTGTACATTTCTATAACATCACTCAAAATAAAGTCTCCTTCATTATCATTTACCCATTTACAACCCCTTTACCCTCTTATTCCTCCTCCACCTTCCTTCCCCTCTGGTAATCACCATATTGCCATCTGTGTCTATGAGGTGTGGTTTTTTTGTTTGTTTGTTTGTTTTTTGCTTAATCCCTTTACCTATATCACCAGCCCCCAACCCATCCCCTCTACAGCTGTCTGTATCTATGAATCTGTTTCTCTTTTGTTTATTTTGTTCATTAGATTACACATATAAGCAAAATCATATGGTGTTTGTATTTCTCTGACTGCCTTATTTCACTAAGCATAGTGCACGCGTGGGCAGATAGGTACAAAAAAATGAAATCAGACCACTTTTTTTACAACTTACACAAGCATAAACTCAAAATTAATTAAAGAATAAATGAAAAACTCAAAACCATAAAAATCCATAGGCAGTAAAATCTCAGACATTTCCTGTAGTGATATTTCTTATAATATGTCTCCTCGGGCAAGGAAAGTGAAAGAAAGAAAAAAAAATGGGACAACATCAAACAAAAATGTTTTTGCATAGAAAAAAAACCATCAACAAAGTGAAAAGACAGCCCACTGAATGGGGAAACATATTTGCCAATGATACATCTGAGAAGGCATTAATATAAAAGAACTTAACAACTCAACACCAAAAAATACAAACAATCCGATTAAAAATGGGCAAGGATCTGAATAGACAATTCTCCAAAGAGAACATACAGATGGCCAATAGACATATTAAAAGATGCCCCATGTCACTAATCATCAGAGAGATGCAAACAAAAACTACAATGAGGTATTACCTCACATATGTCAGTATGACAATCATCAATAAATCAACAAACAGCAAGTGTTGGCGAGGATGCGGCAAAAAAAGGGAACCCTCATGCACAGTTGGTCAAAGTGCAGATTGGTGCAGCCACTAAGGGAAACAGCATGGAGTTTTTTCAAAAAAATAAAATAAAAATGGAACTGTCTTATGACCCAGCAATTCCACTTCTGGGAATATAACTGAGGAAAGCTGAAACACCGATTCGAGAGAAAATATGCACCCCTACGTTCATTGCCAATTATTTACAATAGCCAAGATTTAGAAGCAGCCCAAGGGTCCATCAGTGGGTGAGTACATTAAACAGCTATGATACATTTACACAATGGACTACTACTCCCATTTCATTTCTAAGGAAAGTAAAGCGTAGATGCTCTTTTTCTGCTGCCGAGATCTATACTCTGAGATTTCATAGCAACTCCTAGTGACATGTTAGGCTTTTTTATTCTAGCGATCATTAAGCTGTGTGTGGGTTTTTTGTTTTTGTTTTTTTAAATCTGGCAATAACTCTGAGATTTCATAGCAACTCCTAGTGACATGTTAGGTTTTTTATTCTAGCTATCATTAAGCTGTGTGTGGGTTTTTGTTTTTTTTAAATATGGCAATACTTTGCTCTACATAAGTAAATGAATGAATAAAAAGATAATAAAACTTTTGGATAAGAGATAATCATGTCAATTAGTGCTCTTTCTGAGGTGTCATGCCGATAAATTTTATTACATTTCTCATAGATGGAGTTCTTTTCTGTGTTTCAAGATGAAATCATCTATTTTAATAACATCCCCTGCCTTTAAGATATGGTCATGCTACAAGTTTTTTTTCTCTCTATAGGACACTAATGCCAAGTATACTTTTGACTCCATGAAGTGTTAATTGCCTTTTCAATGTATTCTAGTAATGTTAAGTGTGCTTAAATGCCATTAGAAACATCCCATTTTTTTTCCCTATGGACAATAATATTATTTTTTGTAAAACAACATTCTCATATTTTTTAGAAGAATACATATAAAACTCAGGGGTTAATCATCAAATATTATGTATGTCTATAAATACAAAAAATGTAGTTCAAGTACTCTTAAAGATCACTGCTCATTCTGCCAAGAAAAGGCAGTCTTATTGAGCACTCTAGGCTCCATAATGGGGGTTGTTCTTACTCTCAGCTAAGGGCCTTATCAGGTTTCTGTTTGGCTGGATTGCTAAATGTAATGCAAGAGGGGAATTTTTAATGCTGCGAGACATAAGTGTAGTCAGTCAATAATTTTTCATTATTATCTTAGGCTAATAATGTGGAAAACATCTTCTATAGAATTTTACGTTTACTACATTTTAAAACAAAACTTTCTGTGGAAAGCATTTTTCTCATATACAAGTAGCACATATTTTACTGGGTGTACATTATTTATATAGAAAGGTAACATTTAGAGGTATAACTCTACATGAACACTTAGCAGATTAGAGACTGATGTTTTATAAAAACTTTAAATTGATTTACTCCTTTCTTTAAAAAAATCCTGTTTCTTTAAAAACATCCAGAGTATAATATGATAAGATAAAATTACCCATACAGCTATATTCTCAGATATAAATTTTAATACAAAATAAGTCCTTGCAGGAAAAATGTTTCCATATACCCTTACTCATTTTCTTGGGATTATTACTGAAAGTGGAGTTGCTGAATATTGGTAGCTAATACCTATATGTGTCCGATACTCTTCTAAATATTTTACATCTATTAACTCTGAATGAAGTGCACTATTATTACCTTTATATTAAATATGAGTTAACTGAGGCATATTCAGTTTAATTCAAGCAAGTTTTCAAGTGATCCTAATCTGTGAATATGAATATTCCTTGCTCAATTGGTTAATATTACCAAACTGTTCCCAAGTTACAAGAAGACAGTTTGCCTTGATAAGCAATGAATGAATATCACCTTTCTGTGAAGTTTGCATTGATTCTCTAAGGATTCACAAAATACAAAATGCTACTATGATAAATGGTTCTACTAACTGACAAGAAGCAATTTGACTAGTTGATACCCCACCACATTAAAGTTTGTCAGCATACATTTTCATTTATATTTCAAGTAGAAATTGAAGGCAAACTTTGGATGCATGCTTTCTTGGTGTCAACGAAAGATCCATTTTTAGGATATAAAGACGATGGCGTAGTCTGGGCTCATAACATCCTACTATAACTTTTCCTTTAACCTGTTCTTGTAATTTCACATTGACTCAGCCTGTAGATGTATATTCATGTATCATATTGCATGCTACCACCTGTCTAATTTCCTCAAGTACTTAACTAAAGTGAAAAGAATGCCCAGAAGAGGTGTATTATAATGAGCTTCTTCCATTAACCTTGAATTTCTGGCACAATTTATTTTTGGAAAGAAGATGGAAGGAAGCATATCAGTCTAACTTAATATGACTTGTAATCAATATTAGTGATCCCAGTGTAGAATAAATACCAAGGTGCCAAGGCAAAACTGGATTGATACTAATTTATACATTAGAGTCACCTGCTTGGAGAAAGATTGAAAAGCACAAGCGCATCCACTAGCCTGTTGTGACTTGAAAACACTCCAGAATCTATCATTTACAATAACTAGTAATTTCATATTCTGGTATCAGCAGGTCAGAGTATTTGACGTCGATAACATTTTAAAATACCGTATGCAAAAAACCTTACTCTCTTAACTTGAGAAGTTGAGCAAAGAAAACACCAAACATTTTTATAGGTAAAAAACAAAAGAATAAAACTAAAAACTCAAGTTATTGGGGGAAAAAAGACATCATGTTAGGTTTTCACTAAAAGTAACTCTCCATGAAGCAAAACAATAATTTTAAATAAATATGCATTTGAAACATTTTATCTGGTTTGCTTTAAAAGAAGTTTTCTACCTCTACCTTAGAATATAATTCAGTTTTATTCTGAATGATTTTGTGTGTGAAGTCCAGATTCATGTACCATTTAAGGACTGTGATATAGAATGATAGTTCTAACTTTCAGAAGCTATGAAACTCATTGTCCCATAAATCACTTTGTAGATTTTTTTAATGTGTAACTAAATTTCAGTTACTATACCGACTACTTTTTTTTGAGCCATTAAACTATTTCAGCAATTTTCAACATTTTTCATGGCACACATAAACTAATTACTAAAATTCTTTGCACACCAAAAACATATATATATTTTTAATCTGACAAAAAATCAGTATAATTTTGATTCATTCACACTGTATTGCTATTGTGTTGACTGTTGTCATTTTTTTCACAACCTAACGGAAAAGAGGTCCATGCCCTGACTAAATAGTCAGGTATTGCATGATTTAAAAATTGTTGTGGTTCACCAGCTTGCCCCTTGCAGCACACAGGTTGAAAATCACGGGGTTATTTGTTTAGTCTTTTTCATCCCTAAATGAAACTGAGAAAAATGGAAGTAGATAATTTTGTATTCTCTTTTCCTGCACAACAATTAAGTATCACTACAATGCATTTTATGGGAGTATTTTTGGAAAAACAAAAATTAATAACACAATCATATACTTTTATATTTTAGTTTACTGAATATTCACATTATATAAAAAAAATGGACACATGTGTCAAAACGTGGATTAAATTAATGTAGACCACCTGATGATTTCTATTTACAAATTTTTTTTTCTTGTCAATTTACATGCTAAACAACAACTTTAAATCATCCCTCACTTCGGGTAAGCCAACTGTATACCCATTTGACAGAACCTTGTTTTAATTGCAATGGGTACTCTGTTCAGTCTCTGTTACCTCTGTTTAGACCAGAATGGTGAATCTGAATTTGACCTGCACAGCAGACACTGCTGTTGTCCTGTTCACATCCTCTCTGGAGGCTCTCAACTGCTGTGAGAGCTGCTGGCCCATCAGGCCACCTCCCGGAAGCCTGTGACCAAGGACTTACTGACGAGGGTGAAAAAAACAGCTGGGCTCTTGCTTCCAGGTGGGATAACTGAGTGGTACCATTTCCATTGCAGGATTCTCTGGGATATGAGCCTTAGGCCAGACAAAATTCACCTGCAACCCACACCTGTGCTAGATTTTCACTGGCCTAGTCTGCTTTCCTTATTTGTTACAGGTGTTACCCCAGGTTACTTCAATACATCACTTGCACAAGAATCCATATCTCAGCCCTTACCGGTTTGGCTCAGTGGATAGAGCGTCGCCCTGCAGGCTGAAGGGTACCAGGTTCGATTTCGGCCAAGAGCATGTACCTTGGTTGTGGGCACATCCCCAGTCGGGGGTATGCAAGAGGCAGCTGATTGATGTTTCTCTCTCATCGATGTTTCTATCCCTCTCCCTTCCTCTCTGTGAAAAATCAATAAAATATATTTTTTTAAAAAGAATCCAAATCTCAGACTTTACTCAGCATATCAAACTCGCGGGCCACATGCCTTGTTTAAATAAACGTAATGTAAAACTTTTCTGTACATTTATATATAACTAGAGGCCTGTTGCAGGAAGATTCCTGCAAGAAGAGGGCTTCCTGAGGCTGGAGCAAAGCAGAGAAGGAGGCGGGCTTCGCTCCCTTCTCCACTGCCTCGCTCCCTCCTTTCTCCACTGCCTCGGCTCCCACCCTTCTCCGCCACTTTGCTCCCTCCCTTCTCCACTGCCTTAGCTCCCTCCCTTCTCCGCCACTTAGCTCCCTCCCCTCTCTGCTGCCTCGCTCCCTCCCATGTCCACTGCCTCAGCTTCACTCCCATCTCCACTGCCTCGGCTCTGTTCCCTTCTCCGCCACTTCACTCCCTTCTGTAGCGCTTGGCTTCCTTCTACACTACCTTCAGTCTTTACTCCATGCCTGTGTATGCAAATTAACCGCCATCTTTGTTGGGTTAATTTGCATATTGCTCTGATTGGCTGGTGGGCATAGCGGAGGGATGGTTAATTTGCATCTTTCTCTTTTATTACTGTAGATGGGAATTTTTATAGTGGGTATTGGTTTATGTCTGTTTGCATTTAAAATCAATTTTGTAGCCAATCGAAAGTAAGAATGAAATTGCTTTCATAATATACTTTCACGAAAGATGCATTTTTACCTTTAAAACAGAGTTTATTTTTTTCTGCAGCATGAGAGTAAATGAATTTAAGAGTACTAAATAAGGCTGCTAACTTTTCATAGTAACGTATACTTTACTAGTTAGAATCCATAATGAATATGAAGAAAACCCAAATTGTTCCATAAGCATTCTGGGTTCCTCAGTTTTTCTTTGCTTAAATGATATTGACAATTGTCCTTATTGAAGAGGAAATAAGTATGTGCCTGGAGCCGCACAGAAAACCATTCATCATTCTCGCATGCAAAAGATGGAACCCCTGTGCCAGCACACAAAATCCAATGGCAGCTACAGTAGCAGAAAATCAATGGATGGTACTAGAAAACTCAGAGGCTAATCAGAGCCCAGTGCAGGCGTGAGGTACTCCACAAGCAGCATTGCTTTAGGACATAACTCAATTCTCTGAACACCACAGAGTGCAGCTTAATTCCAGCATTTAGAGGAGAAATGAGGGTCTTTAAAACATACATTTTGTTCTTTATTGCCTCCCAGAGAAGCTTCAGTGAGGTACTGTAATGAGTAATGATAACATACATCCTTAAAAACTGATGCTAGCTCAGTCATTATGCCCAGATAGAATGAGTCCCTGCTGTGGGAAGCAATGAGATGTCATTAGTAGGCATCTCCGCTAAAAGGAAAACGAATATTGTTACTTGTTAGGCACACTATTAATATCCGTAAAGGTAAATGACAATCGGCTCTGCACTTTCATAGGCAGCTGATTTTGCTGACATGCCTTAACTGATACTGAACTCCAAGTGAAGATACCTACCCAGATCGAAATACAATGTGTGGCAAATTTCAAGTAACTTGAAACTGACACTGTATAATAAAAATGCTTTTAGGTTAAATTATTCAAAAATACCAGGCTCTGAAAAATACTTGAATAACTGAACTAGTGTAATGTTTTCTCCCTCGGAAACTCAAAGTACTTTGGAATGCATCATATAACAATTTATCTAAATTTTCTCAAGAATAGTAGAACATTTTCTTAATTCAACTTTTTTGGGGTCATTATGGGTAGAACTTATGAAAGAATTGATCCAGCGATATAGGTCCCTAATATCATATCTACCCTTTTCTTCTACTGTATGTTTTTTTCTTTGCTTGTATAAAATTTATTTATCAATTACAGTTTGCATTCAATGTTATTTTATATTAGCTTCAGGGGTACAGCATAGTGGTTAGGCAATCATATACTTTACAAAGTGTCCCCCCACCCCCAATATTTCAACTATCTATCTGGCACCACACATAGTAATTATAATATTATTCACTATATTCCCTATGCTGTACTTTATATCTCCGTGACTATTTTGTGACTACAAATTTGTAGTTCTTAATCCCTTCCTCATTTTCACCAGTCCCTCAACACCTCTCCCCTCTTGCAACCATCAATCTATTCTCTGTAAATATGGGTCTGTTCCTAACATTCTTAAACCATCAACAGGTCTTCAATATAGGCTTGCCTTTTTGATAAATTGATCATATCTCAACATGATCCTGCATTGCATATGGTAAAGTCATGTATTAAATGAATATCATTTATCATGATAAATTCATGATAAAATCAGTATTAAAGGGAAATTTATGTTTTTAATGAAGCTCTCATTTTATCTTAGGTTAACAACTTGAATTTAAATCTTGAATTATATATGCACTTATTGTAATAGATAAAATGTCAAGGTCATTTTGAGTGAATAATTTTAGCAAAATAAAGTATCATCATGAAAAATGAAGCCCTGCTTGGAAACAAAAGCTAATTAAGAGTTTTTTAATACCCCAGGGAGAGAAGTGTACAGAGAGTAGTCACAGTTGGCTTAAGATTGGCAACTCTATTGGATGTGACAGCACGTTCAGCTCGTCTCATGCAGACAACCCAGCATCTGGGATGATAATTATTAGACTTCAGAGCACTTCTTGGAAACTGTCCATGTATTAGAGTGCTTATAAAAGAAGGCCTTCTGGAATTACCATGGTTTTATATATTAATACATTCTTTATCAATATTTATCACTTTACATCTGAGTTATAGCTATTTTGAAATGTAAAACAGTCTTGAAGATTTAAACAAATATTTTTAAAGTATAAATATTTTTGTTTTCCTTTTGAAAACAAATATTATAACTTATAATGCCAATATTTAAAATTCCAAATGCATTACCTCTGTGGAATTATAATGGTGAATAAACACTCATAAATAAAATAAGTAACAGGATCTAATAAACTAAAAATATTTTGCCTATTTTTTTTACCATTAGCAATTTTTAGAGGTCCTCTTTTTAAAAGTTTTAAAATAAAATGTTTAGACATATTTGAACACATAGTATACTGATACAATAGTCATAAACAAAACTATATTTAAAATTTTACTTTCAAAAACTATATTTAATAAGTGATTTTTAATGTGAACAAGAAAAAAACTAATTTAACTCTTCAGTGATTGTTTTCTGGATGAAAACTACTGCACATAGAAAAGGTTGATTCTGTGTTCTTTTTCAGTCTGGAGCTAATGTGATTTATTTAGCAAGGCGTAGGGAGGTCCTGCATTACATAACCTTGTGTAGGTCACTGCAATGTTTCCAATGTAGAATCTTAAGATATTTTATTGACTATAAATATCTTACTAAGCAAAATTTGGCAAAATAAAACACATTTTAAAAACATTTATATGCCACAACATGAAGATATTTTCTCAAAGCTCCTTCCAACTCTCTTTTCTCACATCACTTAAAGTCTACGTTCCATAGTGTTTAGCAAAGGCATAATCTTATCATCTCCCTGTTGTCTTAGGTTCTAGAAATTTTCAAGTATTCTCAAAATACTATTGAAAAATCTCTTAGATACAAGTAATGGGAACCACATTTAAACATACCACTTGGCTGGGTTTGTATAACTGGGAAGTCTACAGTCCCCGGCTTCATGCACGGCTGGATTCAGGAACTCAGTGATGTCAAGGCCATGCTCTCTCATGCTCACATTCTCTATTCATATGTTGATGAAAAGCATGCTGGCTGAACCAGACACATCCTGTCAGAGCTCATGTATAGGGACATTCTATTACAGTAAAAAAAAAAAAAAAAAAGTGTCCTTGGAATAACTCTGTTCCAATTTTGTCACAAATATTTGTTGAGTAAATAAATTCCTTTCTCGTTCCTGTATAGGTTATGGTAGCCAAGGTTTGATGAATGCTGATTTGCCACACCTGTGTAATGGCCACAAAACAATGAATGGGGAGTGCTAGAGTCAGCTCCATTTGAAAACAAGGAAGAAGCTTCACAAAGATAAATCACTCTACATTTATTTATTTATTTATTTATCTATCTATTTATTTATTTAATTCCATTCACATGCTTCTTTATTAGAACTCCCTGTCCTTGATCTTTTAGACCTGCAACTCCTTGTCCTTGATCTGGTGGCCGGGGAGAGGTCAATGGGGGAAAAGGAAGACATATGTAATGCTATATGTACTACTTTAAACAATAAATCATTCTACTTTTAGAAGAAAATAAGGGTAGAATGGATGTTGAATATCTCCCAACAATAGATATAGAAACTAAGAGATTTCCTAGCACCTGATCATAACTTACATGCTGGTGTTTTTCTTCATTATCAACAATCCATGGAGCAACAAAATACTAATTAACATAGAGCTAATATTCTAAGCAGGAGAAAAACTGGTTCCTATTAGTTGAAGTTGGTATTCTAATAACAACAGAACAAATAAACGATCACGTAAACTAGTTTTTAGACTATCACCCAATTGTGTCACACCTAGACACTATAGTTATGTCATTAAAAAAAAGGATAAAGTTTTTAAGATTAATTTGAGTATACAACCTTCTACCTATTATTTTCATTTCTTTACAATGTATGCAACCTGGACTATTTGACATGAAGAATTTACCACAGTCCGCATCTGGCTGATTTAAATGCACAATGCAGTTCAAAATGTGCCCTTTTTTTTCTGTGTAGTTTCAGCATGTTGGCAGCTGAATATAAAGTCCTTATTAGACTTAGGTTCGTTTCCTCAGCAAGCTAATAAATGTTGGTCTGTTCTTTCATCAGGGACAGATATCTGGCTTTTCTTCTTTTTTTTATGCTCAGTAGCTAGATTCATTAATTCACTGGAAATGTTAAATGATGGTATTGTATGCTATTATTTCTTTTTCATTTATTGGTTTGTATACTTTTATAAAGACACGTTTCTCCTCATCTATTATTTGTCTACCTGGTGTTATAGTTCTCCAGGAAATACCCATATTAATGCCTGTTTATTTTTCTCTATTTACTAGTTTACAAAATGAGAAGCTGATGGATATTTAATGTGTTAACTTGAGTGGGCTATATTCTCCAGTTTCACACTCAATCAAACACTTATCTTGTCATTGCTATGAAGCTATTTTATACAAGTGATTATGGCCCATTATCAATTACTTTAAATAAAGGAGATTATCCTAGGTAATCTGGGTGGGCATAAAAATAGAATAGCTCTAAAAATAAAATTGAGGCTTCCTTGAAGAAATTCTGCTTATGGAAAACAGCTCCAGTTCATGCCCAAGAGTTCCAGCTGCCCTCGCTGATGGCCAGCCTTATTGATTAAAAACCCCAACAATCATATATGCCAATTCTTTTCATAAGTCCCTTAATATATATCTCCAGCTGGTTTTGTTTCTCTGTTGAACCATGACTGATACAGGTTTTAGTAACAGATGTCTTTCTAAAGGGACAGTATGGCACAGATGAGTGCTCTGAATTGGTTCTGGGTTTTGTTGAATTACTTCTCTAATTTTCTTAGACTTATGAAAAGAAATGACTCTATTTTCAGTGGGATAAAGTGGACTGGTAGTACGTGACATGATATGGCAATAAGAGACAGGCAAAACATCACCTTTGAATGTTTTTAATCAAATATGTACAGAAGGAAATGTTCTACATTACCATGTATTTCATACTTTAGAGTATTGTAGCCAAACTAAGGAGAATAATGATGTTTCTCCTGACTGTGTTGGAGAATGCGAGAAAATGGAACAATGATCTTAAGGCTTCAAATCCCCATCTCAAGCTGAGTATAGTGAACTGAAAACTTCTATATGTGCCTTAAAATAACCCTTCATCTCTTGTTACTTACCACTGTGTTGAGATTTCTGTAACTGAAATTCAGATTCTCAGAGAAACAGACAATAGAGTGATGATAACCAAGAGATGGGGGGGGGGGGGGGGGGGTAGAGGAAATGGGGAGAATAAAACATCCAGTTATGAGATAAACACATTCTGGGGATCCAATATACAGCATGGTGATTAAAGCTAACAATACTGCATGATTTACTTGAATGTTGCCTAGATAGTAGGTCTTAGATGTTCTCATTACAAGAAAGAAATGGCGATCATGTAATGGATTGGAGGTATTAGCTAATGATATGGTGATAATCATTTTGCAATATTTAAGTGTATCAAATCAATATATTGTACACTATGAACTTGCACACTGTTATATGTCAATCATTTCTCAGTAATGCTGGAGAAAAAGAAAAGAGTGAATGGTGGGCATCTACTGGGAAGAAATGAAATCCAGACTGTGAAATCTCAGAGGGAAGGCGGGGTGTGAGTGGGTGGATGGGAAGAACTTGTATGCACATATGCATAACCCATGGACACAGACAATAGGGTGGTGAAGGCCTGGAGTAGGGTGGGGCTAGAAAGGGTCAATGGGGGAAAAGGGGGACATATGTAATACTTTCAACAATAAAGATTTAAAAAATTCTGAAAATTTGAATGAGGACATATTTGCAGACCCTGATGAAGGGGGAGAACAAACCCCTAAATTCTCCTTTTGCCAGTAAATGCAGACCTTTCACTCCTGCCTAAGGGAGCGAGCCTTCCTTTGCCAGTAGAAACTGTATTGGCCCTGCAGAAACTAGTAGCTGCTGCACTGCAAGGCACTGCTGGTGTTATTCAGGACCTACCCCAGCCGTCCCTCTTTGTTACTAGACCTACACCTACACTGGGCAGGTATAGAGTGTGCCCATAACTGGTCTGCTGTGTGTTGGTTACCCAATTAAAGTTAGACCCCACTACAAAAATAATGTCATCACTCTATCATATACAGGGGTGGGCAAAAGCAGGTTTACAGTTGTGATGACCTGAAACAGTGTTTATTCTTGTACTACTATTTATTAATTATAATATTATTTTCCATATGAACAACTGTAAACTACTTTTGCCCCATCCAGTGTATGGAAAAGTTCATAAATTTACAGTTAATTAATTAATTAATTTCCGGTGCAGGGATTGTGTGATTACAAAAATGATATGACGGTATTATACTGGCCTCCAAGGAATCTTTACCATTGGTAGTGAGTTAAAACTATCCCTTCTGAACAACAGGAGATAATACATCTAAGTTGCTAGCTTTGGTGCATGTTGTAGATTTTGGAGCTTTAGAAAAATAGTATTCACCTTGAGATGGGGTAAAAGAAAAGGGCCTCATAAACCAAAGAGACTTGCTGGTATTTAAAGACGATTTTAAGATTAAAGTTTAACAAAATTAATTTTTATTTCCTGTAACTAAATTTAGCGATAATTTTTATTAACAAATTAACATTTCTCTAGAGGCCTTATTTCACTTCATGTAGTAATTTCTACCCTGAGCCTACACAGACCTGCTACGGAATAGGCAGATTTTACGTGCATTTTAAATATCGTAAATGAGACGTCCACCAAGTTTGGGTTTGAGTATGACTGATTTAGACACTGGAAGATGTAGCTATTTCAGGACATGAGTCATTCCCTAGTAAAATTTCTTTAATAGATTCTCATTATATTTACACTGAAATCCAATCTCCTTGACAGAATCTGCAGAGCATCTGCTGGATTTCTCCCCTATTTTTCCAGTCTCATCTAATGCCACTCTCATACTTGCTCTTTCAGTAAGTTTCAGCCACACTGGCCTTTGGACTATTCCAAGGAAATATCAAACTCTCCTCACTCCTTAACCTATTTGCATTTTCTGTTCGCTTTGCCTGGGAAATTCATTCCTTAGCTTCTGTTAAGATGGATTGCCTTCATTCATTAATGTCTCTAATCATACTCCTGTTCACCCCATGGCACATAGACCTTATTTTCACCAATTTTGGAACATTTTCTGAAATATTCAGCTTAAACATTGCTTCTTTAGTGTTCCCCCCCCCCTTAATTATTTTCTACTGCAACTGTGGAAAAAACGTTTGTCTTATCATCCATATTATTATATTTTCCATTTCCTTATCACTCTGAAAATTTGGGGTAGTTTTCTCAGTTTTTTTATTCTTATGTTGTATCGAAACTGCTTTTTATGTTTCCAAAAATTTTTAGAATATTAATTCCTACTTTTGTTTCTATTTTCTGATATTTTTCCCAAATATCTATGTTTGTGGTAAGTCTATTTTGTCATTACAATTTCCAGTACTTTTATTTTTAAAATAATTTTATACATATTCCACAATTCATTTCTGAATAGCCTACTTTTTAAGCGACTTTGGATGAGACTCTCATTTTAGTATCTACTGAGACACCCATATTTTGAATTGTTTTGAAACTTTGTTTCTTTGTTTGGATTGTGACTTTAGTACAAGCTGACGCTGGATTGGGGTCATCATTGGGAATATTGGGTACTCTTAGTTGTCAACTATACTATAGAGAAGATTTGTATTTACTTCTCAGGTTGACTTTAGCATATGACAGATTATATATTTGCTTTCCATTTGAAATTATACCTTGAGATCAGGGTTTGAATATTTCATTGGAGATACTACTTCCTTGAGTCAATAAATAGACTTATTTCAATCCCTTTCCCGAGAAAAGGCAGCCTTATTAGAGTTCCAACCTTATACTAGAGTCTCTCCTCCTGTTCACCGTCTCATCTGGGTCCATAATGACATCACTTGTCATGACTTGGGCATTAATATTACCAATAACTTTTGCTGTTAAGTTCCGTATCCAGCCTTTATCTCTCTGGACAGCCACAATATTAACTCATGAGTTTAATATCCTGGCTATACTTTCCATGATTGATTATTAGATTTAGTGGTAGGAGGGTCCCATGTTACCATATTGATCAAGTTCTGCAACCATTTGCCATCCCCTAAATCGTCTCTATTTTCTATCTCAGTCTCCTATATTATTTCTGAAGAGCACAGCATTTTCCATGGCTTGTATTTATAGTTTTTATTTCTTTTTTATATATCATGAATAAGGAGGAAAGCATTACATGTAGTATGTACTGCTGAGAGTTTGATGTCTAGGATATAACTAGACACAAAGAGAGGTTCACTGAATATAGCAATCATGATTACCTGACAATACATAACAAAAAATAATACATAACTCCAAAGAAAAGATAATTTCTACATTAGAAATTCTCCTCTGGGATAGCCAAGTAAGAGACTAACAGACTATTCATCCCACAAATAAAAAATACACACTCTGGAAAATACACTGCGGGCAGTATGAATTGAAAGTAGGTATACTATGGAGGGAATTGTAATATGGAAGAATGGAAGAGTGTCCATGGAGTTTCCAGTATTTATACTTTCAGCCTTCAGAGAAGGCCATGGTCAGAATTGCTCAGGGCAGCAAAATTCGAATACAAAATCTGTGACCTTCTGGGCCTGAATAGTCATTAAAAGAGTATAGGGCAACTACAGACATTGAAAATTGTCTGTGGGGTCTTAGGAAAGAGATCAGATATGGTCTCTCATATTCTATGAATAAAGTCTTTGTAAATTTCTAGCTGCTCCCTGAAGCATGTATGCATGTTGCAGACTGAAAGAAGCCATGTTACAGAACTGAAAGAAAAAGAAAAAAAAAAGGATTGAACTGAGTTTTTAGTTACTGACTTGGAGAGTTTTACTTTGAGTCCAACCAAGTAAATTGCCTGTTAAAATAAAAACATAAACTCCCTTCAGAGGAATATATATAAATCCATAACCTATAAAACATGACATTTATAATATGTGGAACAAAATAAAAATTACCTGATTTATGAAAAATGAAAAAAACTGAACAATTATTTAATGTAGAAAAGATAATCAATAGATACTAATCTCAAGATATTCAAAACAATGGTCATGACCTAGATGCAGCTAATACAACTATGAGATAAATACAGTAAAAGAAAATGCAAATTTAATGAAATAAAAAGTAAAACTTCAACAATAAAAACTACAAATAAGAAGTTTTAACCAAGAGGTGATTAAAGATCTATAAAATATCTGAAAAAAACAAGCAAACAAACAAATAAAAAACAAAACAAAACACAAATTGAATGACCTAGAATTGACTAAGAAGAAAAAAACAATGAGCTTGAAAATATATCAATTAAATTATCTGAGTTGATGTCTACAAAGAATAAAAACATCAGGATAAAAAATGAACATAAGCTTAAATATTGATTGGATAATATGAAGAACACTAACATATGTATAATTGGAATCCAAAGTCAGAGAGAAGAAATATAATATGGCACAAAAAAAATGCTTGAAGAAATATAACTTCACAATTTGATGAAAGTTATACATTTGTGAAGAAGTTTAGAATTCCACAAACTGGATGAATATTAAAAATTACAAATATAGACACATAGACACATTATAGGAAAACTACTTAAAACCAATAATAAATAAAAATCTTAACAGCATCTAGACAAAGATAACACATTGAATCCAGGGAAATAATGATTCAAATGATAGTTGCCTTCTCAACAGAAACCATAGAAGCCAAAAGAGCATTGGTTAAAATTTTTAAATACTAAAAATTAAAAAAAAAAACCTAACATAGAATTTTAAATACATTGAAAATATCTTTCAAAAAATGTGTAAAAATATTTTTAGGTAGAAGTAAATAGAGATAATTACTATCATGCTGTACAATTTAAATGTTAAATAAAGTTATAAAATTTACCAAAACTGAAAAAAAGATGAAATGGAAAGTCTGACTAGTTCTATAACTATTAAAGTAATCAATATTCTTATTTTTTAAAATATACTTTTATTGATTTCAGAGAGGAAGGGAGAGGGATAAAGAGATAGAAATTTCAGTGATGACAGAGAATCATTGATTGGCTGCTTCCTGCACACCCTGTACTGGGGGCCAAGTCCATAACTGTGCATGTGCCCTGACTGGGAATCAAACCTTTACCTCCTGGTTCATAGGTCGATGCTCAACCACTGAGCCACACTGCCAGGGCAAATAATTGATTTTCTTATAAAAAAAAAAAAAACTGCTCCACAAAGAAAACCTCATGCCCAGAATATTTCATTGTAAATTATTTTAAAAATCGATTTTATCAATTCATTTACATAAATTTGAGGAGGAATCAACAACACTCCCTGGCTCCTTTTATGAAATCAGGTTAACATTAATACCATCTCTTTATAATGATATTGTGCAAAAGAAAAATGTAGACTATATCATTGTGAACATAGAAGCAACAATTTATACAAAATATTAGTAAATTAGATCCAGCATTATATACAAAAATAATACATCATGATCAAGCAGCATTTATCTAAGAAATAGAAGGTTGCTTTAACATTCAAACATCATACAACACAAGTGATCATAACAAAATGAAGGAAAAAAATCTATATTTATTTCAATAGAACACAGTAATCTTTAGACAAAGTACAACTATTCATAAACAAAATACTTAATATATAACTAAATATAGGCAAGAACTCATAAAGCTGATATAAGGCATTGAGAAAAAATATCTAGAGCTAATATTATATTTACTAGGAAACGTTTCATATATGTCCCTTAAGATTGGGAACAAGGCAAGGATACTTACTCTTACCACCTTTTTTCAGTATTTGACTACAGGATATAATAAGGTAAGAAAAGAAATAAAATTCATAAAAGTTTGGGAAGCAAAGGTAAAACAGTATTTTTAGATGACAAAATTGTAACAATTTACAAAATGAAATTTTAATAAAATAAATATTAGAACTAATAATTGAATCTCAAGCAATATCATCATATATAAAGTTATCTAAAAATTAATTGCAATGTATCAACTAGCAGAAAACTTGTAAAATAAAAAATTTTTAAATTCACTTACTGTACATTAAATATAAGATATTTAGAAAGTAAACAGTGCACAAGACTTCTATTGCTTAGAATAATTAAAGAATAGCTGAATAAATGGAGATATCTGTTCCATGCTCATAAATTGAAAGACACAGTATTCTTAAGTTGTCAAATCTCCACCAATTAATCTATAATTTCATTGTAATCACAATTATAATTCTTATAGAGAATATTAAGAAATGAAAAACTAATTATAAAATGTATCTTATATAATAAAAGCCTACGTGGCGTCGCGCGACATCACCAAAAGATGACTGCTACAAGATGGCCTGCAGGGGAGGGTAGTTGGGAGCGACCAGGCTGGCAGGGGAGGACAGTTGGGGGAGATCAGGCCAGCAGGGGAGCAGTTAGGCATCAATCCCATTCTTTTCGGATGTGGTCCCACTTTCAAGGAGCTTGCAAGGCAGTTGGGGACCGAGAAGAGGCAAAGGGACAGGCTATGCTTTCAGGACCTCTCCTTGTACCCCCTGTAGAAGGGAGCCACTGAAGGCGTGTGGGCTGGGGGTGACCTGCTCAGTGGAATGGGCACAGGATGACTGGAGAGGAGAGACCCAGGGAAAAGACCAGTACATGACAGCAGGGCGTTGCATCACCAGTGGAGTTTCAGAGACTGAGTTTCCTCAGGGGTAGCCTGTTCATAGGCTACAGAGACCCTAATTCGGTGAATGAGTGGGAAACTGGGAGAGTCTATTCCAGGGGTGGGCAAACTTTTTGACTCGAGGGCCACAATGGGTTCTTAAACTGGACCGGAGGGCCGGAACAAAAGCATGGATGGAGTGTTTGTGTGAACTAATATAAATTCAAAGTAAACATCATTACATAGAAGGGTACGGTCTTTTTTTTTTAGTTTTTTTTCATTTCAAATGGGCCAGATCCGGCCCGCAGGCCATAGTTTGCCCACGGCTGGGTTAGGGGGTGATCAGGCTGTCAGGCAGAAGCAGTTAGGGGCAATCAGGCAGGCAGGTAGGCAAGCGATTAGAAGCCAGCAGTCCCAGATTGTGGGAGGGATGTCTGACTAGAAGGCAGATATCCCCCAAGGGGTCCTGAATTTCGTGCACTGGGCCTCTAGTATGGAAATAAAAAGACTTAGATTCTCTAAAGCAGTTTGGAAAACAGGTACCGAGTCAAAAAAACTTAAGATACATAATGATAGCATGTACTATAAAGGTATAGCAATCAAGATTATGTGATTTACAAATAGAATAATAGAAAAGAATAAAGAGTCCAGAAATTGAATTCCACTGACATGGTCAGGTAATTTTCATCATAGACACAAAAGCAATTCAGTGGTGAATGGGGTATATTTTGAACAACTCATGCTGGAATTACAAGATATCTATATGAGGGAAAAATATCCCATGCTTCTCACCATGCACAAAAATTAAATCATGATCAAAAACCTAAAACTAAAAGCTATTTTTATAACATATTTTATAGGGAACCATATGGAGAATATTTTTGATTCAGGTATAGACAATGTTTCTTAAAGAAAACAGTGACAAATTAAAATATTTTAAAAAATCTAATATATGTAGTTTAGGTTTCTAAAAGTGCATTAAGAACAACAGTTTTCATTCATTAAAAGACACTGCTAATAATATGGGAAAAATATTTGCAAACATATTCTATCCTGGTTTCCAGTATAGAAAAAGAATTTTTAAAATTCAGCAATAAAAAGATAAACAACCCTATTAAAAGATTTGAAGACAGTTCACAAAGAAAATCAACAAATGGTCAGTATGCATGGGAAAAAAATGCCCCACATTATTAGCCATTGAAAAACTGCACAGTAAATCACAATGAAATAATAGTACACATTAATTAGAATGGAAATAACTAAAAGAAGTGATAACACCACGCTTTGTTGAAGATATGGAATAACTGGAACCCTCATATATCATTGGTGGGAGGGTAAAATGCTACAATCCTTTTGGAAAATGACTCTTATAAAACTAAATATATATACTTCATGACTGACATTTTCAATACTAGATGTAATACATATACCCAACAAAATTTATAATGTCAAATTCTATTATTTTTTTTTTGCTGCTGATAATAACTTTTCCTTTGAATAGTAGCAGTATTCATCGCGAGGAGACAGCAAAAAACTAGGTAGATAGGAATAGGGACCATGGGGGGAGAGGAATTAACCCGGGAAACCAACTAGGCAGAGTTACTAAGACATCCCACCTGGGCAGGGAAGGCAGGGCATGTGTGGGAGACATGAGCTTTAACAGCTATTATTATTACTAAGACAAGCAGCTTGCAGTTAACCAATCACAAGGATGTTGCTAAGACAAAATTCTTTGAAAGGACCAATCAGGAATAACAGGCATACTTGTATATACAAAAAACCCTAGCATTCCCTCCTCTCTTCCAGGTGCAGCGCCCAATGGATGCCTGAAGTTCCTTGCAGGGGAGCACATTCCCTGTACCCCCATGTCTTATGGCCACGTGGGCCTCCACACATGGATTAGACTGTAACCATCTTGGATGCTAAACTACTCCTGACTCTAACATGGAAAGGAAGCTCTGGACACTGGCCTGCCCCTGGGGCCCCCGCTGCACCTTTCCCACGACTGGCTTTTCTCAATAAACTTGTGATAAGGAAATTTTGGACTAGAACCCAGATTCTTTGTCCACTGGAATCGAAAAATGAATCCACGGACAGAAAGTGGTATAGCAAAGGTAGAGATTTATTGAAGAACAAGTACAGACTCCCACGTGGGGAGGGGGAAGAGTCCCACGGAATGGACTCCCATGTAGGGAGGGGGAAAGGTCCCACTGAGTTCCTGTTTCCATGGTTTTTAAAGGCTGCAGTTCCTGTGTCCTGATATCCCCTCTGATTGGTCAATATTCCCCTTCGAATTGGTTACTATAGTGATTCCTGACCCCTCCTCCCTCATAGTCCTTTCATTCCTCTGGGCTTTCTTCTTTTCCATCTGAATGGAGGGCTTCCTTCTCTTTATTTTGTAAATATAGACCTTTCCTAGCTACTTCCAGTTCCCTTGTCTTATGTAAATGCAGCTGTTGCTGCTCCCTTGTCTTATGGAGATGTAAGTGCACCTGGCTTCCTTGTGTTATGGAGATGTACCTTCTCCCAGTCTGTAGCCCTGTGTTTTTCCATGGACCCCAATTCTAAAAAATCCCTAAGCCGCCTATATTTCCCTAAAATTCCTGCTTCACTTGTGTTTCACTGTGTTTGTCCGCAACTTCATTCTTCAATTTCATGAGACAACGAACTCAGACTCAAACACCCACATTTGGGTTTCAACAGTAGCCAGAAACTGAAAAGAATTCATTTGTTATTGTTGTAACGTACCCCGCGAATCACAGAAGGACGCCTCAAGAAGTCGAATTAAAGAGTCACATTTATTGCAATCTGGGACTTATGAGGGGCCATTACCAAATCTCATAGCAATAAGATGGTGGCAAAACCAGACTTATATAGGCAAAAATCACAAAGGTATTGATTACATCCCAGGGTTTGGAATGAGGCACCTGGCTCGCAAAAAAGCAGATTACAGAAGCAGAATTAAGCATGTTAATTACAGTTTCGGGTCTCGGGGTCACTGAATTGACAGAAATACATTATCTAGAGCCCTTGGGTAACTTGGGTTAAACTTAGGCATGTTATCTAAATTACAGTTTTGGGTCTCCAGATCACTGAGTTGATAGAAACACATTATCTAGAGCCCTCGGGTCTCCGGACCACTGAGTTGTCAGGACAATTTAGAGTAATTGTGCTGTCCTGGTCTCTGGACCACTGAGTCAGCTGGAACGCACCACCTGTGGCCACTAAAACAGTTTAGGGTAATTGTGCTGTCCTGGTTCCAGGTACAGAAGAATGTGCTCTCTAAGACCAGTATGACCCCAACCCGTGGGATATTCACATTACCATCAATAAGGCATTTAATCGAATGGGATGATTTATATCAAAATAACCTGTCCACTGTTAAACAAAGCAAATAGGTACCATACTTCATTATTTAATAGGTGAGTGGATAAACTGAAGAGTATTTGTATAAAGGAATACTAAAATGCAGTAAAAGCTAATGATTACATACTGAAGCATATGATGACATAAGTGACTCTCAAAACCATGATCTTTAATGAAAGAAGGTTTACACAAAGAATATATAAAGTGTAATTCTATTTATTAAAAATGTTTAGAAGAGGCAAATTTAAATGATGGCAGATAAAATCAGAACTGTGGCATCTCCAAGGGAGAGGAGGCAGAGATTGACTGTGAAGTCATACCAATAAATTTTCTGTAATGATCAAAGTATTTTATATCATAAGAGTTTGAATTACAGGCATTCCTCATTTTATCACACTCAACATTATTGAGCTTCAAAAGTTTTGCCTTTTTTTTTTTTTTTTTGCTTTATTGCGAACTGGAGGCAAGATGACCCTCTACCAGCAAAAATATTACAAATTTCTTTATCGCAATATGTGCTTTACTAGTATTGCAGTGGTCTGGAACTGAATCTGTAATATCATTTAGGTATGCCTGGAAATACAATTGTCAAAATTCAGGTAAGATATAAGGCAGATGTGTGCATTTCACTGCGTGTAAATTTTATATGCAAGGAAATATCTTTTAAAAACATTTAACTATTCAATAATATCCATGCTAACGTGTTTTGGAAGAAGTGTATGAATATCTGCAATTTACTTAGAAGTACATCTAAAAATTATTTTTTTGCATGAATATAGCCAGAGATATATGGACAGACATGATAAAATACAAATTGTGAATGCTAATTAAGTTAGGCGCCATGTGATGGATACACAGGGGTTTACTATAAAAATCTTTCAACTTTTCTACATATTTGAAAATTTTTATAATTTAATGTTGGTGACAAAGACCTACTTGGAATCCTCTACTCTTTACCCAAGTACAACAAGGAGCCAGAAACAAAGGTGGAATCCATTAATTATAAACCTCATGAAGTCGGGGTCCATTTCTGTCCTTTTCACTTGATAACTGACATGTAGATGATTTTCAAAGAACAGGAAGAACATTTATTGAATGGATATGTGTTTCCTTTCCCATCATTAGGCTAATTCTTTACTAATGTTTTATACTTACATTGTAAGAAATAAAAATCTATATTATAAAAGGCCTGTGGCCCTAACACTGGAACGACCAAAGACTTGGGCGAGTGGGCAAGGCCGTGTGATTTTGATCGCTGGGCTTCTAGTATAATATAATATACTTGTCTACAGGAATCTCTGATGTGATAGATCATTTGATAAATGCCTAAAATATATAATTAGGCTAAGAAAATAATATTTTTCACAAGTGAATATTGTGTATTTAAGCTTAAAATCCTGACTTTATTTGAGTAATTTTGAACCTGCATCAAATAATTCAACAGAAATTAGAGTCCACATCAGTTTGAAACTAGTCATCTAAATAAAGTAGAGCTGAAGGAGCAAACAGATGAAGAAGGAGAACTTGAACTAAAGAAAATCTTCTCTACCCTTAGGGTTGATGGAATGAAAGAAGGAGATGATATGCCTCCATGATTTTAGCTTGCGTGCTTGGAATCTTAGAGGAATAGGAGATGGAGCCATACAAGCAGCTTCTCATCAGAAGCTATGACCACAGAGAGAGACACTCCCAAGAAAGATGGAAACATGAAGATGCTGTCACCACCACCCTGCACCACATAGTCCACTTGAAGCCAGGAGCGAGGAGCCAGGAATATCATGGCTCTTCCCTCCTCTTGTTCTTCCTGCCAGAGCTTTGTATGGGCCAGACTCAAGGCAATTTTGAAAGTGTAATCTCTAAGGGTTATTTAGTTCTCTGTGACACAAAGAAGTTCAGAGAAATGGTAGAGATGGGTTTAGGGGAAAACAGGCAAATGATTGACTCACCTGCTATCACACGTTTGATTATTTCACATCTGTAAAACTAATTGCAGAAATGAATAATAAAACCTGATGAAGACATTCCAAAAATGTACTTTTCTTAGCACAATACCCAGCATATTGTGAATTTAGGGAAAATACTTATCTTCTTTTTTCACATTCCTGCTTTGACCAATACAAGAAGGAAGCTACTTCCATAACTTTTCTGCAGCATATTTTTTAGCTCATCCCCAAGACAGCTAATTAGGCTGAGCTTGACATTCACTGGACTGCATGTTACATGGAAATGAATTGTTCCTTCTCAAACATCTTCTTCCTTTGTACTGCTTATATCAAAGATAGAAAAAGCATCCTGGAATTCTTACCCCCTATCACAAGACAAGTGCGGTAGGGTCCAGGTGTACTGGTATGTTAAACAGTCTTGCAAATCTCTTTTTGGTGGCCACCTGGGCCTCTACAACCCAGCTCTCTCTGGGGCACACCTCAGTAAAGAAGATTTGAAGGTGAAGGTTGGCTTATATGGAAAAGATGCTATTTCAGACCCTGACCTAAGCTTTATCATGTTCTTGACTCCAGCATGTAAAAGAGAACCTTTACATGTGGCATTTAAGTTTCTTTCACAAATTAATAAAATTGTTACTTGATTCTCATGTGCCTCCAATCCTCATGTGTATATTTCTCAGCCAGAATCCTGGTGTAAAAGAGAAAAAACGTGCTTGGCCTTGAAGTCTGAGCACTAAGTGCTAAATAAACGGTAGCTGTGTTTGTTGTTGTTGGAACAACATGCTGTAACAGGTTTTGAACAGGGAAAGTACAATGAATTTTATGCATATAATCCTTATCTTTTTCCAAATTTCCATGTTACAGATTTACTTAAACTAAATAGGTAAAGGATCTATATCCAACGTTATCATTTAACAAAATAAACTAACAGAAAGATGACACATGTTTATTTTATAAGACTAAAATCTTCTGATATTATCTGAGATTAGGAAGGTTTATTCCCTCTGTGATGCCTATTTTCAAAGAGAAGGAATGGAGGTTATTTTGAGAAACAAAATTAATGGCAAAAAATACCATAGAAACTGCACATAGCAACAAGGAGACATGGTGACTACTCGATGCTGAAAAACACAGAGAGATGAAAGCAAAGATCATGAACAGAGAACACTTACACAATCAATGATCAGAATGAAGTTATAAACATGAGAAACTAAAATAAAGTGATTAAAACATTAAATTTAATTTAGAGTAAAAGCTACAGGTACAGGAAAAATTGCTAACAACTCTCCTTCCCCTCATTCCCCAATACTGGTTCCTCAAGAGGTAGGAGAAATTTCTGGTAAAATTTTTCAGCGATCTAAGCCATCCACTAAGTCACATTTTATTAGTAAGAAGATGATGTACCTTCCTACTTCTCTCCACGAGGCCCGGGGTCCCAGAGGTTGACCTTGCCAAGCATTATTTTAGTTTTTAATTTTTTCTCTACATGCAATGCAGGTAAATAATTTGAGACAGACCTATTACAACCAACAAAGTTCTCTCACTACCTATCATCTAAATGTAAGAAAACATTTTAGGCTGAACCTGCTCCCTGAAATTACTTTAATTATTTTAGATATGAGATTTCAATACCACATTTTTTTTATTTCTGCTTCTTTGTGAAGGTACTTTAGTCATACATTTATAAACACTATTTTCAGTTGGCTTTAATTCAATCTTTTTAATCCTCTAAATCTCGACATCTGATATGGAGGATTAACCAATAAGTTATTTGTGTCACATGAAAATTACTTTTGAGTTGTGGAAAAATAATTTGAAATCGACTCTATACCATAGTTAGCAGATCTACTCAAAACACACAGAAAACTAAAAATAAAATGTATATTTTAAATATTTTTTCTGTATATAGGTTTTGAAAAACCCAACTTTAAGAATTACTTACCTAAGTTGGACTAGTGAGAGACTGTTAAAACAAGTTTCTCTTGTTAAACAAAGAATTAAACTATATTTCCCAGCTTTTCTTGCAGTTAGATGTGACCATATGACCATGGAATGTAGGTGAAAGGATGTGTGTCACTTATAGTTCTGCCCATAAATACCTCCCACATATGATCTACTAACACAGTTTCTCTTTTGAAATAGATGGAATGAAAACCATGACTCTGGCAAATTTGGAAGCCTTGTGTTAAAGATATTAGAGCCATGATATGGAGTAAGGTAGTTTTCTTATATCACTACTTGAAGAAGAATTACATACTCATTAGGAACTATGTTTTTGGATTTCATCTGTAATGTCAATATACTATATACTTTATGTAACTTCCTCATTAAGCTACCAGGTTTTTGAAGTTTACTTGTCATCACAGAATCACTTTAATGAATGAAACATAATAAAAGTAATATAAACTAAAATATGTTTTAATAAATTTCCTGTGATGTTAAGGTATTATGTGTCTTAAGGGAAAGAGATCAACTAGATGTCATTTTAATGTATGTGCTTTTTGGGAAGCCATTTTCAAGGGCATCTGTGCCTGAGAAGTATCAGATTTTGCTCTGTACTGCCTTTTAAATAATATTTGTATATTAGACAGTCATAGAAGATACAGTACCTCCCTCTAAGGTAGAAAGTAGATTGCTTTGCTCCCTGGGTTAATAAAAATAATATACCCATCTGAGACAAAGAATTGGCAGTTCCTTTATAAGAGTGGTAATACCCTAACCTTGGGTTTCCTCAGCTGGGAAACAACCCACGGTGTATAATATCCAAAAGAGCCCACTTCTCATCACCCCTGTGGAACTTGGTGAGCAAGGAGAAACCAATAAGAACATGATGCTCATGCTTCTTGCTGTGTTATGAGTAATACAGTCCTTTATCTTTGTCCCAGGAGGCTGCTGGCATGTATATATGAAACTGACAGGCTACCTTTTCAGCTTGCAAGTAAAATAAAAACTCAGTGCCTTCACAGTTCTTGAAAATTCTCTACAGCTGTGTGTCTGTTTCTTATGTAAATTTAGGTGCTCTGTGTCTTGTCTGCATAGACTAAAGCATGCCTTTTGCTTTCTTGTCCCTTCTTGTCTAATCTACCAACTACTACCTCTTGCTCCATAAATACACATGGATACATTGAGTTTTTGTAAGAAAAGAGTGATAAAAACAGAAATTTTAGAAACAATAATCATATATATTTAATAAGAGTGGACATAAAATAATAATAGCAGTGTTGATGTGATAATTATAACTTAGACTACTTTATACATGACAGTCATTATATTACTAGTAAGAACTTTTGATATGTCAACTCAAAGCTCACAATACCACTATAAGTATGTACTGTTGTTATTCCTATGTAAAGGTGCCTATAAATAATTATTTTAAATATTGCTATAGTTGTGCTGTATACTATGATCGAGTCCATTTGGACTGCTATAACAAAATACCATCAACTGGGTGGCTTATAAACAATAAAAAAAATTTTCTCACAGTTCTGTAGGCTGAAAGTTCAAGATCAAGGCATCAGTATGGTCGTGTTCTGGTGAGAGCCTTCTTCCTGGCTCATAGCTGGCATCTTCTCTCTGTGTTCTCATATAGTGGAAGGGTGAGGGATCTGTATGGGACCTCTTGTATAAGAGCATTAATACCATTCATGAGGGCAGAGCCTCTCAAACACCCACATTCTAATACCATCACCTTAGGGGTTAGGATTCAACATATGAACTGGGGGTGGGGCATTCAGACCATAGCAACCAGGGTACATGCATTGAAGCATCACCTGATGCTGCTATAGACAAGAGGTTCATAATACACCCTGTTTGCAAACCAATCTTAGACCTTCGTTGTTTCTGCAGAAGAAGGGGTTAGGAAAAGAAAATTTGCATTGATTCTGCTGTTGTACTTTGTAGTCACCTGAAGTGATTGAGAAATCACAGAATCATAAGGAAAAGAGGCATTTTTAAAATTTGTGTTTTTTTTTCTTAAATAAGGTATTTAGAGTAGTTACCATGATTTGTAATGGTTATGACTGCAATTAGAATAAGGATAGCTGGCATGGTCAGTGATTGATTGTCAACTTATGAACCAGGAGGTCATGGTTCAATTCCTGGTCAGGGCATAAGCCCAGGTTGTGGGCTCAATTCCCAATGAGGGGTATGCAGGAGGCAGCTGATCAATGATTCCCTCTAATAATTGATGTTTCTATCTCTCTCTCTCCCTCTCCCTTCCTCTCTGAAATCAACAAAAATATATTTTAGAAAAGAGTAAGGACAGCAACTGCTGTAGGCTTCTTAAATATCAGATCTATAAGATACAGAATAATCAAGATAAAAATTAAATAGCAAAGAAGAAAACCTATTTTCTATGTGGCTCAATATAGGTAAGAAAAGAAGAGAGGTGATTGCTTTAATCAATTTGTTAAGTTCTTCATATTTTATTTGGAAAGATATATGTATATACGGAGTGCCATGGGATTCTGCTTTACCAAAGTTTAACTGCCATAGCTTAGCAAATTCTGGAAGATATAGTGCTTTGTTATTGTTGTTGTTGTTGTCTGCATCCAACAAACTTTTGACTCATGTCCTATGATCCTAGGATCCTGGCTGACATATTTCCACTGAGGTTGTTTTCTCTCTCTCAGCTACTCACAGTAGGATCAATCATGCAATGATGGTTTCAATCAGAAGGCCCCCGAGGCTTTCCCTTAAACGCTTGCCCTATATCTGTCTTTCTAAATAAAATATGGAGAAGATTTAAATTGATTAAAACAATTGCTTCCCTAGTTTTACCTATATTGAGCCACCCATTTACATTAGATTGCACATTTCTGATTTCCATGAGTTCTAAATTAATCAGGATACACTGAGCTTCACCAGAACTGTTACAGTGAAGATAATGGTACATTGAGAAATGTGTTCATACTTTCTAAATAATGAGAGGATGCTCTCCTTTTTGTGAATTGTTATGTTAAAAAATGAGCAGTAAAGAGAGAGTGTTCAAGCTTTGAGAAAAGAATACACTCAAAGATAATCACAGCATTACTCAGAGCACTAACTTTTGAGGGTAAATAAGAGCTACCACGCAAATTACATTATGAGTGCTTGAGAACTTCACACACTTGATTAAATTCTCACACATTGCTATTGAGAAAGATTGAGAATCCACCAGGCATAAAACTTCTGTGGCTGGTGTGTCTGTGGGGGGGAGAGGGGGCAGGGGAAGGGTGTGTTACATATCTATATTTAAACTTAAATAAAATGATTTACCACAGTGATTTTTTTTTATCATGACTTGTTTTTGAATACTAACTATTCTATTTGAGCAATCGCTGGGATAAAGGAGAAAAGGATTCAGCAGGTGGGGCTTCACCCATTCCCTCCGACCAGAGCAATTATAGGTTTATCTAGATTATAAAATCACTCTACAAGTTACCTTTAAAATATGTCCTGCTGCTCAGAAATAGACCCATATAAATACAGTCCACTTATCTTTGACAGGCAACAAAGGAAATGCAATGGGCTTAAGTTATCTCTTCAACAAGCAGTGCTGGACAACTGGACATCCACATGCAAAAAAAGAATCTAAGCATAGACATCACACCCTTCACAGAAATTAACTCAAAATGGAACACAGACCAACATGCAAAATGCAAAACTATAAAACTCCCAGAAGATACAATAGAAAAAAAATCTAGATGACTTTAGGTGTTTTAGAGAAGTGAAAATATTCTGAATTATGCAATCTGGTGGGTACATGTCATTGTATATTTATCAAAATGCATTGAATGTACAAACCTAGAGTAAACTGTAATGTAAACTATGAACCTGGTGATTATGTGTCAGTGTAGGTTCATCAATTGTAACAAATATGCCAATCTGTGTGGCAAGTTGATTGTGGGAAATGTGTCCATGTGTGGGGCAGGGCATGTGTGAGAACTCTCTGGACTGTCTGCTCATTTGCTATAAACCTAAAAGTGCTCTAAAATATAAAGTTTATTAAAAATATATGTGCCCATAAAAGAGTTTGTCTGAAGAATAATATGTTTATAGCTAATTCTGCAGCAATGGTTAGGCAAACCTAATAGTCTGTGTTTTGTACAACCAAAGTGTTTGTTCACCTCAAACATAATTCTTAAAGCTACAAAGCTATTCACAACACATGAACTATACTTTTTTGACAATTTGATGCAACAAGTTTATTGAATAATATCATGTTTTCAGCAATCTAAAGGATTGCCAAAAAAATTACAATTAAATTCTAGTCCTCATATTAATACTTATTATGTTGAATGATTCAGACAATGCCTCTGGGAGAAGGAAGAAAGGAGAGTCAATAAAAATCCTTACAGTCAATTTAGGTATGCAATTAAATGGTCTAAGCTGATTTATCCAAAATCAAATAAACAGAGAAAAAATATGTTATGTCTAAAAAAATTCAACAGTGGGTAAATATCTTGTGGATAAACATAAATGTGATAGAAAGGAGAGAAAAAAGAATAAAGGTTGAGCATACAAACACAATCTGAAAAAAAAAAGAAACATAATCTATTCTGCAAGAAAACACATCTTAGAGATAAAAGAAACTTTTCAGCAAGTAATAAATTATATCCTGGCAATTAAAGAGAACATACTGAACAAGAATAAAGGATCAAGTAGTAAGAGCACAGAATGAACTGACAAAACACTTGACAAAGAAAAACAAACTGCATAGAAATATACAACAATAACAAAGTCAGTAGTTAGAGGTCACTCAAGTGCTCTAGAGAATATGAAAATGCAGCACAGCCTATTAATACAAAGGACAGTATTTAGTGCCAGAAGTTAGTGATTATGAATTTATAGATTATGAACGAAAATATCGTGAATTCTGAATTCTATACACAGGAAGTTTTTCAACATGTATAAAGAAACCAGGAAGACATATTTAGTATGCTAGAATTCAGGAAATATAGTGTTTCATGAATATGCTAAATATTCACAAGCTGATTCAAAAGAAATAGCTCACCCATGAAGAGGGCAGTAGTTAGGAGACTTTTGATAGAATTATCAACATTAAAAATCCCAGGTAATTCACCTAAGCTAAACATGTTCATTTCACTTTTCCTTCCAGTAAAATTTCGAAAATTGGACTGAGGACACCAACAATATGAGAGAAAAAGTAAGCGTGCTCATGTCTTCTGTTACAAAGTTTCTCTACATCTACCAGAGAAGCAAAACAAAAAAAAGAGAGAGAGAGACTTTGTCTTCTTCACTTAGGTATTTTTCTTCTCTTCATCTTATTTTCTTTGAATGTGACTGTGGTTTCTGGAATTTCTCCAGCTACTTGCTCTCAGTCTAAAGTCAAAAGTAAAAATGATTGTCAGTAACATCATCGAGACTGATGTTCTTGGATCCTGTGCCTTCTGTGTAGGCTTAATTGTGGAAGATATATTTTCTAAATTTTAAAGGCAATTTGGTGAGATTTAGCAAATATGCTTCCACAGCATTTTGTTATGTGCCATTGAGTTGGCTGTGACTCCTGTTGGCCCTATGAATGAGTGATGTCCACAGTGGCCTGTCAGCCCTACTCAGCTCCTGCAGACTCATGCCTATGGCTTCTTTTATGGAGTCAATGTATCTCATATTTCATCTTGCTCTTTGCCTGCTGCCTTCTATTTTCCCAGCACTATTGTCATTTCCAAAAAACCTTGCCTTATCATAATGTGCCCAAATTAGGATAGCTTCAGTTTTGTTATGTTTGCCTCCAGTGATGTTTCAGTTTTAATTTGCTCTACAACCCACTTGTTCTTCTTTCTGCCAGTCATAGAGCTCTGCTCCAACACCAGATTTCAAATGGATCATTTATTTTTTCGAATAAGTCTTCTTCACTGTTCAACTTTCACATTGGTACATAGTAATTGGGTGTGGATGATATTAGTCTTGGTCTCTAATGACATATCTTTGCTCTTGGTGACCTTTCCTGATTCCTCCATTGCTGCCTTCCAGGTCTCAGCCTTCTGTGGATTTCTTGGCTGAAGTCTCCATTTGAATTAGTGAGCGGGCCAAATTAAACAAAAGTGTATTTCTTCTGCAGTCAAGATGTCTTCTTGATGTTCAAATGCAGTTCTGCTTTGGCACTTTCCTCTTTCACTTTGATCAGAAGTTTTCCAAATCAGTGCTACTTTATGCCATTAACATGGTATCATCTACATATTTTAAGTTATTGCTATTTCTTCCACCAATTTTCACTGCTTCTTCCTTTGAGTCTAGCCTGGTATTTTTGATGTCATGCATCTTACTGATATCATATCTGTAAAAGGATTAACAGAGATAAACATGTTCACTAAAATACAGGCTTAACTGGATAACTGTGATGGTTGTATTGAGAAATGGGTATTATAGTTTGTTTTCTGAAAAGTCAGGTTATATTATATGAAACATAGTAAGTACTATTAGCTACCATCAATGAATATGATGAAACTTCCATAATATGTTAAGTACATTAACATCAAGAGAAAAGAGGTTGAAGAAAGTGTTCATTAATTCATCAATTTTATTAACCTCCATATCAGGAAATTAGTGGATTTTTTTTTCTGAAGTTACAATAAGAAAGGCAGGTTTAAGTTATGATTTAAATAAAAACAAAAATTAGTTCTAAGAGAATAAAAACAGATGACAATTCTTATGAGGTGACAGACAACATAGCAGAGAAACTAAAGAGAGAAAAAAATAAGGAAGTATCAACAAAGTATCAGATGAAATGCAAGAGGTGAGACTGAACAGATATTTATGAAAAGAACAGAGTCTTGGGCAAATCACTTAACTTCACACGGCCTCAGTCTCTCATTTGCGAAATGGGAATGATATAGTATTAGTATCTATCTCACATTATAATGGGGGGGGGCAAATGAGTCGAAGTATATAGTGATCCAACTTATGATAGTACATGGTAAGCTTTTAACAAAATAAAACAATGATTATAATTTGTCTTGGATGACACGCCTCAATATTATAAAGCTGCCCATTTTCACTAGTACCTTATTTCAGTATAATTACAATCAAAATCTTAACTGACTGCCGGAAGCCAATTCCAGCATGTCATAATTGCAAGAGTTTCATCAAAAGGTTGATGGAACTTGGGGACTCAACAAGGGCTGAGTCACATATGTTGTCACCTGTTGGGAATGACTGAAGGCATTTCCCCAAACCTGAAAAGGGATTGTTTGCTGCCAGACAGCTCAGGGCATCTTAATCTACATGTTATTGCCTCCTACTGGCCAAACACCTAAACAGCCGTAGGCTAATTCTCCCCATCAGACAATGGACTCTGTATATGAAACCCTGACCCTTTGAAGTGTATATCTCTGCCTCACCTCAGGACAAATTGTGTTAATAAAAAGCATGGGGTCCTGAGACGAGGAGATCTTAGTTTCCTTTGAACTAGGCTCCTCTGACCCCCAAATGCCTTTCAAAATTATATTTCGTCTCTGGACTCCTATTTAATCTATGCACATTCTTCTCCAGATTTCAGAACTCTTCTAGATGCCGGAACAAGAACCCCGGCAACTGACTTTATTTTTTATGCTTGATGAATCTTAGACCTATTTCTCGTTCTGTGTATATGCCTGTATTAGACTGTTTTAAATATTATAGTAATTCTACCCAGAAGGAAAGAAAGCATTAAATATTAATAGAAAAAAAACATTTTTTAAACAAATGCTGTTGGGTAACTGGCTAGCCATTTGAAAAATCAAGCTTTTAAGTGGATTATAACAATACCACTTAACTAGTCTACCCACTGGTTTTGGGATTATTCTTAATATAGAGGCAGATTATATCTCTCCTTTGCTCAAGACTCTCCATTCTCCCTCCATCTCAATCAGTAAATATCCTATGAAACTCTATGATAGTCTCTCTTCCTTTTGTGCTTCATTCTGTCCTTGCCAGGGATCAGCTCTTGCTCACCCGTCTTCTGGTTGTACCTCAAACATATCAGGCCTGATGTCAATGACCTTGTGCTTCTTGTTCTCACTGCATGAAATGTCTTCCCTCAAAATCCCCTCACCCTTTCAAGTTTTGTAAAATCATACTGAACGTGCTAATAGAAAAACCCTCAAGAGTAACTGATACTTTCTCAGCAATGCATACTAGTTAACAAGGAATAAATACATTTCAAAATTGATTGTAGCTTAGTCTTTGGGAGAATATTTATTTGAAATACTATGGGAGGATATTGACTAAAATCTTAGCATATTTTAAAACATTGTATTTTTATAGACTATATTAGACACAGAAGAGAGTATATCAACAGATTCACTGGGCTTTTATCACCATCTTTGCTATACTTTTCTGTAAAGTCAGCCACACACTATCTTCATGGGGCTGATTGGACAATTGATGTTTTGAGTCTCCTGCTGTTCACATCACAGTGTAGATAAAACCTAGTTGATTGTAGACCCAGAAGTTTCAGCCAGAATGCTTTCACAAAGGTTTTGTGTCTGTTGGCTCAGTTGAGATTCTTGCACTCTGATGTTTCAACCTCAGAGCAGCCTGATAATTGTACATATCCAAAGTATAAACTCACAAGCCAAACTGATGAACTTTCTGGTGTATGTGGTATAAGCAGTGAAGTTCGGTGAGAAAATGAGCCAAGTTAAAGCATATAATTTAATGCAGAATCCAAAGATTGGATTGCATAATTCCAATGAATTAGGCAATTTATTTGTTTCTTTTTTTCTTTTTTCTTTTCTTCTTTTTTTGAGCACCTACTAACTGCCATGATGATAAAACAGTTAACAAAACTGAAAAGGCTCTGCCCTCTAGTGGGAAGCCAGACAACAAACATGTAAAAGAGTAAAGGCAAATTATGTTAAGCACTGACTCTTTGATGGGGGTCCAGTCAGGAATCTTTCAAGATCCCATTTTTTAAAATATATTTTATTGATTTTTTACAGAGAGGAAGGGAGAGGGATAGAGAGTTAGAAACATCCATGAGAGAGAAAAACATGGATCAGCTGCCTCCTGCACACCCCCTACTGGGGATGTGCCCGCAACCAAGGTACATGCCCTTGACCGGAATCAAACCTGGGACACTTCTGTCCACAGGCCGACCTCTAACCACTGAGCAAAACTGGTCAGGGCTCAAGATCCCGTTCTTGAAAAATAAGACCTTCTTTTTCTCTTTTTTTTTTTTCTCAATGAGACTTGAATGCTAAATCTTTTTTTAATGGATAATCAAGAATACATCACTGGCCCTTCATTGACCTTCACAGATGGAAATTTTAAAAAGTTTAATAAATTGATTGAAAGTCAAATATGATATTTCTAGAGACATTATTTCTCTTCAAATAACAAAAAGTTTGTGAAGCTTATCCTTTCATTTAAAATGGGACTAAAAATAAATACTTGAATGATAAATAAACCAATTAACTTATTTAGAAAACATTTTAAAATATGTTTGTTCTTATCTTTAAAAGAATAAGTCAACCAGTTTGAGTTATGCTTTCTGACTTTAAATTTTGGCCCAGCTGGCATGGCTCAGTGGTTGAGCATCAACCTATGAACCAGGAGGTCACAGTTCGATTCCCAGTCAGGGCACATGCCCAAATTGAGGGCTCAATCCTTAGTGTGGGGCGTGCAGGAGACAGCTAATTAATGATTCTCTATCATCATTGATGTTTATCTCTCTCTCCCCGCCTCTCTCTTCCTCTCTGAAATTAATAAAAGTAAATTTTAAAACTTTGCATGACAAAGAAAATTCTTATACTTAGATTTACTACTTGAAGAAGCCCATGTTTTACTGAAACAAATAGTTTGATATGTATAGTATTCATCATCTTAATGGCAAATTTAAAAGAAACAGCATTTCAACAATTTGAATTCCAAGTGTTTGTGATTTGTGTTTATATTAAATAAAGCACTAATTCTTTTTACTTGAGAAATATATATATATAATTTATGCCTCATATATACATATTGGATGTGACCACAAATTACATTATTCCAATACTTAGTATTAATTTAAACTTCCAAAAGCAAAAATGTATAATGCTTACATTTTTATTTTGAAAACTAAACAAGAATGCGATAAAGCATAAAATGTTATTAATTTTGAGGTATATAATGACAAAAATTTTAAAAAGCCATCTTTCCAACTTGCAATTCATGTGAAATGAGTAATTTTTCTTTCAATGAAAATAGTAATTTGCATAGGTACATTTTAAATTGTGCTTTAGATGTCTTTACCAGTGGAGTCTATATCTGTGTTTTGGAAGGTAGATGCAGCCTGACTAGAGCAACAAGCAGTAAATGAAAGTCTGTTAGACTTAATTATTCGTTTTTGAGGTCTCTTTGGAGTATTCAACTGCTTAAACAATATAATAAGAGAAATAGAAATGAAATGGTAGGAGGACAACTTATCATTTTTTGCTCATCCAGAAACAGTGATCCCCTCACTATAAATCCACTCCTCATGAACTTTAGGGCTTGGAGCTGGGGGAGAGAGTTGAGAAAGACTCCAACAAAAAGAAGTTTATTCGATCTATGGTGTAGAGATGGTCACTTGGGAATGAGGAAAGAAGTCAGGTTTTCCTAGAAACTTTTTCCAATATAACCACCAAGGACGCTTTGCTGTTCCCAGGCTAACACCCCAGTCACACCACTTACTGATGCCTGGGATTTGTTCCTCCGCTTCCCTGTCAGGTCCCACAATCCAAAGCTATAACCATGATTCTGTTTCTCTGGCTCAATGGTGGGGGGTGGGAGGGTGTACATACACACATAAATACACATGCACACATTCACACACATGCACCAACCCCCAAAAAACTATATTCTTCAGAAATGTTCCCAATTATTAAATCTTGCTTTTTATTATAGGAAGACGTAGTGCTGTAGGCAAGGACAAGGCAGGGCATGGGAACAGGAGGTGATGAATTAAAAGTCAGCAGGTAGTGGATCTACTTCTCCCCCACAGTTTCCTCTGTGAATGTGAGAGAACTAGTTTTAAAGATGTCAAAAAATGAATAGCTGTAAACTATTTATGAAATTATCTTAATACTTGGTAGAATTAATAATTTCCTTATAATTACATACATATATATAGATTAATTGAAAATTTTATGCTATAATAGACCAACAAACAGTATGAACAATAAAGTTCACACATTTTAGATGTTTTCTTAGTGTAGATTCCTGGTTGTGAAATAACTAGTTCAAAGGGGTTGATTTGTTTATGTCACTTGATGAATAAGTGTTACCAAAATATCATAATAGTTTACGTTTATACGAGCAAGCTGTGAACATATTTAATTTATAGCTTTCTCATCATAGTGATTATTTTGAAGTAAAAACATTTTCATTAACTTGGTAAAGAAAATTAGCAAACACTTCGCTATACCTCACAAATACAATCTTAGAATGATTTAAAAATATACATATAAAGTGTTATTTCATAGATTTAAAGCAAAATTTAAAAAAAATACTCTGCCTTCCTAAATAAAAATGTGGTATAAATTTAGTAAAAGAATTCTGATAGAGTAGCTACTCATACTTAGATTCCTTAGCTTTATTTTTTTTCAGTGTTTTCTATGTTAAGTAGCATGCCTTTAACAGAAAAGTATGCTACCTATGTTGTAATAGCATCTAAATAACTTCTCAATAGATTCTATAATATCCAATTACATAGACAATATCAAAACAACATTGTAATTATTTTGCAAATTTATCCTGATATATCTGTGAGTGTGTTTTTTTAATTTTTATTTTTTTACAAGTTAGCTTCAAGCCCTCTCATAATATGTTTTTTTCCCTGAATAAAAATACTTCTATTCTTGCAAAAATATAAAGTGAACCTTTTACCCCTAAACCTTGATTAAACCATTTCACAAATAGATGTATTAGTTTCTGTGTTGCATAACACATTACGAAAAGCTTAATGACTTAAAAACAAACCAACATATCTTCATTATCTATCAGGTGGCAGGTCAGAAGTTTATATCCTCTGCTCAGGGTCTCACAAGGCGGCAATCTATGCATTGGCCAGACTGCTTTCTTTCTAAGAAGTCAGGGTCCTTTTCCAAACTCACATGGTTGCTGAGAGAATTCAGTTCCTTGCTGTTACACTGATTGAGGTTCCACTTTCTTGCAGGCTGTTAGCTGTGGGCTGCACAGCTCCTGGAGGCCTCTAACCTATTAATTTCCTAAAATCTGGCCTGCTCACAGCCACTCAAATATAGCCACTTAAGTCTTCAAAGCCAGTGGGAGAAGCTCTTACCCCAATCAGCTAAATCTTAGCATTTTTGCCTACCTCACTAGACAATGACTGCATTTATCTGCCCTGGTATTCATCAAGCTAACTGTTGAACCACCCTTCCCCCTACACACACACCCCAAACACACACACATTCCTGAGTCTTAAGCTAATTCTCCTATTATCCTACTACACTGTCTTACTACAACTAGAATCTGGTCAGTATATGTAGGCTGTTTTTCTAAATATCTGTCATCAGCTGATTTTTCTCATAGTTTAGTATCCTTAATAGTAATAATAACAATGGATAAAGTTTATGGGGGTATTTTCTAATTTATAAAGCACTTGATGTGTTTTCTTAATTTTATCTATAAATTCAGTAATGTTTTAGTCATCCCAGTTGATACATTAAACACTTTTGCTCAGAAGCTAAACAGTAATTTTCACAATAGTATAGTGTTAATTGAAGCCTTGATTTTGAACTGATTTTTTTTTTTTTTTGGCTACACCCAAATTTGAATGGCCAGATACCCACATTCCTGAGTTCTACTGCTGGCTCCCATCATCAGGTCAATTACCTCTCATTCCAATTCAATTTGTCAAATGCTAAAGGCAAAATAAAATTAGTTTTTAGATTTGCTATAATGCTGAAAATTTATATACACACATCTGACTAAAAAGAGGTTAATGAAAAGGTATTAAATAAAAATGAGAATATGGTTTATTAGTAGCAACTGAGCATAAACCAAAAGTCAAGAAGTAAAAGTTAAGTAGAAAAGACAACTATTCTAGAAACAAATGTCAACAAGAACACAAAAAAAGAGGAAAAAGTGTTATTTAAATTTAAAATAAAACATACTGGCTGTATTTCAAGATTATATAAATTTGAAATTTACTGGGATCGGGCCTAAACCGGCAGTTGGGCATCTCTCTCACAATTCGCAACTGCTGGCTCCTAACCATTTGCCTGCCTGCCTGCCTGATTGCCCCTAACTGCTTCTGCCTGCCAGCCTGATCAACCCCTAACCACTCCCCTTCTGGCCTGATTGACATCTAACTGCTCCCCTGCCAGCCTGATGACCCCTAACTGCCCTCCCCTGCTAGCCTGGTCACCCCCAACTGCCCTCCCCTGCAAACCTGCCCCCCCACAAATGCCCTCCCTTGCTGGCATGGTTGCCCCCAACTTCCCTCCCCTGCTGGCCTGATCTTGCCCCCAACGACCCTGCCCTGACAGCCTGATCTTGCCCCCAACTACCCTTCCTTGCCAGCCTGATTGCCCCTAACTGCCTCTGCCTGTGTGATCACCCCTAACTGCCCTCCCCTGCAGGCCTGATCTCCTCCCCAACTGCCCTCCTCTGCTGGCCAATTGGTTCTGATTGGTAGGTTTCTATGCCAGTCAGCGTCAATAGCTCCGCCTCCTAGGCAGTCATTGGTTCCTCACAGTTCACCCAGATTTGGGTCTGATTGGTCGGTTTCTATGCCAGTCAGCGTCTAAATCTCCACCTCCTAGACAGTCATTGGCTCCTCACACTTCACCCAGATTTGGTTCTGATTGGTCAGTTTCTATGCCAGTCAGTCTCTCTAGGCCTATCAACAGGGCCTGATCAGAAAGGCAGGGCTGATCAGCAGCCCAGGTGGAGGCCTGGAGAGACATGGAGTCGCAGCTGCTGGAGAAAAAGAGAGAGGCAAGTGCTGATCAATAGCTGCCACACAGGTTACAGATCAGACCCTGCTTCTCTCTTCAGGCCTCTCTCCGGGCCTGAATCACAGCCCCCTCAGCAGTCAGTGCTGGATCACTGCACCTGCAGCTGCAGCAGTGCTGGGTCGCCATGGCAACCCAGCAATGAATGCAGAGGGACTTCCGGTTGGTGGAGCCTCCGATCATGACTGACCCAAGGTTTTTTATATTAGGATAGAGTGAAATGTACTCTAGTATAAAGAAAAACATCTTAAGTTTAAAGAATGTGAAATAGCAATGTTCATGCTAACACACATGTAATAATTACTTGATAAAGATATGCAGTTTACATTATTCTTTACATGGAAAACATAAGCCTATTATTCATAGAAAAAAGATATGAAATTAGAGGCAAGTATAAATAAACAGAGCTGGTTTAATAAATTATAATTATTAAATACAACTGAGTATTTCTGTACTTATTTATTAAAGTTGTCATTGGACTAAAAAAACCTAGAGATTTAGCTAATGTACTCAGTATCAAATAGGACCTGAACATTATAAGTTCCATCCTATAATACCATCCTTCTTTGAATTTCACAAAGCAAATATATAATTTTGCTCATTAAATAAATAATAAGTGAAATAAGAAGTTGATTAAGATAACAAGCCTTTAACTTTCTATCCCAGAAATCAAAAGTACATATCATCCAAGATTCTAATTCATAATTAGTGATTCATGTTTTTACAACATATAGCTTATAAATACAGCTGATGGATTTAACAAATCAATCATGCTATGTTCTATTTTGCTGTAATAGATTGATATCAGTCCTTGTGTTGAAAATAGGATGTCTGATGTCTTTGTCTTGCAGCTATTAACAATTTTCCAAATATTTTTTCAATAATTGGCTAGTTCATTCATTTGAGAAAAGTTTTACCAAGCCATCTCCAAGGCCTAGAAACTGTCAGAACTATCTCATAATAGAAAAATCTAAAAGACAAACTTAAGAGGAGATTGCTAAGCCTCTCTTTCTAAAAGTAAAAACTCTCTAAAAGCCCACCCAGTTGACATCTACATCCTTTTCACTGCCAAGAAGTGCGTCATATTGTGCCACTATCTGAAAGGATATTAAAGTAAATATTTTTAAATTGTTCTATTTGCAAGGTAGAAGAGAAAAATGAATATTGGATGGGTGTCTAACAATGTCTGCCACTCCTATGGATACACACATATGTTCCATAGGATTGGATGACTGGTGATAAATGGGCAAAGAAATATAGCAATCTGCTAAGATTGATTACACCACAGGGGTGGGAATGGAGGTTAGGAGAGGTTATTATCTTTTACACCATGTGTGTACTGTTTCTCCTATCACATTAAAAACACATGCTCATTTTATTTCAAACAAAATAAATAAAAAAAATTTTTTAAATGGATGAAAACATGTCACAAAAAGAAAAACCAAATAATAAGAGTTTAACTTACATTAAAGCCTACAGTAGAATAAATCTCTGAAATATAATACTCTATTTAAAATGTTACATTGGCCACAATCACCAAAAGACTAAAGACATTTCTTGAGGAATAGACGAGAAGAAGAGGGGACAAATTAGAAATATTAATTTTAGCTTATGTAATTTTTAAAAACCACATGCATAGAATAACTGTATGAACTATGAAGACAAAGTGATGACATTTAGACAAATGAATATGAAGGAGGAAAAAAGGATACATGAGGGTTCAGAAGGGTTAATCATATTTGGAGATGGTGAGAACTTCAAACTGTCAGGCTAGAAGGGAGCATATAGTGGAGGAGCAGGAGCAGAAGATATGCCTGGAAAAGTGGTTGCAATAGGAGACTCACAGAGGAAAATGGAATAACACAGGTATGAGTTTAAATTAATTTTTAGTCAGCAGAGATTTATATTGAAATTGAGATGGGGCTAGAATGATCTAAGTCCAAATTTCAGGAAAACAATTGGAGACCAAGCACATAAACAGGAAGCAGAGAGTGAGGTGATAATTTACTCATATTCAGGTAGAGATGATGACTGCATGTTTAGGGCGATGTTGCTGTATTTATGGACATGTTTTCCTTAAAGGTAATATTGTTGATACAGAAAGTATTATGAACATTTCCAGAAGATTAAAACATCTTGACCTTTTATCAGATCTGTGAATACCTCGGTATGATTGGATACAGAGTGTGGGAAAGAGGAAGGCTACAGTCAGGTAGAACACTCCCTCTGTGTGCATAGTAGCAAGATCTTGTAAGTTGTGCATAGAGTTTAGGCATCCAAAAGAAAACCAATGAAAGAAGGGTTTTCATGTGATAAAAGTTGTTCTGGAAATGTGCACAAGAAAGATTAAGGTATGGGCAAGACACATAGACCAATTTGGCAACTCCTTGAAAAATCCCAGAGGAAGATGTTCAAAACCCGACCTAAGGAAAGGGATGGATATGGTGCATGTAAAAAACAAAAAGCAAAATCAAAAGACTGTGCTTGTATTATAGACTGAAAAATTACTGTCTTTTGCTTCGTCTAGTAGAGAGAATAACATGTATAAATAGGTTTACTGAATTTAAAATAGCCACTTTTTTCCAGTTTTGTAAACTACATTTAGGTGTCATGTGAAGAAATCTGTACTCCAAGTAATGAACATATGTTTGCATATTGGATAACACATTTCACCATAAACACATTGCACTTAAGAACAACATTTCACACCATAAAACTGATCAATATGCTTCTTCCAGATAAAACTTAAACTTAAAAAAATCTCTAAACTTTCTGAATAATGCATTAATTTGCATGGATATATTGTAAGGATCTGTATAGAGAGTGCATATGTTGTTGTTGTTGCTGAGTGTTTTATTTGACCTAAAGTTTAAATGTTAAGTAAAATATGAATATCTTAGGCTTTCTAAAATACCAGAAGTCATTGTGTTAACCAGGAAGAGGGTAGACTATCCTGTGATAACAGTGATCAATCTCAATGGCTTAAACAACATAAAAACAAAATGCAAAACTAAAGGTACACTTCTCATTATGGCTGTACATTTGTCTCAGATTTACCTCATAATAGGACGCTGAGAAGTGGAACTTCCCTTATCTGGAATATGCCTGGGCATTGTAGCAGGGGGAGGGGACATAGTACACATTGTCTCTTAATGGCTTCTGCCTGGAAGCTACACATGGTCTTTGCAGTCATATATCATTTGTCAAAGCAAGTAGTGAGGACAGTTTCAACTTACATATAGAGAGACACAACTCTATCATGTAGCAGGGAAAAAAATTAGAATTAAAGGTCAATTGAACCAATATCTATCACTATCACACACTAATTTTTCTTCCAATGAGAAGAGATCTTGATAAACAAAACAAGAAAAGCAAATCCAGCTGGAACAGAGTTTTTATTGTTGTACTTAACATTAGCACATTTTGGATAAGTACGCTGAGTAACAGAGTTTTGAATAAACATTAAATCTAATGGCTTTTTGGCCTTATAGAAAAGTTAAGTATGTTAGAAATATAGAAGAGAAACAGAACTCCCATCTCACTCCAAAATCTTTTAAAAAATATATAGACTTTAGTTCTAGTTGCTATTGAACTCTCTCATACAAGGCACTTAAATGTTATGCATAATTGACAAGCATATACCACATTTAAATATTTTTATTAGTTACAAAGAGGAATCTTTTCCCCAAAAGACTAAATTTAAAACAGAATCTGGACAATGATTGTAACATAGTACTATCTGAAGTAGTTGTTTCTGAAGTTTTAGTTTCTGTGCATCTCTAAAATTGAAATGATTGGAGAAAAACAAAACTTTACACAATGTGGTACAGCATACTAATAAGCATCTACTTAATTTTTTTATTCATCACCTATGTAAAGAAAATTACAAAGGAAATAAAAACAGAAATAAAATCCTTTCCTTTCAGTCTGTAAGGTACCCTTTTCTAAAAGACAGATCCATTAGTTAGTGCCAAGATATTTAAGAGGTCTCAAATATCCTACATAATAAAAGCATAAAATGCTAAGTGTCTGGTCGCCTGTTCAACCAATCAAAGTATAATATGCTAATGATATACTAAAGCCACTCAACCACTCACTATGACATGCACTGACCACCAGGGGGCAGACACTCTGACTGGTAGGTTAGCTTACTGCTGGGGTCCGGATGATCGAGACTGAGCGAGATGGGCCAGACACACCCTGGAGCCCTCCCACGCTCCCTCACCAGCTAGCCAACCTCTCACATCCCTCCCCAGCCCCAATTGTGCACTGGTGTGGGTCCCTCAGCCTGGCCTGCACCCTCTTGCAATCCGGGACCCCTCCAGGGATGTCGGACAGCTGGTTTTGGCCCAATCCCGCAAGCCAGGCCAGGGGACCTCACTGGTGCACGAATTAGTGCACCAGAACTCTAGTTATTAAGATAATTACATAAAGAATAGCAACCACATACTGAGTACTTCCTGGTTACCAGGCATGATATAATAGGTGTTTTCATGTGCTTATTGGCCATGTATATCTTTTCTCTGGAAGAAAGTCTATTCAATTTGTTTGGCCATTATTTAAATTGAGTTATTTGACTTTTTATTGTTGAGTTGTAAATGTTCTTTATGTATTTCAGATATGTGTTCCTTATGAGATATGTGATTTGTAAAAATTTTCTTCCACTTTATTGATGGTATCCTTTGAAACACAAAAATTTTCAACTTAATGAAGCTCAATTTACCTTGTTCTTATTTTGTTGCTATGCTTTTGCTGCCTTATCCAAGAAACCATTGCTAATCCAAAGTGAAGAAGATTCATCACTATTTTTTATTTGCCTTATAATCTTAGCTTTTATATGTAAATCAAAGAATACTTTGAATTTTTCTTGTATATGGTATGAGTTGGGGGTCCAACTTAATTCTTTTGCCTACAGATATCCAGTTGTCCTGGTACCATTTGTTGAAAATACTATACTTTCCTCATTTAATTGGATGGCCTCCTTTTTGGATCACATTCCAGTTTTAGAGATGAGCAAATGGAGGCTAAGAGGATAAAGTATAATGTGAAGAACATCCTATATAATAAAGAGCTAATATGCTAATTAGACCAGATGGCGGAACAACCTTCCAGAATGACCAATGGGCTATTTTTGTGCATCGGGCCTCTAGTAATGTCATATAAGTGGTAGAGATATTTTTCAAACCTGAACTGCTGAGCTTCAAAATCTTTTCACCATATAAGAAGCTCCTGGTTGCTGTATCCTGGGGGTAAAGGGTATAGCAGCAGTATAAATTTATAATAATATTGCTCAGTCAGCATTATTGTGAATATTAATTAGATTAATATACATAAAAATAATTTGAAACTGCTTCAAGTGGGAATTTTATAGCACCTATACTATCTGAAAGTACCTGGTCTGTGTATTTGTTGAATTATATTTTTATCAACCTTGTTTGTCTGGTTCACTACTATTCAATTGCTTTGTATAGTGACTCACACTGAGTAGGATTCAACCAGTAAAAGAATTTTATAAGTAAGGTTTTACTATTCATGTTGGAGTTGTTATTATTACTAAGTAAAAACTTACAAGTAGACCAGTTGTGCACACACTTTTGAGTCACTTGCATTCTTATATTAAAATGTCACCATATTGATATTTTATATATTATAAAATTCAACAGAAATATAAGCAAGAAATAGATTTTATGCATTTTCTTAATGAAGTAGCTCTTAATGAACCCAGGTATAATACACTAGAGGGTATAGCAACCTGGTTATAATAGACATATTTATAATTGAAATGTTTGACTATATTTGTTAAATAATTTGGTGGAAAGCTCTGTTACTATTATTGTTTTCATCATTGATTTCAGAAACTATAAATCAACTTAAAACTATTCATTTTTACTCACTTAAAGATCTACACTAGCTCCTGAACCAACAGGTGACCGATTAGTTTAAGAGACTCATTAGACATAATCAATATGACTCTAGTGCCTTAATATTCAATGTTTCTAGAAGAATCAAGATTATGAATTTCATTTAAACTATATTTACTGTTGGAATTATCCATGTTATTATAAGATAAAAGCTGATTTTATTTTGGTCATTTAAACCATATTAAAGATATCATTCTTTACTAGATTTCACAACTTATTTAACAATTTATATCATGCAAATGATATAAAATATAGGATACAATAAATACTGATTTTATAAACTAAAGTTATTCTAATATAAAACCCAATAAACTGCAAACAGAAATAATGAATGGTGAAAAATTAAAGCAATTTCTCTCTAGCTCTTCTAAATATTAATATGTGTCAAACCAACAAACAAAAATCATGGAGTTTTCAGCAATAACATCAACTAAATACATTAAATGAAATAAAATGCATTTATAAATGCTACCATAAAATGTTAACATAAAAAAGAGAGCTCTAAGAAAAATAAAACAATGGCTGATGTAACACTTGAAATGAATGGACAGAGAAAGCAAAAGGCATTAGCTTCATTAAACCTGTGCTTTGAAAATATTTAACTGATATTAAGGTCTGTAGGGCATTCTCATACAATTTCACAGTAATATTACAGAGCTCCTTAAGCTCCCAATTAAAAAATAATTGATAATAAGGATATGCCATAGATAATCTACTAAACACTTATCTAATGCATAATCATCCATAAAACAATTATCACAAATGAATAATATGCAGGGTGGCTCTAGTGTTAAAGCTGTCTCTCTCTCAAAGGGCAGGGTGAAAATTCAATATCTGATAAAGGGACCTAATTCTGTCCTGCTCCTTCTATAGTTTTACATTGTGCCACCTTAATTTTTTACCATTTTCTGATTTTTGTCTGAGTCTCATTCTTTACCAAGTTTAGCAGTCACTTTTATTATACAAAAAATTTCATGCACATCCTATCTAATAAAGAGGAAATATGCTAATTGACCATCACACTGTTGCAAAGATGGCAGCACCCACAGCCAATAAGGAGGGAATATGCTGATTGACTGCCCCGCCCTCAAAGATGGTGGTGCCCACAGCCAATAAGGAGGAAATATGCTAATTGACTGCCACACCCTCAAAGATGGCGGTGCCCACAACCACAAGATGTCGGCACCCAGTCCCCTCAGTCTCGCCGGGGCACCTGCCTCTGGAGTCCCCCAGTCCCCTCAGCCCCCCAGCCACCCAGGCCCGCCTGAGGCTCAGGTAACCAGGGCCGGCTGAGGCTTATGTTGCCGGCAGTGGCAGCAGCAGAGGTGTGATGGGGCGTCGCCTTCCCTGATCACCGGGTCGCCTCCCGCCCCTGAGGGCTCCCAGACTGTGAGAGGGGGCAGGCCGGGCTGAGGGACCCCCCTCCAGTGCATAAATTTTCATGCACCAGGCCTCTAGTTTTTACATAAAATTTGACATTAAATCCTAAGTCACTGAGCTTGTAATTGCATCAGACATTAAGAGTTTTCTCCACCTGGGGAAAATAAAGGAAGAAAAGCTCTTATTTTTTGTGCTACTTGAAATTATCCTTCTTTGCAGCAGTAATTGATGCTGTATATTTACTTCATTGTTCAAACAAATAGGGTTATCTTTGAAATTTATATTAAAGTGTTAAATCCATGGCCTTTGTGAAGACATTATAGCTGAATACACACTTTTTCATACTGGTATACTTCATTCAATGTATTTTTCTTAAGATTAAAGAATCTCTAAAGGTTAATAGCAAAGTATAACATTCCAATGTTTACTCGGATTATTTTTCATTTTGCTATATATTTTTGGTAGTCTTTCCTGCTTATTGGGTGATTGTGTTAGGCTATGTTAGCATTATAAAATGTATCCTAAGTTGTCACAGTTTTATTAGAAACAATAGAAATATTACTTTGTTAAAGGTTAGCTAGAGCTGGACTCTAAAACCATCTGAAATACTTACAATGATATATATATTCAAAATTGTATATATAAACACACACAGATATATATTTAATTTCTTCTCCTTTATTAGTTTTCTTTTGTTTAATTTCAATTGGAGAAGTGTTGAACAAATTGTTCATAATCATTATTTGCTATATTATGCTGCTTTTTAAGATATTAAATCAAACAGATCATTGTTGACTTAAAAGGATATATCCATGATGTATTATTAGATGAGTTGAGTATAAATCATGCTGAGAAAAAAAATACAGCTGTGGATGATTACTTTTTTAATATCTGTAAAAACCTGACTATCTTTTAAATACATACATGAAGATTAATTGTGTACATGTTTAAATTATTCTGTATCTTATAATAGTCCCATAACACTTTTACAACAGGAAAAAAATGAGGAAAATCTTCTGAAAAGGGGGAAATGACAATAAGTGAAGTTTGGTTTTGTTGTTTTACTCAACGTTTGTAACCTGTTCAAACTGTTTCAAATAAAAACTAGATGGCATGAGAAAAAAACAAGATATTAAGGGTCCTATAGGTTTAAAACAGTTGACAACCCTCAGTTGAGTGTGTGTAAGCTCCTGGATGACCAGGAACCTAGATCTTCTTCTCCACATCTCAGAGCTAAGTGGTCTCTGTAACAGCCACTTCTTTCTGCGTCTCCTCTCTCTGGACTGACATTCCCTTGAACTTTATTGTGCCCATATCACCTGCGCTGTATCTCTCTTGAATAATATGACCACAAAATAACAGTTTCTTAGTTTTTCAGATTTGAAACGATTGATCCACATCATTTATATGAGCAAGCCTGTATGTCATAAATCACAAAGCAGCTTTTGAATTATTTTTCCTCCATTGCAGTGGCAGCTCCTGGTGTGGCCAGCTGAGGCTGTGGATATTAATATTTTATTGATTCCAAAGAAGCAGTGGGCAAGGTGTTCCCCCAAAAGGGGTTCCTCAGATAGCTGGTATAGAGTATGGATTAGTAGCCCCCAAAATGGCTTATTTTAAACATTTTGTCTCTGACTGAACAATAAAATAAAAATAAAACAGTGTTTAAGGGATAGAAATCTAATAGTGATCATGAGATTGGATAGGATATGATTATAGAAAAAGAACTATGTTAGGGGCCATTCCCACAAGTTAATGTTCTAAATGGTCCCACATTCACAGGACGAAGGAGAAAAAGAGGCCTCCTTTTTCAGAAGATAGAATTCAATAGAATTCTAGGTGATTTAGATCTCATCCAAGATAAGCTGGAAGAGACTGAATAATGTCTCTTCCAAAATTTAAACCATTCCTGAAACCAAAAGTCTCTATATTCAAGCTGTGATGTAAATTGGTTTACTAGGTACATATTTTATTAATTATTTTAGTCTTAATACTTTAGTTCATTAATGACATTGGCCTTAATGGTAACTAAGGTTCTGGGCCTAATCTTGTGCCTATGTAAAGATCAAATTATTTCTGCTCAAAAGATACCTATTCAGCATTCCCAACACCCCATTTGTCCACGAGCATAAATAAACTGACTAAGCCAAGATTGTGTAGCAAAGAAGAAAATGATACATGTCCCTACCCCTTCTTTCCTAAGCTTGTTTCCATAGTTTGATACTCAAGTTCTTTTCATTATTCCTTGGGGAGGCCAAGGAGTATAAAATAGTTGTGAAGGCTCTGGAACCAGGTCTCCAGGTCCTATCCTTAGTCTCAAGTAACTACGTGAAGTTGGACTATTCACTTTAGCCTCCATCGTTTCTGTCTCCTTAACTGTACAAAGAAAATAATACCCTATATCCTAGGACTGTAATTCATTTTAAATGAGTGGTTCACAATAAACTTTTTAGAATTGTCTTTGAAATCTATAAAAAGCTAAATAAATACCCAATGTTTTATGATAGTAGAGACCCCTCTTCAAATTTGACTTGCTTCCTCCTGTCCCTGCCTAACATTTTGAGGTTCTTAATCTAAAGCAATTAAAAGAGTCAGATCTCAATATGTCATTCAAAGTATACACTCATAAAACCACCCTCATAGCCCACACAGCCATACACACAGACACAAACAACTTAAAATATTCAACTATAGGAAAATCTATGAACAAGAATGTATGTTTTTATAATTGTTCCTATTTAAATGTGATAAGTAAATTGTACTATTTCTCTTAGTGAAAAAAAGTTTAATCATACTTTTAAAGAAGAATACATATGTCCATGATGCAAGGATTATTTACTTTCTTCATAAAAAATTATGTTATTGAACTAAGTATTGCTAATAGTAGCATAAACTACAATTCTTCTTATCCAGAGGAAAAAAATATAAAAATATTTTCTAAACATTCTGCTAATAAATACACATATGAAGAGACAAAACCTTGGGCTATTTAATGGCAATTGTAACAACAGATAAAGTATGACTTCCCAGTGATAAACAGTAATAAAAAGATCATGAACTAAGAAAGGAACTAGAAGCAAGTACCTACTCACCAACAAAAAATACCCATAAATCAGAGCTGTACACTAAGTAGACAAATGAGAGAAAGCTGGATGAGTGTAGAGAAAGAGCACTCCAGGAGCTGACAGAGCATCACTCAGAGACCACAGGCTTAGAGGGTGGCTGTTCCGGGTTTCTCTGAGTGTGAGGGCCTCCCCTGGTGTTCCCGCCGAGGCGAATGACTCACTACTTTCCTTTTATCTTTTTAGAGCTTTGCTTTGGCTTTTCTCTCTAGATAGAAAGCCCTTCCCTGAATAAACCCCAAAATCTTCCCATCATCTAAGGCCAATACCTCCATTAAGATTTTTATGTTGAACTTTTTCTTATTCTGAATTCCAGTCATAGATAAGATATGCCAATTATGAAATATTCCTCTCTATCTTGTCTTGTATCTATCTATAACTTATCCCCTTTATAAATGCTGCAAAATTAAAAATGAGATACTATATTTGCATCTTCAAATGTACAGTGCTATACTTATAATACTATGTAAATATAGAGGAAATAAAGCAAAACAAGTGAATATGGACTATATAGCAGTCATATTTAACATATATTATTACTATAACCATAATAACAAGGAAGCATGTCAGACTGTCCACAATTATAAAAATTACCATGAGGAAATGGGTCCAAAGGTTAAATATGTTGATTAAATATATTATCAAAACAAGAATTCAAACCTGGATCTGTTTTCCTAAACTTCCAGCTCAGTGGAGTAGATTCAGTGATGAATTAATAAGTTTACCCAAAAAGGACAGATTAATAGATTAATGTCAATTTAGATAGACTAGTAAAATAATACACAGCCTTTGATATTCCATTTCCTTTTATTGAAGAGATGAATTACATCTGAGAGAGCAGGCTCATAAAACTTTTACATGACACAAAATTGCTGTTTCTTGCCTTCTTGTCTCTGTGCATGCTATTCATTTTATCTAGAATGTCATTCTTTCCCTCGTATGTACGATAAATACTTACTCATTATTCAAAATCCAATGCCAGAGTCAATTCTTCTGAAAGACCATCCCATATAGTTTGTATTCACATATTATCAAAGGAAAATGACTCACTTTCTCATTTGAGTTCCATTGCACCTGATTGACCTGGTCTGCAAGCCGCTTAACCCCTAATGAGTTCTCAGGCAAATACACAGCCACCCTTCATTCATTATAACCCAGACAGCCAGTCTTTTCTAAGTTCCACAAACATCTGAGCCAATGCCCAGATCAGTGCTCTCCCTTAGCCTGTTCTATTTACATGAAATACATCTAAGCATAACTCCTGCACCTCCCTTCCTTTACTTACCCAACTGATTCTTTTTTTTATTTATTAAGGTATTACATATGTGTCCTTATCCCACCATTGTCCCTCCACCCCCCAATCATGCCCTCACCCTCACCCCCTGTTGTCTGTGTCCATTCGTTTTGCTAATATGCATGCATACAAGTCCTTTGGTTGATCTCTCCCCCTACCCCCACCCCTCCCCTACCTTCCCTCTGAGGTTTGAGCACTTGATCTATGCTTCCCTGTCTCTAGATCTGTTTTTGTTCATCAGTTTATGTTGTTCATTATAATGCACAAATGAGTGAGATCATGTGATATTTAACTTTCTCTCACTGACTCATTTAGCTTAGCATAATGCTCTCCAGCTCCATCCATGCTGTTGCAAATGGTAGGAGTTCCTTCTTTTTTACAGCAGCATAGTATTCCATTGTGTAGATGTACCACAGTTTTTTAATCCACTCATCTGCTGATGGGCACTTAGGCTGTTTCCAAATCTTAGCTATGGT
>NW_005370488.1:223612-228458 GCF_000412655.1 Myotis brandtii | reverse complement strand
AAGGAAGGCCAAGAGACATATGAAAACATGCTCAAAGTCACTAATCATCAGAGAAATGCAAATCAAAATGACAATGAGGTACCATCTCACACCTGTCAGAATGGCTATCATCAACAAATCAACAAACGCCAAGTGCTGGAGAGGATTTGGAGAAAAAGGGACCCTTGTGCACTGCCAACTGTTTCTTTATACTTTGGTCTCAGTTTAAATGCTACTTAATCAGAAAACATTTTCTTACTACTCAAACTAAGGTAAATTCCTGCTATTCATTTTCACGGCCCTCTGTGTATTCCTCATAGAACATTTAAATATTTGTAATTATTTTTTGTATGTCATTAAACATGTTTATCTCTTCTGTGGACAATAACATCCAAGAGAAAAGGACTACATCTATTTTGTTCACCAAAGAACAAATACAATATTCCATTTGCCGTACATTGTATTTATGCGGTTGTAACAATTTAATAATGCAGCTGCACTGACTATAAGTCTAAACTGATATTTGATTTCAATGGATTACTATAATATTTCAAATATATCTAGAACCTATATAAGCATATGGTATCTGCTCAGCAATGGATTATTACTTGTGTAAAATAAGTGCTTACTTAATGGAGAGTTGTATTAGACAGAATAATAGCTCTTCAAAGATATCCATCTTAATGTCTTAATCTCTGGAGTCCATGAATTTGTTCTGATACAGGAAAAAGATTATCCTTAATGTCTTAAATTTTGGTAGATTATTTAAATGATCTTGGTGGATTAATTATAATCACCTGACTTCCTAACAACAGAAACTGCTTGCATACCAATAGTTAAAGAAATAGGACAACAAAAGAAGAGTCAGAGGAATACAATATTCTGGCTTTGAAAAAAGAAGTAGGTGCTAAAAGATAAACTGAGGCACCTTAGAGTTTTCAAGAGTTTATTTAAGGATATACTGACTTGAATGAGGCAGTACCAGAAAGCGATTAGTAAAACTACTCCAAAAGTGGCTAGGAGAGAAGTTTTTATAGAGAAGATGCAGAAAGAAGCAAAACAAGGAAACTAGTTGAGTGAGTATAGCTTAGGCCAATGATGGCGAACATATGACACGCGTGTCAGAGGTGACAACGAACTCATTTTTTTGGTTGATTTTTCTTTGTTAAATGGCATTTAAATATATAAAATAAATATCAAAAATATACATCTTTGTTTTACTATGGTTGCAAAGATCAAAAACTTTCTATATGTGACATGGCACCAAAGTTAAGTTAGGGTTTTTCAAAATGCTGACACGCCGAGCTCAAAAGGTTCACCATCACTGGCTTAGGCAGTTGCCTTGTTTGGTATGCCTATTTGGCTATTTGTGATTGATTGTCCCTTAGTTTAATTTTTCTAAATTCTGGTGCATTGATTCTGGCTTAAGTTTTGGGATGCTTAGCTAGATTAACAAGGCATTAGAGCCGTCCAATTCGAATGGCCTCCTTATTTAAATGTTCTTATAGAGACCATGAACAAAATGTGTGTAACTTCTAGAAGATGAATAATACAAGAACATGTATTTTTTCTCTAGAGTGTCAAGAAAAGAACACAGCCCTGCAAACAACTTGATTTTACCTCAGTGAGACTCATCTCTGACTTACAAAACCATAAGGTAATTTTTCTTATTTTGTCATTAAATGTATGAAAATATATTATAGCAACAATAGAAACCCTATTCCAAAATATATAATGCATATCCTATCTAATAAGAGTAATATGTAAATTAACCATCATTCCTTGACAAAGATGGTGGCACCCATAGTGGCCGGGGTGGAACGCTGGCAACGGGAGCCCAGTGTTCGCACCCCAGCAGCATGGAGGGAGGGGAGGTGAGGGTCCCACCCCAGCTGTGCAGAGGGAGGGAAGGGGATGGGCCCAGGCTGTGCAGAGGGAGGGGAGGGGAGGGGCCTCGGGCTGGAGGCTCGGGGGATGGACGCTGGCGTCCTTGCAGGCTGGGCTGAGGGACCACCCCCCCTTGCATGAATTTCGTGCACCGGGCTTCTAGTGTAAGACAACAGAATGTAGATTCAGAACACTTTTGTGTCCAGAAAAATTGATTGGAATAAGCAAAGTTCAGTTGACTTGTTTATTAATGCAAATGCTTATATTTAAGTTATAGTGAAACAGGAATTTTAGGGGAATATAGGTAGGTTTAGGGAATTTTTTAAATTGAGGTCCATGGAAAAAGCACAGGGCTACAGACTGGGAGAAGGTACATTTCCATAAGACAAGGAAGCAGCAACAGGTACATTTCCACAAGGGAGAGGCAACAGTTATATTTACATAAAACAAGGGAACTAGGAGTAGTCAAAAGGTCTATATTTACAAAATAAAGGAGGAGGAAGAAAGCCCAGAGGGAATAGGAGGACAATGAGGGAGGAGGGCCTCAGGAGTTACTATAGTAATTAATTTGAAAAGGAATATTGACCAACCAGAGGGTATATCAGGACACAGGAACTGCAACCTTTATCTGTACTTGTTCTTCAATACATCTCCACCTTTGCTATACCACCTTCAGTCCATGGATTCATTCTTTGACTCCAGCAGACAAAGAGCACAGGAACCAGCTTGCTGTAACACCACATGTTCCAGTCCAAAAATTCTGTATCAATAGTTTTAACTGGATCTAATCTGACTTTTTAACAGTTCATGTACAAAAAAACCTTAAGTTTCTAATTTGAGTAAGATGATAATAGGAGTAAGAATTTTTAAAATACTCCCACAGAAGATAATAAGATGGTAGATTATACTAGTTGAAATCTAGTAAAATTACAGAAATCTGGGTTATTCTATTCCACAATGTTCACATGACATCACATTTCTTTTGTATTTTGCACCATAACACCATGTCATATTTTAAACACACTGATAAACAGGTTAGGCAGGAGGAAACTAGGAATTAATACTATACAAAAATATCCTTAAAGGAATTGAGTTGAAACATATAAGATTCAATTAATTGTAAGTCAATGATACTTATATGCAAATATTTTATATTATTTTATTAGGGCAACATTGGTTAATGAAATTATACAGGTTTGGGTATATAATTCTATAAAACATAATCTATATTTTGTATTGTGTATTTATTAATCCAAGTCAAGTCTCCTTTCATTACCATTTATCCAAGTTTACTTTCTTCTACCTTCCCCCACCTCCTTTCCCTTTAACAATCCCCATACTATTGTCTGTGTCCATGAGTTTTTCTTTTTATCTTTACTTAATCCCTTCACCTTTCTCATCCAGCCTGCAACAGCTGTCAGAAGGGAGGGGTTTACAAATATTCTATATAAGGCAAATAGAATGAGCAGCTGAAACAGATAACATCCACCCCCGAATTGGCGAAGTATACTCAGCTGGTGAGACAGTTTGTAGCCGGGAAGGGCAGAGTTCCCCTGGAAAGGTAAAAACCAGGGACCTGGGCAGGAATGTTTGCTAGATCTCTGAGCCCAGAGGGTTAGAAGTAGACCACGTGACACCCAGCCGCATCCCTTGGGACAGGCACAGCCCCTGACTGGGGAAAGGAAATCTGCAAGACTGTTGGCGCCGGGGGATTTGAGATCTGGGTTCCATAATTACGGAGGACTGAGCCTAAAGGGGGCAGCCTGAAGCGCTGACGAGACCATGCAGTGCCGGTAAGAGAGGAGATTACAGAGACTCAGTCTTCCTCATTTCTGGGGCTGGCATTTGTTTGTTTGTTTTCACTGAACCCTGTTCATAGGACATTTCGGATACAGACACTCACCCATGCTGAGGAGCAGGAGAAGGTGCGGACGAGTGGAATCTGGGAAGAGGCTGTCCAGCGCCCAGGCAAGGAATACAGCCACACCCAGATTCCACTCTGAATGGTATGAAGGATTAAACAAATCTGATTAGTCCCTGGGAGTTAACAGGGTCTGGCCTATAGAGGGGCCTTCAGTCCCAGCAACAGAAAAAAAAATCACAGACACTCCAGAAACTGGGATCTTAAGCCAGCCAAAGGAATGACATTTCAATTTTTCATTTTTATTTTTTTATTATTTTATTAGCTCTTTTTTTTTTTTTGCTTTTTTGTTTCCCTTTTTTTTGTTTCTCTTTTTTTTGCTTTTTTCTTTGTTCTCCTTTTTTGCTTGTTGCTTTATTTTCTACGTCTTTTCACATTATTTTTTCATCATTCAATTTTATTTTATTTTTACTTGTTATTTTTTATTTTTATACCATTTTTTTAAATCAATTTTTTTGTAAATATATTATTTTGTTCCCTTTCTGTCTCTTCTTATCCACTCATCCCTTTTCTACCTCTGCTATACTGAAGTGAGGTCCTCCTCATATTTATCCAATTCTTAACCTTATTTCCTGTATATCAGCTCAGCCTCTACAGATTCTGCCCCCACCCTATTTACTGGGTGTTTGGTGTTTGTATTTGTTTGGTTTATCTATTGGTTCTGTGGTGTTTTCTCCACATATATATTCTCCTTTTTCTTTTCTCTTCTACCTTTTTTTTCTTTTTTTCTCTCTCTCTCTTAGATATCATTTGTACTCTCTTTTCTCTCCCCTAATTCTCTTTTCTCAGGTGGTCACTTATATAGGGGTTATTGGTGTCGTGAGTACATTCATGCTTTGTTCCCCTTGAGTCATGTCTTGTTAAGGTGAATATTATCCTGTATGGCTAAAGTGCTAGAGAGCAAACCACATAACAAGACACCTGGAAAGGAGGAGCAGTGACACGTGCAGCTCGCTCCCATCCAAAGAGCAGTAGCCGTGCAAGCAGCCCATCCCCATCCGAGGAGCAACAGACATGAAATCAACCTGTCCAAGTCCAAGGAGCAGTAGCCCCACAAGC
>NW_005370488.1:216871-223301 GCF_000412655.1 Myotis brandtii | reverse complement strand
ACCCAAGGAGCAGCCCCTGAATGACTCAACATCTAGATCTGTCGGTGAGATCAAACATGGGTAGACAAAGAAACTCCCAAAGGAAAGAAGAGGAGGACTCGCCAGAAAAGCAGCTAAGTGAAACAGAAGCATTCAACATGTCAGAAAAAGAATTCAAATTAAGGGTCCTAGAGTGCATAAACCCGATGGAGGAAAAAATCAGCAACTTACGCAAGAATCAAGAAGAAACATGAAAAAATCAACAATTTATATAAGATTCAAAAAGAAATGGATAAAAATATCAATAACTTATGTAAGAACCAAGAAGAAATGAAGAGTGATATAGCTGCAATAAAAAAAAACAACTTTGAAAGTTTCAACAGTAGACTAGAAGAAGCAGGGGACTGAAGGCCCAAGAAGAAATGAAGAGTGATATAGCTGCCATAAAAAACTCCATTGAAAGTATCAACAGTAGACTAGGAGAAGCGGAGGACCGAATTAGTGAATTAGAAGACAAGGAAGCAAAACACACCCAAACTATACTGCAAATGGAGAAAAAAATTAAAAGACAGGAGGAGAGCCTAAGGGAGCTTTGGGACAACATGAAACGAAACAACATACGAATAATAGGGGTGCCAGAACAACAGAAAGATGAACATGGATTAGAAAACCTATTCGAAGAAATAATATCAGAAAACTTCCCTGAGGTGGGGAAGAAAAAAGTCACACAAGCCCAGAGAGTCCCAAACAAGGTGAATCCGAAAAGACCCACACCAAGACACATCATAATTACCATGGCAAATGTTCAGGACAAAGAGAGAATCTTACAGGCTGCAAGAGAGAGACGGAAAGTTACATACAAGGGATCTCCCATTAGATTATCAAATGATTTCTCAACAGAAACACATCAGGCCAGAAAAGAATGGACAGAAATCTACAAAGTGATGCAAAGCAAAGGACTGAATCCAAGAATACTCTATCCAGCAAGGCTTTCATTCAAAATTGAAGGGGAAATAAGAAGCTTCACAGACAAAAAAAGGCTAAGGGAGTTTATCACCACCAAGCCAGCCATGCAAGAAATGCTAAAGGGACTGGTGTAAAAAGAAGAAATAACAAGCTCAGAAAGAAAACAGCCACACACAAAAAGAAATGGCTATAAACAAGTACCTTTCAATAATAACTTTAAATGTAAACGGACTAAATGCTCCAACCAAAAGACATCGAGTGGCTGAATGGATAAAAAAACATGACCCATACATCTGCTGTCTACAAGAGACCCACCTCATTAGAAGGGACTCACACAGACTGAAAGTGAAGGGATGGAAAAATATCTTTCACGCAAATGGAAAGGAAAAGAAAGCTGGGGTAGCAATACTTATATCGGACAAAATACATCTCAAAGTGAAGGCCATAACCAGAGATAAGGAAGGCCACTTCATAATACTAAAGGGATCAATACAACAAGAAGATATAACCCTGGTAAACATATATGCACCCAATGCAGGAGCACCCAAATACATAAAAAAAACTCCTGGGAGATATCAAGGGAGAGATTGAAAACAATACAATCATAGTAGGGGACTTTAATACACCACTGACATCACTGGATAAATACTCTAGACAAAAAATTAGCAAAGAAACAGCAATCCTAAGTTACTCATTAGATCAGATGGACTTAATTGACATCTTCAGAACATTTCACCCCAAAGTCACGAAATATACAATCTTCTCAAGTGCACATGGGACATTTTCTAAAATAGACCACATATTGGGTCACAAGCAAAGTCTCCCCAAATTCAAGAAGATTGAAATTATACCAAGCCTCTTTTCGGATCACAATGGCATAATATTAGAAATAAACTACAATAAAAACAACCCAAAATACTCAAACACTTGGAAGCTGAATAGCATGTTATTAAATATGATTGGGTTAACCAATGACATCAAAGAAGAAATTAAAAACATCCTGGACACTAATGACAATGAAAACACAACAATCCAAAACCTATGGGACACAATGAAAGCAGTCCTGAGAGGGAAGTTTATAGCTCTACAGGCCTACCTCAAAAAACAAGAAAAAATGGTAGTAAATCATCTAACTCTACAACTCAAAGAATTAGAAAGAGAGCAACAAGAAAACCCCAGAGTGAGCAGAAGGAAGGAGATAATAAAGATTAGAGCAGAAATAAATGACATAGAGACCAAAAAAACAATACAGAAAATCAATGAAACCAAGAGCTGGTTCTTTGAAAGGATAAACAAGATTGACAAACCTCTAGCCAGGCTCACCAAAAAGCAAAGAGAGAGGACCCAAATAAACCAAATCAGAAATGATAGAGGCGAAATAACAACAGACCCCACAGAAATACAAATGATTGTTAAAAAATACTATGAACAACTCTACTCCAACAAACTAGACAACCTGGAGGAAATGGACAAATTCCTAGGAAAGTACAACATTCCAAAACTCAATCAGGAAGAATCTAAAAACCTCAATAGGCCAATAACTATGGAAGAAATTGAAGCAGTCATCAAAAAGCTCCCAGCAAACAAAAGCCCAGGACCAGATGGCTTCTCAGGGGAGTTTTACCAAACTTTCAAGGAAGAACTAAAACCTATCCTCCTCAGACTACTACAAAAAATTCAGGAGGAAGGAACACTTCCAAGCTCATTCTATGAAGCCAGCATCACCCTAATACCAAAACCAGGTAAAGACAACACAATGAAAGAGAATTACAGGCCAATATCCCTCATGAACATAGATGCCAAAATCCTCAACAAAATCTTAGCAAATCGGATCCAGCAGTACATCAGAAAGATCATACACCATGACCAAGTAGGATTTATCCCAGGGATGCAAGGATGGTACAATATACGCAAATCAATAAACGTGATACATCACATAAACAAATTGAAAGAAAAAAACCACATGGTCATATCAATTGATGCAGAAAAAGCATTTGACAAAATTCAACACCCATTTTTGATAAAAACTCTCAGCAAGGTGGGAATAGAAGGATCATACCTCAACATAATAAAAGCCATATATGACAGGCCCACAGCCAACATCATACTCAATGGACAAAAACTAACACCATTTCCCCTAAGAACAGGAACAAGACAGGGATGCCCACTCTCGCCACTCCTCTTCAACATAGTCCTGGAAGTATTAGCCATTGCAATTAGACAAGAAGAAGAAATAAAAGGCATCCAAATTGGAAAAGAGGAAGTAAAACTGTCCTTATTTGCAGACGACATGATATTATACATACAAAACCCTAGAGACTCCATCAAAAAACTACTAGACTTAATACATGAATTTGGCAATGTAGCAGGATACAAAATTAACCCCAAGAAATCTGAGGCATTTCTATACACCAATAGTGAACTTTCAGAAAGAGAGATTATAAAAACAATCCCATTTACCATCGCACCAAAAAAATTAAGCTACCTAGGAATAAACTTAACTAAAGAGGTAAAAGACCTCTACTCAGAAAACTACAGGACGTTGAAAAAAGAGATAGAGGAAGACATAAAGAGATGGAAGAACATACCATGTTCTTGGATTGGTAGAATCAACATCATTAAAATGTCCATACTACCCAAAGCAATCTATAAATTCAACGCACTTCCCATTAAAATACCAATGGCCTACTTCAAAGATCTAGAACGAACTCTCCAAAAATTCATCTGGAATAAAAAAAGACCCCGAATAGCTGCAGCGATCCTGAGAAAGAACAAAGTAGGTGGGATCTCAATGCCAGATATCAAGCTGTATTACAAAGCCACTGTTCTCAAAACTGCCTGGTACTGGCACAAGAACAGACATATAGATCAGTGGAATAGAATAGAGAGTCCAGAAATTAGCCCGAACCAATATGCTCAATTAATATTTGACAAAGGAGGCAAGAACATACAATGGAGCCAAGATAGTCTCTTCAATAAATGGTGTTGGGAAAATTGGACAGATATATGCAAGAAAATGAAACTAGACCACCAACTTACACCATACACAAAAATAAACTCAAAATGGATAAAGGACTTAAATGTACGACAGGAAACCATAAAAATTCTAGAAGAATCCAAAGGCAACAAAATCTCAGACATATGCCAAAGCAATTTCTTCACTGATACAGCTCCTAGGGCAGTTGAAACTAAAGAGAAAATGAACAAATGGGACTACACATTTGCGACAGCATGGATGGAACTGGAGAGCATTTTGCTAAGTGAAATAAGCCAGTCAATGAAAGAAAAATACCACATGATCTCACTCATTTATGAATAATTAAGACCATTATAAACTGATGAGGAAAAATAGATACACAGGCAGAGCAATATCCAACAGACTGTCAAACTACAGCAGGAAGGCTGGGGAGGGCTGGGGAGTGGAGGGGGGTAAGAGATCAACTGAAGGACTTGTATGCATGCATACGAGCATAACGAATGGACACAAGACACTGGGGGGCATGGGAGGCTAAGGGAGTGTCAAGGGGAGAAAAAAAAGGAGACATATATAATCCTTTTCGTAATACTTTAAGCAATAAAACAATAAAAACAAACAAACAAACAAAAGAAAATATTCTATATAATAAATGGCTAATATGCAAATTGTCCCCTCGGGAGTTTGACCAACAGGGAGTTTGATTGCCCTCTATGATGTGCACTGACCAGCAGGGGGCAATGCAAAATGAAGAAAGGCCCCAGCCAGCAGCTGGCAGGCAGCAGACGGCAACTGGGGAAAGGAAAGCTTCGATTGGCCCTGATCGCCAGCTGGGCCTACGGACCCTACCCATGCACAAATATTGTGCAACAGGCCTCTAGTTTAAAAATAAGCAAGTGGGATATGCTCTTTAACATATGTAAGTACAGAAAGTAGCAGAAGTATTAGTGAATCAGAGCAATGAAATTGATTCTATATTCTATAGTTGTAAGGATAGGGTCTGTATCAAAGAGAAGGTGCTACTTATTCTCTGAAAAATGTTCTAATTATATAATTATCTGAAAAATATACCAATAAATTATCAACATATATTTTTTTTTGCTACAAACCTACATTATTTTTCCTAAATATCCACCATTCTCTTTATAATAGAGAGCACACATAGTTTGAAGAAAGAAATTAATGAGAATAATGAAAGTAATGAAACAGAAAAAAATCACATCATTGAGAAGACCAAGAAAGATTAAAGTTGGCTCATTATAAACATTAATTCAAATAAAAAATGTCAGATGATAATGACCTAAAAAAAGAATATGTTAGAAATATTCTATATCAAGAATGAAAAGAAAATATCACTTTAAAAAATTATGAAATTATTTACCTATATGTTTGACAATTAAGAAGAAATAAAATAATACATAGAAATATATAAATTGATTGAGGAAACCAAGATGGCGGCATAGGTAAACACCGGAGATTGCTGCCGCAAAAAACCACTTCAAAAATACAACTAAAAGACGGAATGGACATCACCCAGAACCACAGGAAGGCTGGCTGAGGAGAGATTCTTCAACTAGAAGGAAAGAGAACAGCATACCGAGGCTCAGAGGAGGCACAGTGTGGAAAATACAAAGGTACGGAGGTGCGTGTGGAGTCGTGGAGTCAGCTGGTGGCTGAGGGCGCGGTTGTCATTTTCAATCAGGAGGGAGTCTCAGACTCTGAGCTCCAGATCCAGGCGAGTCTCTAGGGACTCAGACTCAAACGGGAGAAGCGGGATTGTCTGGCATCAGTCGGAATGTGAGGGCAGCTTTCTCTCCAAGGTTTGCAGCGGTTGCTGGGGTTTTGAGAAGCAGAGCCTCTGACAACGGGACTGAGAGCAGCCATAACTGCTCCCTCCGCCTGCCCTGTTGATCCCGCCCCGCCCAAGCCCTGCGCAGAGCCATTTACAAGATAGCTTCAGGCAAAGGCTAGATTAGCACCTCTCCAGAGGACAGAAGTTTTCCCACTGCAGACACAGCTGATTCTCACAGCCAGTCGGCCTGGTGGTCAAATCCCTCTAGTATTAACTACAACAATCAAGGCTTAACTAGAACAAGACTGCGCACAAAGACCACAAGGGGGTGCACCAAGAAAGCATAAAAAATGCGGAGACAAAAAAACATGACAGAAATGGAGGATATAGAGCTAAAAAACGCAATTTTGAGGGCTTGCAAAAATGTGCTAGAAGCTGCCAATAAACTTGAGGAGAGACTCACGAAAACTAATGAGACCCTCGATGCTATGATAAAGAAACAACTAGAAATTAAGCATACACGGACTGAAATAAAGAATATTATACAGACACCCAATAGCAGACCAGAGGAGCCCAAGAATCAAGCCAAAGATTTGAAATGCGAAGAAGCAAAAAACACCCAACCGGAAAAGCAAAATGAAAAAACAATCCGAAAATACGAAGATAGTGTAAGGAGCCTCTGGGACAGCTTCAAGCGTACAAACATCAGAATAATAGGG
>NW_005370488.1:213084-216159 GCF_000412655.1 Myotis brandtii | reverse complement strand
GAACTGGGAGGAGGGGAGTTATGGGGGAAAAAAAAAAAGAGAAACAAATGTAATCTGAACAATAAAGATTTAATTAAAACAAAAACAAAAAAAAGAAATATATAAATTAATACAATCAAATCAACAATAAAGAATCTGAGTAATCATTTATACATTTAAAAATTGAATTGCTAGTGAAAAAGTAGCCCTGATTGAAAAGTTCATGTCCAGAGAGTGTAAATGGTGAGATTTATAAAACAAATAAAGAAGACATAATTCCAAGCTAATATAACTTTTCCAAACTAATTAATTATATGAAGCTAGAGAAACAATAATATTTGATCTTACAAGGCGTGTACACAAAATGAAAATTAAAGAGTAATCCAATTCATTAAATATAGTTGTGAATATTTTACAAAACAATATTAGCAAACTGAATTAGCAATACATAAAAATTATTCATGAAGTTTATTTTAACAGATTACATATCATATTTACATATTTGTTATTATAGTAACATATTAAAAGAGAAAACATAATACATTAAAAGATAACATTTTAATTAGACCCTCAATGGAGTCACAAAAAGCTTTTAATAAATTTCAAACACATACATGCTTATACTTATGTAAAAATTTAGTAATGTAGAAATGTTGGAGAACTTTTTAAACTTGATAATTTATACTAAATAAGGCCTACAGTAAACAATTTGTTTAGTGCTGAAATGTTTAAATTTTTCCCTGTGGGATTTTTAAAAGAGAAGAGAACCTATTTTCAGCACTGATATTAATTATTGTTATATAATAAATATGACATTTGAATGCCCATTTTACAAAAGACAGAAACACAATTACCAATCAGTATATAAAATGTTGTTCCAGTTTATAAGTCATCATAAAAATGTTAATTAGAACTAAAGATAGATTTTAAAACACACCTATCAAATTGGAAAAATCAAAACCAGACCCTGAATAACCAACTGAAGACTAGATGAAGAGGAATCTTATAACGCAGAAGAAACCACCTTGAGACAGCACTTACACAGTAGCTCACAAGTCATGGTTAGAGTCATCTAGCCTGAGGTTAATCCCACACATGAACAGGTCAACAGCAATCAAGATTCAATTGCAACAGGAGAACCCACACAAGGGACATTCCTAGAGCACCCAGCCCAGGAGATCAAGGAGAATGCACCACAGGGTGCCACACGACAACTAATACATAAGGCCACCCTACGAACATTGGGAATCATAGCTGATCTGTCCAATGAAGCGGTTCTCAACCTGTGGGTCGCAACCCCTTTGGGGGTTGAACAACCCTTTCACAGGGGTGGCCTAAGACCATCGTATAGAAATAATGTATAGAAATAAACACAAAGAGATAGCCAAAATGGGGAGACAAACAGAAAAGCCTCAAATGAAAAAACAAAAGGAATCTCAAAAAAAGAGCCAAATGAAATAGAGGCAAGCAATCTATCAGATATAGAGTTCAAAATAATGGTTAAAAGGATGCTCAAAAGACTTAGTGAGCACTATCTTTATCAGTGATTCCCAAAGTGGGCGCTACCGCCCCCTGGTGGGCGCTGCAGCAATCCAGGGGGGCGGTGATGGCCACAGGTGCATTTGTTTTAACTTTTTTTGTATTACCTTTCTATTCTGAGTTCAATAAATAGTTTCATAATTTCAAACTTCAATGTTTCTAATTTACACCTTTCTTTACTATATTTTACGAAAAAGGTAGAAACATTAATACATATATCTTTCTGTTTAATTGCTATTAAAATTTAAAAAAAAAATTAATTTCCAGGGGGCGCTGAGTAATATTTTTTTCTGGAAAGGGGGCGGTAGGCCAAATAAGTTTGGGAACCACTGATCTATATAATAAAAACCCGTGGTCATAACGCTATAACGACCAAAGACCGGTCACCAGGAGGCTGCATGCATGGCAGCACGGCGAGGCACGTGGGTGTGGGTGGGGCTGCCGAGGTGTGCACAGGTGGGTGGGGACTTGACTCTGGGTCCTGCAGTACGCCGGGACTTGGGGAAGTCCCACAGTGCAGGCAGGACTCAGGGGAGTCCTGGGTCTTGCGTGATTTCCCATGGGTCTTGGTCTCGCGCAATTCTGCACGTTGGGTCACTAGTAACAGCATAAAAAAGGACATAGAATCCATAAAAAGTAACCAGTCAGAAATTAATAATACCATATCCGATATCAATAATACACTGGAAGGAACAAAAAGTAGATTGGATGAAGTAGAGAATCAATTCAGCAATTTGAAAAACAAGATAGAATAAAACACTTAATCAGAGGAACAAAAAGGAAAAAATGAATTAAAAAGAATGAGGGCAGTTTCAGAGAACTTTGGGATACATGAAACATAACAATAACCGCATCACAGGGGTCCAGAAGGAGAAGCAAGAGAGCAAGGGATCAAGAACCTATTCGAAGAAACAATGACTGAAAAATATCTAACCTGGTGTAAGAAAAAGACTCACAAGTTAAGGAAGTGCAGAAAACCCTAAACAAAATGAACCTAAAGAGGCCCACATCAAGATACATTATAATTAAAATGGCAAAAGTAAAGACAAAGAGAGAATTTTAGAAGCAGCAAGATAAAAGCAGTTAATTGCCTACAAGGGAGCTCCCAAAAGACTATGAACTGATCTCTCATCAGAGACATTTGAGGACAGAGGGATTGGCATAAAATGCTAAAAGTGATTCCCTGGCCTATGTGGCTCAGTTGGTTTAGCATCGTCCCATGCACCAAGAGGTCAGTGGTTTAATTCCTGGTTTGGATACATGCCCAGGCTGCAGGCTTGATCCCAGCAGCGGGTGTGCATGAGGCAGCCAATTGATGTTTCTCTGTATCTTTCCATTTCCCTTCCTCTCTTTCTATTTTACTTGGCAAGGCTATCATTTAAAATTGAAGGAGAAATAGCTTCCCAAACAAGAAAGAGCTAAAAGACTTTGTTACCACCCAATATGTATTACAAGAAACATTAAAGGGTATGATAGAAGAATTAATAAGAATAAGAATAAGAATAAATAAGAATGAGAATGAGAAAGAGAAAAAGGAGGAGGAGGAGGAGGAGGAGG
>NW_005370488.1:205687-213031 GCF_000412655.1 Myotis brandtii | reverse complement strand
GAGGAGGAGGAGGAGGAGGAGGAGGGGAAGGAGAGAAAACAAAACAAGAAAAAAACACTAAAACAAAAAGGAACAGAGTTAAAAGAATAAAATGGCAATAAATATGTACCTATAAATAATCACTTTAAATGTAAATGGTTTAAATGCTCCAATCAACAGTCATAGGGTAGCTGAATGAATATGCAATGAAGACCCATATATATGCTGTCTATAAGAGATCCACCTCAGAAAGATACACAGAGACCAAAAGAAAAGGGATGGAGAAAGATATTTCATGCAAATGGAAAGGAAAAGAAAAAAAAAAAGCTGTGATATCAATACTTAAATCTGACAAAATAGACTTTAAAACAAAGGTTATAGCAAGGAACAAAGGATACTACATAATGATAAAAAGAACAATCCAACAAGATTATATAACTCTGGTAAACATTTATGCACCCAACAAAGGAGAACCTAAATATGTACTAAAGCAAATCTTGATGGACATAAAGGAGTAATAGTAATGTAGTCACAGTATGGGGATTTTAACACTCTATTGATATCAATTGATAGATCTTCCGGACAGAACATCAACAAGGAAATAATGGCTTTAAATGACACACTAGTTCAGATGGATTTAATTGATATCTTCAGAGCATTTCACTCCAAAGCAGAATAGTATACATTCTTTTCAAGCACACTATTGGTGGGAATGAAGACTGGTGCAGTCACTGTGGAAAACAGTAGGGAGTTCCCTCAAAAATTAAATATGGAACTGCCTTTTGGCCCAGTGATCCCACTTCTGGGAATATATCCTAAGAATCCCAAAACACCAATCAGAAATAATGCATGCACCCCTTTGTTCATAGCAGCGCAATTTACAATCTTTAAGATCGGGAAAACAGTCCAAGCGCCCATGAGTAAATGAGTATATAAAAAAGCAGTGGTACATTTACAGAATAAATACTAAGCAGTCATTATAAAGAAGGAAATGTTATCTTTTGTGACAGCATGGATGGACTTGGAGATTATTACAGTAAGTGAAATAAGCCAGTCGGAGAAAGACCAATACCATATGATCAAGTGGGCCTATTCATAGGGTTGCTTGTGACATAGCAAGTAATCCAAGAAACAGAGAGCTCCAAACAGAAGTTTCAGTCTTTTAAAACCTAATCTCTGATATACGACCATTATTTCTGCAATATTGCCTTGGTCACACAGACTCTTCCTGGTAGAAAGGGCAATGGGACTCCACACGGGTGTAAATGCCAGGAGGGATCAGGAGGGGCCATTGAGGATGCCGACTGCAACAAGTACTTAAGTATGTTCTAAATAAACATAAAATATGGTAAATCAGAGCACTGCGATACTTGCCTATTTATATCCTCTATATATTAGAGTAACAATGGTTTTAGACCTGGGGTTCTCAACCTTCCTAATGCCGCGACCCTTTAATACAGTTCCTCATGTTGTGGTGACCCTCCAACCATAAAATTATTTTTGTTGCTACTTCATAACTATAATTTTGCTACTGTTATGAATCATAATGTAAATATCTGATATGCAGGATGTATTTTCATTGTTACAAATTGAACATAATTAAAGCATAGTGATTAATCACAAAAACAATATGTAATTATATATGTATTTTCTGATGGTCTTAGGCGACCCCTGTGAAAGGGTCGTTCGACCCCCAAAGGGGTCGCGACCCACAGGTTGAGAACCACTGTTTTAGACAAATTTTTGTTTTTGTTTTGTTAAATGGGAGTAACATCTTCAGAACTTAGGACAAATTAGTTTACTTACTCATTAAATCTAAAAACTTGGTTTATTTCCCATTACTAAGTATGCTAACTCCTTTTATAAATTCGAATTTTTGTTAACAACTAGCAGAAAGAAGATTTCTTAGAGCATATGCACTAAATATTCTAAATAAATTTAATTTTTGCCATAGAAAAGAGCAAAATATGTTATATGCATATTTATTCTATAAAACACTTTAAACACATCATGCTTGATCAAGTTGTCACATTTAAGGAATTGACATAATTCATGAATCCCTTCAAATTAAAACAAGCTAGAAGATGAACATTTCTTATCTTCCTTAGTCTTTATTGTTATTGATGCTAATCTCTATTATTGAATTATTATATACTTTATCCTTGTAAACATATTAAACTTTTAAAGACATAAGTATTTAGAAGCCTAAAAGTAATGTCTATGTTTAAATGTTAGGACAATATAATTAGTTTTTTGTTGATAGTTTATATACACAAATATATAGTTGATAGCTTTGGGGGAAATCATAGGCCTCATATATTTATATATACTAGAGGCCCGGTACACAAAATTTGTGCACTGGCGGCAGGGGCGGTGTCCCTCAGCCTGACCTGTGCCCTCTCACAGTCTGGGACCCCTCGGGAGATAACCACCTGCTGGCTTAGGCCCACGCCCCGGGTGGCAGATGGCAGGCCTGATCCCATAGAGCCTGCACCACCTCCCCGGGTCGCACATGGCAGGCCCAATCTCGGGGTTGGGGCACCACCCCAGGTCGCCCACAGGGCAGGCCCGATCCCGGGTTTGGGGTGCTGCCCTGGGTCGTGCACACGGCAGGCCCGATCTGGGGTTGGGGCGGGCGGCAGATAGCGCTGCCCCGCCCCGCCTACAGTATGCAAATTTAACGGCCATCTTTGTTGAGTTAATTTGCATACTCTTCTGATTGGCTGATGGGCATAGCAAAGGTATGGTCAACTAGCATATTTGTCTTTTATTAGTGTAGATATATATATACAGTATAAAAATTATAGCACATGCAACATAAAACTATTATCTTTCAAATGATTTGCAGTTCTAATTAAAAAATACAGCTTTGAAGAGATTTTAGTCCCCTGTCTACATATATAAAATCACAGAAAGTATGTTCTTTAAAATTTTACTAGATTTTTTCTATATTTTTCAAAAAGTGATCCATTTCTGATAATCTTGTGTTTTTTTCATATTTGCAACACTAAACTGTTAGTTAATAGCCCTATGCTTATTTTGATATTATAAACCTTGATATTATTGTTATTTTTAAGTGTCTAGATTCTAGACATTAAAACAATGGGAATTTTCATTTTTTTAGGGTCATTCCTATTATATCAATAGATTTGGAATTGCAGGTCAAGGCTAATTGTGGGTCAACAGCACCCTTCTGGTCCATTAATATATTCCTTGAATTTTTTCTTATCATACAAGATACAATGTTTTGTAGGTTATTATTTTTTCTATCACTGATTTAGCAAGATACTTAGACTAGCCATTGACTATTATTACAAGTTGACATTCTAAAAAAAGTGAAATTAATGTAAAGACTAAAAATCTAAGGCAGTCACTACCACACAGTGCTATTGTTAAGTGAGAAATTCTATATAAAAATAATTGGAACTTATGATTTATTGAAGAATACATTTTATCAGTGGTGATTACTGCCTTGTATTCATAATGAAGGTAACCAAGGCTCACCAAGATTTGGGCATTTATCCTCTGGGGTTCAGAATTGTCACTTTGAGATAGAAGTGTTCAGGAGCCAATAAGTGCGTTTCCTAGTTCTCTTCCTTCAAAGAGTAAGCCATAAAGACTTGCATTGAGAGAAAGATAAGAAGTAATGAACAATGACTTTAGTTAACGATATAGTATTGAATACTGGAAATTTGTGAAGAGAGTAGATTTTGGGTGGTCTCATTACTCACACAATAAAAACAGTCACTATGTGAGGAGATGCTATGTTAATTAGTTTAACACTGGTAATCATTTCACTATGTATATCAAATCATCATGCAGTATATCTTAAATATATGCAATTTTTATTAAAAATAAAACTTATAGCTCTAACCGGTTTGGCTCAGTGGATAGAGCATCAGCCTGAGGACTCAAGGGTCCCAGGTTCGATTCCGGTCAAGGGCATGTGCCTTGGTTGCGGGCACATCCCCAGTAGGGAGTGTGCAGGAGGCAGCTGATTGATGTCTCTCTCTCATCGATGTTTCTAACTCTCTATCCCTCTCCCTTCCTCGCTGTAAAAAATCAATGAAATATATTTAAAAATAAGTAAATAAATAAATAAATAAATATAAAAATAAAATTTATAAAAGGTAATGGAGATTTCATCATCTATGCATCTGAATGACTATGATGAGCCCAATACCTTGATCACTCATTAAAAATTGAGTGAAAGGAAATATTTGTTGCTGAAACCAAATACATTTTTATATTGTTAACTACCAGATCTTGAGCTATTTTGTGATCTTTCTCAAATACTGCTTTACTGATTTTTCAATGATCAATTATAAATAGTCTCAAAGTAGCAATCTATTTTGGTTTGTTTTCAGTTATGCCCACAGTATATAGAAATATAATTAGCCTGTTATTTTCTAATGACTAGAATTGTATAAAAGTAGATTTTGCTGGTCAAATGTGATTTCATAATAATCCTACATTAGTCATTAATATTATAAACCAAATATGTCTAATTCTTTCTCCTAGCACTTGATAAATTGTAATCCCCAAGGGTCTTAAAGTATGGCGTGGCCATGTGACTTGATTTTTCCATTGTGTGTTATTTGCCAATAGAATTATGGGCTAGTATAATTCTCTTTCTCTCTATCTACCAACAGTGATAATTCTGTTGATGAGTCTAAGTGATGTTTTATTAGTATGGGTCCAAGATTGAGGACAGCTTTCAAAGGGTTCCAGTCAACCCTGATGGGCACAGAACATGGAAAAGAAATAAAATTCTATTAAGCTGTTTAGATTATTATCAAAGTATAGCCTAGATTATCCTAACAGATACATACTCTATATCTAATGCATATGCACACATGATTTTCAGAAGAAAATATTTATTTTTATAATGATACTAGTGGACCAGTGCACGAAATTTGTGCGGGGGTGGTGGTGGTGTCCCTTAGCCCAGCCTGCACCCTCTCCAATCTGGGACCCCTTGAAGGCTGTCCTACTGCCGGTTTACAGGGATCGGGCCAAACCAGCAGTCGGACATCCCTCTTGCAATCCGGGATTGCTGGCTCCTACCCGCTCACCTGCCTGCCTGCCTGATTGCCCCTAACCACTCTGCCTGCTGGCATGCTCACCCCAAGAGCCCCCCACCACCAGCCTGCTCACCCCCAAATGCTCCCCTGACAGCCTGATCAACCCCAACTGACCCCCGTGCCAGTGTGCTTGCCCCCAACTGCCCCCCATACTGGCCTGCTCGCTCCCACCTTCCCTCCCCACTGGCCTGCTTGCCCCCAACTGCCACCCTGCTGGCCTGCTCACTCCAAACTTTCCTGTCCCCCGCAGTCCTGATCACTCCCAACTGACTCCCCCTAATGGCCTGCTCGCCCCCATTTGGCCCTCCTGCTGGTCTGCTCACCCCCAACTGCTTCCCCAGCCAGCCTGATCACCTCCAATGCCCCCCCCCCCCAACAGCCTGATCACCCACAACTGCTGTCCCATCCTGGCCTGATCACCCACAACTGCCCTCTCCTCTTGGCCTCTAACCGCCTCTACCTCGGCCCCGCCACCATGGCTTTGTCGAGAAGAACGTCTCGAAGGTCTCCTGGAAGGTCTCCCAGTCTAATTAGCATATTACCCTTTTATTAGTATAGATAGAGGCCTGATGTATAGCTGGGTGCCGACTGGTTTGCCCTGAAGGGTGTCCCGGATCAGGGTGGGGGTTCCCTTGGGGTGTGGGGCAGCCTGGGTGAGGGGCCTGTGGTGGTTTGCGGCCCGGCCATGCCCCCATGGGGTGAGGGTCCCCGCTGGGGGGGTGTGGCCAACCTGGGTGAGGGGCTGAGGGCTGTTTTCAAGCTGGCCACACCCCCTTCAGGGTCGGGGTTCCTGCTGGGGTGCCTGGCCAGCCTGGGTGAGGGGCTGATGGCTGTTTACAGGCTGGTCATACCCTCTTCAAGGGGGATCCCCACTGGGGTGCCTGAACAGCATGGGTGAGGGGCTGATGGCTGTTTTCAGGCTGGCTAGGCCCCGCAGCAGGGCTCCTTACTCCATCAGGGTGTGGTCAGCCTGGGTAAGGGGCTGAGGGTGGTTTTCAGGCTGGCCACGCCCCCTGGCAACCCAGGCTCCCAGCTCCTCCTTTTTCTTTCTTTTTTCCAGCCCCTCCTTCAGCAGTGGCCAGGGCCAGCTGGAATCTTGGCTTCCTCCATTGCCAGGAGCAACTCAAGCCTCCCGCTTGCTCCAGCTTGGTGGCCGCCGCCATCTTTGTTGGGTTAATTTGCATACTCATTCTGATTGGCTGGTGGGTGTAGCAGAGTGATGACCAATATGCATGTTTCTCTTTTAGTGTAGATTTTCTTAGTAATATGATTCCTTTGAATGTACTCTGCTGTTTTAATAACTTCGTATATAATAACAAAATAAGTATTTTCAGATATGTGGAATATGGTTTATAATATAAAATAATACCCATAAACAGTATTTGCTGATAAAACAGAAAACATAGAAGACAAGTAAACTGTTAAAATGATTTTATGACAACATTTAATCCTTATACTCTATTATTTTTTTCTAAACTTATATATTGTAATGCAAAACTATCAGTGTATTATGTATTTAGTTGTTCATATGGAAAATCCTATATAATAAAAGGCTAATATGCAAATTGTCCCCTTGGGAGTTTGATGGTTTAGGAGTTCTACCGCTTGCTATGATGTGTGCTGAACACCAGGGGGTGGCACAGAATGAACAAAGGCCTCAGCCGGCTGCCAGCAACCGGGGGAAGGATGGCCCCAGCTGGCAGCCAGAAAGCACCAATCGGCCCTGATCACCAGCCAGGCCTAGGGACCCTACCTGTGCACGAATTTCATGCACTGGGCTCCTAGTGATATAATAATTAATAACTATTAATAATGTACTTAGCATGCTCACAACTGTAAACATACTTTTGCCCCACCTGGTCATTCTATCTAATAATAGGCAAACATGGTAATTGACCATACCTTCGCTACGCCTCCCATTGGATAATCAGCACGATATGCAAATTAACCCAACCAAGATGGCGGCCAGCAGCCACTCAGCTGAAGTGAGAAGGAGGCTTGCTTGCTCCAGTGATGGAGGAAGCCAAGGTTCCCCGCCTGTTGCAGCCTGGCTCTGAGCTCCGAAAGCTATAAAGTTTCAATTATAGAAGCTAAACAAACCCCAGATAACTGCTTTCAGGAGGCCGTGGCCTCGGACCTGGAGCGAGCAGGAGCCAGCTCTCAGCTCCAGTGATGGCAACAAAGTTTCAATTATAGAAGGTAAATAAATCCCAGAATAAAGAAAAAAAGGAGAGGCTGGGAGCTTTAGTCGCTGGCCAGCCTGAAAACAGCCCTCAGTTCC
>NW_005370488.1:191379-205617 GCF_000412655.1 Myotis brandtii | reverse complement strand
TGCACCAGGCCTCTATCCTATATAGTAAAAGGGTAATATGCAAACTGACCCTAACAGCAGAAAGACTTGGAATGACTGGTCACTATGACACACACTGACCACCAGGGGGCAGACGCTCAATGCAGGAGCTGCCCTCTGGTGGTCAGTGCAGTCCCACATGGGGGAGCTCTGCTCAGCCACAAGCCAGGCTGATGGCTGCCAGTACAGCGGTGGTGGTGGGAGCCTCTCCTGCCTCCTCAGCAGCGCTAAGGATGTCCGACTGCAGCTTAGGTTTGCTCCCCGCTGGCAAGTGGACATCCCCCAAGGGCTGCCAGGCTGCCAGAGGGATATCTGATTGCCAGCTTAGGCCCAATCCCCCAGGGAGCAGGCCTAAGCCAGCAGATGGTCATCCCCCGAGGGCACAGGCTCAGCTGAGGGACCCACTACCCCCAGTGCACAAATTTTTGTGCACTGGGCCTCTAGTATATATATATAAAAAAGACTAAGCGACCGTCCGACTGTCCGACTGGCTGGTAGGTATGACTCGCACTGATAACCAGGGGGAAGATGCTCAACGTACTGACCACCAGGGGGAAGATGCTCAACTCAGGAGCTGCCAAGCTGCCGTGACTTGGCAGTGGCGGTTCTCTGGTGACGCACCTCGGAACCAGAGAGGAGGGAGCTCTCGCACTCCAGGACCCCTCGGAGGATGTCAGAGAGCTGGTTTTGGCCTGATCCCCACAGGCCAGGCCCAGGGACCCCACTTGCTGGAGGGACCCCGCTCACTTCACAGATGCCCTTCGAGCCATGGCGCTGCCCCATGTGCCGCAGGTAGGGTAGGGACCACGGGAGGTTGGTTCCAGAGTGTGTCCAGCCCATCTAGCTCAGTCCTGCCCCACCAGCTACCTTCTAATTAATTTCCTTTCAATGTGCACAAATCCGTGCACTGGGTCACTAGTATAGAATAATAGGCTAGAAACTTCCATTGTTTTTCTTCTCTATTTTTCTACTTTCTTTTCTCTTCTTCTTCTTTTTTATTTTTAATCAAGGTAGTTTTTTTTCTGAAATAAGTTTGTTTTGTAGCATCTTTTGCCTATTTGAGGGATTCAAGATAAAAATTGATCTTTATAAAACATTTTCATAAATTTCCTAAACCCAGTCTTAGTTTTAATTGCTTTTATTATAACAGGGCTTTATTTTTTATTAATGCTGCCATTTGTTTAAGAGATGAAGCTCAGAAAAATCATTGACCCAGCAGATAGCAGTCATTCGATGACAAAAATTCAAAATCATTCAACTTATCTATGCCTGAACAAATAACAAAACTGAGCTTTCATTTTGTAAAAGAGCGTTATTAGATCATTCTTTAAAACACTGGGTAACCATTGTATTACAACTGCATTTTTGTTCCTGGCAGGAAACTTCAATGTAAATGAAATTCAAATTTGCATTTGTAGCACTTTCTGCTTCACTATAACTAAGAAATCACTTTATCTTTTTTTTCTACAAGTGGGTCTTGTGGTATATGCATAATGTCACTGCCATATTTTATGCAATTAGAAATATTATTCTACTCACAACACATTAAGATCTTCTATACTAATCATTTTTCAGCTAGGGTATCGTTGCCCAGTGGTCACTATTAACTGATTCAAAGCCTAAAATATAAACCTAAGTAGATGTTTTAACATAGAAGCAGAAAAGTAATGGAGCTCAGCATGATAGCTTGCATCTCAATTCTCTTAGTGTGTGTGTAGAAAACTATACAGAGAATGAGTGGTGATCTATTTATACTCATCCTCAGGTTTCTATCCATATTCTGTTTCTAACCATGCTTGTAATCCATAATGTGACTGTGTCCAAATCCAGTACTTCCTAATGACTGCAATAGCATTAAATTCATCCTTGCTTGAACCTTGGGACTGGGTAAGTACTGACAGCACTAACTATAAAAATGAAAGGGGTTGACAAGAGATCTAGAATTTCCATCAAGATAATTATTGAGTATCATATGACTTTAAAAGTTAAAGAAAGTTCCCAGAAACATCAATATAGCAGAGGAAGTATGTTGTATTTAGCATGGGTCAACAGTAATGATTGTTATAATTCTGATTGGATATGGATATATAATAAATTTTTCTCAGTACAAAAAAAGGTAAAAAATATTAAAACTATTTTTACAGGCATTTTACATAGGTAGTTATTTTTCATTTGTTTTCCAGAGTAATTTTGACTAAATATAAAGGTTATGTAATTGATTTTTTAAGTTTGATACATTTGGCCAAATCAATAATTTTCTTAGTTTTAATTTAAGAATAACATTCAAGAGAATACAATGTTATCATTAAGTGAATTTGCATTTTAATTTCTAATACCTAATATTATATTTCAACCAATTCTTTCTAATCTGAATTTTCATGTAAAAGGCATGTGGGTGGGCATCAATCCTAGTCTAATAATAGATAAGACAGTAGTAAAACAGATTGAACCCATATAAGTCCTAATTGATTTATTTCCTACTGTGCATTGCTATTAGGGTTTTAACAGCAGAATCTTAGATTATCTCTATATCAATTTAATGAAAAACACCGAGATTTTCATAGGCATGATAAAAAATAGTATTGATTATTTTTCAATTTGCTATTCACCAATATGAATAATTATAGAATACATATATTTGCACATGTGTATAAATGTATGCATAAATGTTCTGAGTATTTCTGAAACTCAACAATGAGATCCAAAAAAGAGAAAGAGGGCAACACATTATGAATAAGTAGCAATTAGGCTGCTGAAACATAAATGAACATCCTGTATTTATTACTTTTCTATCCTACTAAAATTTGCCAATTAGATACAGAAGTTCATAGGAAGACTCAAATCACATTTATAGGCGTAATTATACCGAGAGAAATCCAATTATGTTTCAATGCTTCCGTGATGTTATCATTCTTACGGAAAACTCTGCTACACCAGTTTCATAGAGACTGCTTTCCATTTACCTACTTCCCTCATCCTACTAAGCCTGGAATGTGGTCCAGTCAGGATGTTCTTCAGCACAGAATGTTTTAATACTAATTTCCTCAATCTAAATTCATTGGCTATATATACACGATCAGGATAAATGTATAAGGGATTAGAAAATGATGAACTCTCTCAATTATTTTCTAAATCATCAACACAAGATGAGTAATATATGCTTGTATTATACTACTTCAGCCCTCTAAATATGCTTATGAGGAATAATATCCAGCAAGTGGCTATGAGTTAAGTTTTTTGTTGCAAAGGATCCTAGTCTAGACTTTCTTGATTAATTTTCCTGAGTGTCATGCGTTCTAAATTATCCAAAGGAGTCAAAGAAAGTAACTGTATTATCTACAAAAATTGTCTACTTATAAAAAACTTCAATTATAAGAAAAAATTACTTTTTCTTTTACAATGATAAAAATACAATTTAGATATTTTTTTTCTTTTTGTATTTCTTCTCAAATTCAATCATGGAGGGATTTTGCCTTTTTTTCTGCTGTGACATGACAAAATAAAAATATCCACTGAGAAAGTAGATGGTTGAGAAATAGAAAACATAGATTATGCAAATTTTTTTTTTAAATCTTTTTTTTTAATATATTTTATTGATTTTTTACAGAGAGGAAGAGAGAGAGATAGAGAGTTAGAAACATCGACGAGAGAGAAACATCAACCAGCTGCCTCCTGCGCATCTCCTACTGGGGATGTGCCCGCAACCCAGGTACATGCCCCTGACCGGAATCGAACCTGGGACCCTTCAGTCCGCAGGCCGATGCTCTATCCACTGAGCCAAACCGGTTTCGGCGATTATGCAAATTTTTATCTGATCTTGTAAACTTCTAGTGACTGATGTCATTATAACTTTGCACATGTAACTTTCAATTTCAATAGTATATTGAATCCTATTTAGCATAATGCAAACAATACAGGTGAGTTTAATATATAGATACATAATTTTCTACCCAGGAAACTGCTGGTGATGTGATCCTGAAAAATATACAAAAGCCAGGTTTCTTAAAATCAGAGTTTTTAATATTCTTTCTCTTTAACTTTGGATTAATGACTTGTAGTTCTTAGATGAGCTGAATGAATGGTTGCTACTAACATAGATAACCAAAAGATATATATTCTGCAACATGTTGATGCTATGCCTTTATTATCCTGATCTAGTAGCTGGCAATTACTGTCCGATGGAATGACTTAAAATGAACTACTCTGAGTCTGAAATCAGTTTTTGGCACATGCTCTCCAGTGTCTAATTGGATTCTATCCAACAACTGCATCCAGCTTGCTAAGATGTTTAGTTACCTCAGGGTCTATTTTACAACTAATTTAGCTTTTAATGGTTCACTGGGAAGTCGAATTGCTTAAAATGCAATGTTTTATAGACCCTGGTGGATGATTGATAATATTTGCTATGAAAATTAATCAAGCTAAAATTATTGAGGCCATCTAGTGAAGTATAAGTTTTAAGGCCTCAATCATTTTTTTTTTAATTTCTATTTGGAAGAGATGCAGAATTATTTGCTAAGGAAAATCAGGCTCTGAATACTTTCTTCTGCTGCTCTCCTGCAAAGATAGCTGGACACTTATTCAAACAAATTCCTTGTTTTGAAATCTAATTTTATTTTCAGATATCAACTATCCTTAGGTGATTATAAAGCACTGAGGCCTGCCTTTGTTCAATAAGATGATAATCAGGTCTCTAGATTTCCAAAGAATATAACATCATACTCATTATTCCTCAATATTAACAAAAAAAGAATAAACAAAAAGCCATGGTTGCTATTAATGGGGGTGTGTTTAGGAGCATGTGTTGACTCATATATCACCCTTGATGTTGGGCACAATACTTTTATAGCAAGCCAGAGAACTGCATTTGGACTTCAATGGTTTCACTTCTTGAACAACTTATATTAGACTTTCCTGTGACAACATGTGCTCAGTTTGGCTTGAGAAATGTGCTAGGAGCCATTACATGAAAATCTGTGTCTATAGTCACTATATGGATTTTTAAAGAGCACTGTCCACTATAGTAATCCAGAGTGTTCTCTTCAAGAGTCATCAGGGGAAAATCTCTAGAATCTTAATTTTGAAAAATCAAAAAAATGCTTTTATTTTGTAATTACTTTAAACATTAAGATATGTGTCTCTCATTTAATTTCTGAGAATTTTACAATTTAATTTTACCTAGAACTAACAATATATTTAAAGTTTCTGTTTTTTATCTGGTACTTATTTTAATTTAACCATACTTCTCTTCAAATTAGCACCTTTGTTATCATAGAATCCATTCTTATCAGTAGTATTCCCTTTTTTAATTCCCTTTTGTTATTTACTTCTTTTTTGAATAATTTAATATTTTATTTGTTTAGAACAGTTTTACATTCACTGCAAAATTGGGGATGATACTGAGAATTCCCATATGTAGAGCGAGTGCCCATATATACATAGCCTTCCCCACTGTCAACATCCCCCAACAGAGTAGTACATTGGTTACAATTGATGAACCTACATTGATAGGCCACCATCGCCCAGAGTCCATAGTTTGCATTGCGATGTACTCTTGGTGTTGTACATTCTATGGATTTAGACAAATATATACTAACATGTATCCATCATTGTATTATCATACAGAAAATTACATTGCTCTAAACTATCTCTGTGCTCTGCCTATGCATTCTGACCCCACCTCCCCAACCCCTGGCAACCACTGATCATTATACTGCCTCCTTAGTTTGCCTTTTCCAGAATGTTATAGAGTGTAACAGCCTTTCCTACTTAAAAGTAGCCATTTAGATGTTAAGAATTAAGTATTAACCTAGAAGTAACAATTTTTAAAATTAACTATTTTGTTTGCTCACTTCTAATCATTTTTCTTTCAAAATGATTGTTTTAATCTATTTTTATCTTACTATGTACAACTGCTTTAAAAAAAAGCACCTTAGAAATTAAATACATAAAACATCATATCCAAACCAATATTCATCATTTATTCATTCATTCATTCATTGAACAAAAATGTGAAAACTTACCCTGTGCCAGACACTCTGCTCAGTGTTGAGTTTTTAAAAGGAGTAGAATTCCACATAAATACAATCAACTGATCTCTGACAAAGGAGCAAAGGGAATAAAATGGAGCAAAGATAATCCTTTCAATCAATGGTGCTGGAAGAAGAGGACATCTATAAGCCAAAAAATGTAGACATAGACCTTATACCCTCAACAAAAAATAACTCAAAATGGATCACGGACCTAAATGCAAAGTGCAAAACTTGACATTTCCTAGAAAATAACATAGAACAAAATTTGGATAACCTTGTGATTAGCAATGGCATTTTAGATATGCTACCAAAGGCGTGATTCATGAAGGAAATCATTGATAAGCTTGACTCCATTAAAATTATAAACTGTCTAGCCAGTGTGGCTCAGTGGTTGAGCATCACCCTATGAACCAGGAAGTCACAGTTTGATCCCTGTTGGTCCCTGTTCAGGGCACAAGCCTGGGTTGTGGGCTAGATCCCCAGTAGGGGGAGTGTAGGAGGCAGCTGACCAATGATTCTCTCTCATCATTGATGTTTCTATCTCTCTCTCCCTCTCCCTTCCTCTCTGAAATCAGTAAAAATATATATTTTTTAAAAAATTATATAATTCTATTCTACAAAGTACACTTTTAAGAGATTAAGACCACCCATTGTCTGGGAGAAGATGTTTGCAGAAGGCATATCTTGTAAAGGTCTGGTATACAAAGAACACTTAATACTTAATAATAAGAAAACAAACGAACAAAAAACATCGCAATATAAAAATGGGCCAAAGAACTCAACTCACACCTCTCCATTTGAAAAATAAACATATGAAAAAAAAAAGATCCTCAGTCATTTGTCTTCAGAGAAATTAAAATTAAAATAATGAGATACTAATACGCACTTAGTAGAATGACCCAAAATCCACAACGCTGACAATGCCAAATGTTGTTGAGGATGTGGCACAGCAGTACTCTCATCCATTGCTGGTGGGAACACAAAACAGTAAGGCCATGAGTTTGGCAGTTTTTCATAACTAAACATAGTTTTGACATATGATCTAGCAATTGTACTCCTTGGTATTTACTAAAAGATGTTGAAAAATGTACCTCTACACAAAAACCTACACATGGATGTTTGTAGTAACTTTACTCTTCATTGCCAAAATTTGGAGGCAACGAAGATGTCCTTCAGATGTTAAACCACAAACTGTGGTACATTCAGACAATGGAATATTATTCAGCACTAAAAATCAAAGCATGAAAAGACATGGAGGAAACTTAAATGGACATAATTAAGTGAAAGAAGCCAATATGAAAACGCTATATATTGTGATTCCAACTATGTGACATCCTGGTCAAAGCAAAACTATGAAGATAATACAAAGATCAGCGATTTACAGAACATTGTGTGTGTGTGTGGGGGGCGGGGGGCGGTTAGAGCACAGAGGATTTTTAGGGCAGATAAGTACTTTGTATGATACTAAAATAATGGCTAAGTGTCATGATACATTTTTCCAAACCCACCAAATTTACCACACTGATAGTGAACTGTATGTAAACTAGGGACTTTGATGATTATGATGTGTCACTGTAGGTTTATCCTTGATTTAAAAAAATACCATTCTGGGGATGGGTGCTGATAATGGGGGAGGCTGTACATTGTAGGGTCAGGGGATATATGGGAAATCTCTGTATTTCCCCCCACCCCAACTTTAATTTGAACTGGAAATTGCTCAAAACACATAAAGTCTTAATAAAAAGTTAAAATTAAATTAAATTAAAAAAGAATAAACAAATGAATAAGACATTTAAATAATCTAAGGAGTTAAAAGTTCAAAGGAGCAGACATAAGTGAATGAGTATTATCAATACCATGTAGTGAGCTGGACCACAGCACAGTCAAGCATTGCTGCTATTGAACAGAGGAGGTTATGCAATCCATTCTGACTACAAGGGTTTGAGTCAAGAAACAATTTATTGGAGATGGTGATGCAGATGAGTCTCATGACCCCCATTTTATAGTTTTGATAGGTTCTGCTACTTCTTTCAGGGCATTTACTTATATTAAAATTAATTATAATTTAACTTCCAAGATTTCTAATTGATGTTCTATGCCAGCTACCACAGGCCATGGTTATTGAGAAAGGCAAATTAATTAAATCAGAATGAGGAGGTATGAATTTATTATTAGTTCGATTGTATTTTTTCCCTGCACATTATTTCAAGAAGAAACAGAAATTTTACCAAAAACACAATGATTATTTTCAATTTTGCTTTTATTGAGTTACATAGTATAGCTATGAATGGCATTAGTTATAGCCCATTCCATATTGATAAACTTATATGTTGGCATGTATATTATTTTTGGTGAGCCATGTTATCATGATAAGTCAAACTGTAATGAATTGCCATCTAACATACATCTAATACTCAAAAATTTTTTATTATTATTTTTGGTGAGCCTCCTATATAATAAAAGCTTAATATGCTAAGTGTCCGGTCGTCCAGTCGGCTGTTCAACCAATCAAAGTGTAAATGCTAATGATATGCTAAGGCCACTCAACCACTCACTATGATGTGCACTGACCACCAGGGGACAGACAGTTGACCAGTCGACCAGTCGCTATGACGTGCACTGACCACCAAGGGGCAGACACTCTGACTGGTAGGTTAGCTTGCTGCTGGTGTCCGACAGATCGAGATTGAACGAGACAGGCCAGACACACCCTGGAGCCCTCCCGCAATACCTCCCCAGCTGGCCAACTTCCTGCGTCTCTCCCCAGCCCCGATCATTCACTATTGAGGTTCCTCTGCCTGGCCTGCGCCCTCTCACAATCTGGTACCCCTTGGGGGATGTTGGAGATCCACTTTCGGCCCAATCCCACAGGCCAGGCCAAGGGACCCCACTGGTGCATGAATTCGTGCACTGGGCCTCTAGTGTTATCATGATAATTCAAACTGTAATGAATTGCCATCTAACACACATCTAATACTTCTTTTAAAAAAGTATTGATTTTCAGAGAGAGAAACCTTAGTGTGAGAGTGCAACATTGTTCACTGGGGATTAAACCTGCAACCTGGGCATGTGTCCTGACCAGGAATTGAACCAGATATCTTTTGGTGCATCAGATGATGCCCAACCAACTGAGCCACAACAGCCAGTGCGAATACTTTCAATTTGTTCTTGAAGCCAATGTCCTTTGAACAAAGCTATGCTTGAGAAGCATTAGATCACTCTTCTTAACTATTGTTTTATAGGAGTAAGCAAACAGGAACAAACCAACTTGATTTTTATAGAAGCAAGTAGAATCCTTAAAAATGTTGGGCTGAAGAATTTAGATTCAACTTACTAGCCTGAAGGAAATATTTAGGAATAGCTCCTTTTAAATGCATAGAAAGGTCATTTCTTCCATTACTTCAAAATTATAGTGTTGTTGCAGTGTGTAGTTGTAGCCCAGAGGAAAAATTGTGAATAATTTACTGATACATTACAACTTTATCCCTAAAATTTATTTTTTATAATCATTCATTTTATTAATATCAAAACGTCTGTAGATACTGTTATAAAATTATAACCACAGTGAATTTTAATTTTCTATACCTATCTATATAATTTTATTTTAGTAAGCACAGCCATAAAGCCTTAATATAGTATTGTGTTTTTATAATGCTTAATTTTTTATTTTTTAATATTTAGTTTTTCAGTATGAGTAAAGTGATCATTACTTAAAGATAACAAAAATAGGGTAACCTGGAACAAAATGTTACAAATATGAATTATTCATCATTTAACTACTTTGATGTAGCTTGCAATATTTTGACATACTAACATTTTAAATCCATGTAACTTTTCATGATTTCTTTGTACATTTTTTTTTTCAGTTTAAACTAAACAATAAGCTGTACAATCCATGTAACTTTTCATGATTTCTTTGTACATTTTTTTCAATTTAAACTAAACAATAAGCTGTACACCAATGACATCTTGGCACAGAATTTTATTTAACTTACTTTTATTGTATTACATTATGCCTTTTGTTCTGTTGTAATTGCTTATTGCTTCCATTATAGTAATTATCATTCTTAATTTTCTCTCATAGAAACTATCCTGCACTTCCTATTACTAAAATGTAATTTTATAAATGGCTATAATCAAAGAAAAAATATGGAGTTTGTTGTGATTTTTATTTTTTTATTTCTAGTCACAAAACTACCACTTGTGGGTTTTCTGCTCAATTCACTGTGTTCATTATAATAAATTCAGGATCACACCTGAGTAAGTGGTCAAAAGAATGAAATCTCTGGTAAGTAGAATATGTTATAAGAAGCACATAACTGAAATCAGCACATGTTTATTCAGTTTTCGCTCTGCTCAAGTTGTTTTGCATGCTGGATACAAATATAAGAGCAATCATCTCCCAATATCGGTGAGGATTCTGATTTAGTGTTTCTCAAAGTTTGGTCCCTGAACCTGTAGCCTCAGCTTCACCTGGGAAGTAGTTTGATGTGCAAAATCCAATTCTTGAGTTAGGGCCCAGTAATCTGTTTTATTTAACAAGCGCTCAAGAGTACTAGGATATGTGTTAAAGCTTGAAAACCACTGCTTTCTGAGATGCTCTTATAGACCACTCTCCTTAAACACAAACCACTTATCTGAATGAGTAAAATTAAACGTTTATTAAGATCCAGGATTTCTTCCTTCCTTACATTTCTCCAACTACATTGCAAGCTCCCATGGACAAGAGACCTTCTCTGTGCTTGCTCATCATCAATCCTGCACTGTGTCGCCACTTAGCTCTCTGCAACATTGTTTTTGGTGAATGGCACTATGATTTGGAACTTGACTCTAAACGGTAGGTATTACATAAGTACTAGTACACAAGTAACTTGAACAAGGAAGATTATACTCAATACTAAAATCAAATGTGAAGAATATATTTTAACTTCCAGTTTATGTGTCTTCGATATGTCTTACCAAGGTCATTATTCACAATTAATGCTGATGATGCAACATTTTCATAAATGTTCACTAAATTAGGTTAATACTTACATATAAAATATGGTTTCACTATATAAAAACAATACATATATTACATTTTTTGTTGATTTAATATAACATATATGAAAGTGTTTAAATTTGTATAATAATGTAATTTCAAAATGCTTTCACATCCACTGTCTCTATTGATCAAGTGGTGGGGACAGGATTTTAAAAATTTGAGAAGTGATTGAGGCAAAAATAAAATAAAAAGAAAGTTACCAACATTTGAGAAGCATTAGGTCACAGTGTTTTAGAGTTTGTTTTTAGGACTAAAAAATATATGAAAGTGTTTAAATTTGTATAATAATGTAATTTCAAAATGCTTTCACATCCACTGTCTCTATTGATCAAGTGGTGGGGACAGGATTTTAAAAATTTGAGAAGTGATTGAGGCAAAAATAAAATAAAAAGAAAGTTACCAACATTTGAGAAGCATTAGGTCACACTGTTTTAGAGTTTATTTTTAGGACTAAAAAATCCTATCTAATTAAAGGGTAATGTGCAAATTAACTGTCACTCCATCACAAATGGCAGTGCCCATAGCCATAAGATGGTGGTGCCCAGTCTCTTCAGCCCCGCTAGAGTACCCCTCCTGGGGGTGGGGGCGGTGGCCGCTGAGAGCAGGCAGTGTGAGAGGCCTGGTATGGCGGTGCCCATAGCCACAAGATGGCGGTGCCCAGTCTCTTCAGCCCCGCCAGAGTACCCCTCCTGGCGGCTGCTGAGAGCGGGCAGCGTGAGAGGCCTGGCGGAATGCTTGCTTTGTCGCTGCGGCAACGAGGCAAGCATCCCACCCTGGCCACGGAGGGCCTCTGGGCTGCAGAGAGACTCTGGGCAGCGGCAAGCATCCCACCCTGGCCACGGAGGGCCTCTGGGCCTCAGAGACTCTGGGCAGCGGGCGCGGAGAGGCCAGGCCCCGCAGAGAGCAGAGAACTATGGGGAATGGGCCTATGCTGTCAGGGCTCCCAGATTGGAGAGAGGGGTGCGGAGCGGCCAGGCCCCACAGAGAGCAGAGAACTACGGGGAATGGGCCTAAGCTTTCAGGGCTCCTGGACTGGAGAGACCTCCCCTGAGGGATCCCAGATTGGAGAGGGTGTAGGTCGCGCTGAAGGACCCACCCCCTGTGCACGAATTTCATGCACTGGGCCTCTAGTGTGAAAATAATATAATATTTTTAAAAATGTGTATTGTACCTGAGTTGTGTCCATTATGCTAATTCATGTGCACTGTTACTTAAATATCATGGGTTTTTTAAATGCATATGCCTGCCTCTGTAAATACCTTCTCCCTTGGTTCTTGGTCTGTTCATTTTTCTTGTACATGATGAGAATATGCATAGAAGGCCATAGGCAATTTCATATATGTACAAGAATAAGATTAATTATCTTAATTCTGTATTTACAGGTTTTTCTCAGACATACTCCAAGAGTATTCATAATGTGTGTAGGTTACTGATCATCCTTGCCTTTAAAGAACTTACAGAAAAGAACTTTCAACGCATATGTAAGTGCCATTATCTATGATGTACTGGGTCAGGCCTGCCCTTAACATTTGTAAGATCAAAAAGAGCAGAAATAGAGGCTCAAATTTCATGTCTAAATATTTAAATGTTACATTAAATGCAACATAACAAATTTAAATATGTGCTAATATATTACTTTTAACAGGACACTTCTCAAAATTACCTGGGAAGACAGGCTCTAGTGACTAAATGTGACTGTGCTGTGTGCCCGTCTTTTCTTGCCTTGGCTCAGTCTTATACCACCTGGCCGAATGCTCCAGCCTGAATTTCCAGATCTGTCCAAAGTCTTCACAAACAACCTCCCTTGGCCAACACTTAGGCCTAGAGGTACCCACAGCAGTGGTGGAGTCCATACTGGAGAGGACCCAGGCAGGCTGTGAACTCAGACTTTGAGCCATTTGGGTACCTCATTCCAGTGCCATGGTCAGAAGGTGATGCGTGGGCCCTGAGTGCACACATCCCAGAGGGACCAAGGATGCCTAACCTCATGTGGACAGAGGCAGCTGGAAGGGAGCCAGAGTGTGGCCCCTGAGTGCACAGCAGCACAGGCAGGGTTTCTATTAGTCTTCGTCCCAGGCTGGAACTGTGCAGCACACAGACACGAAAAACAGTCTCTTTCATCTTTGTTCAATTCTGTGAATTAGCCTATGATTTCACTTCTTTGAGGACAAATAGCTTTCAATTTTTCCCCTAAGCATTTCCCAAGGTGGATTAGGACCTGCCCTCTAATCACTTTTCACATCATTTTTGTTCATTTATTTTCTTGTTACAATGGCATTATTGTAAAAAAAATCAGAAAAGAAAAGAAATAAAGGAACCATGTTGCCAAGGTAACCAGACTGGAGAATGAATATTGCTTTCTTTACAGAAAACTTAACTCTTCTTGAGTAAATTTTTCACTGTAATATTAGTGCCACTCAGTTTTGTGTGAATACAGTTTCTGCCTTTTTTCTCTCTTGGATACATCCTCCCTCTCTTTCTCTCTCATGGTTGTCCTATCAATTTTCTCTTGAACTTACTCTTTTTGCACTGACTACTTAATATGGGTACTGTCTCCTTTATTTGATATATTTCCTCCTGTTCATTACTGAAACTAAATATTCTGCCAAATAGTAGCACTGGCTGCTCATTGAAACTTATCGAGTCAGATAAACTTGTGTTACTGGTAGCATTTCAAGTTGGCCTTGCAGTAGAACATCTGTAGCCACCTGTGCTTCAATGATTTCTCTATCATTACCACTGCCCCACAGCACACGATTGGGCTGCCCAGTGTGGGCTGGGGGAGTAGAACAGAAAGCCAACACAAATCTCCTTTCAGAGCTATTTTCCACTTTCACTTAACATTTATCTGTACCTTCTTCTATAATTAAACTTCAATTTCATTGAAAGAAAGAGCCAATTTAGCCACCATAAACCAATCACTGAAGTTGGAAGTGGAATCATCAAAGACTAAAACATGTATTTCAAATAAGCAGGCCAGAGATGAAGCAATTTTGCATACAATTAGTGGTTTTCATGTTAAAGATTTGTTGCTGAAACGGAATTTTTGGACTGGAACCCGGATTCTTTGTCCGCCAGAATCGAAGAATGAATCTACAGACAGAAAGTGGTATAGCAAAGGTGGAAATTTATTGAAGAACAAGT